>NC_137770.1:0-500000 GCF_963455305.1 Plecotus auritus | reverse complement strand
TCCACCAGGTCAACTGTGTAGAGAGGAGAAGTCACATGGTCATTAAAATTGACACAGAAAAGTGTGTGACAAAGCACAGCACTCATTCATGATAACACGCTTAGGGCACTTGGGATAAAGGCCCGTCCTCACTCTGGTCCTGGGACTCCTGTAGCTACTATCATACTCGATTGTGGGAGTTAAATGATCCCCTCAGATGGGGACAAGGTCAGAAAGGTCCACTCTCACCACCTCTATTCACATGGTACTTGACGCTTTAAGAAGAGCAAGAAGATGAGAAAAGTGCATGGAGACATTCCGATGTGAACCAACATACAAGGGGTCCTCTTTGCAGGGGACATGTTCATCTGTGAAGAGAAACGAGAAGAATCTGCTTCAGCATCACGGGTGAGTGTACAGAAACGGGGCTATTTGAGACGTATCCTCACGGCAGTGGTGCTGCCCGTGTGGGGCTGGCAAAGCAGCAGATAAGGGGACAGAACTGAGTTCTTGTGGGAAACCATCCCCAGAAACACAGCTTCTCCCAGAGGTGCAGCCTCCAGGAGGAACTGGGCAGCACACTGGTCCCCAGAGTTCACCCTAAATCCCTGCTGACTGGAGGGGCCACGCGTGTTTGCTCATTGAGCTGAGCCCAAGGAACATGACATCTCCCGCCTCTTTGGGACAGGAAGTAGGTTTGCACTGGGAGCCAGGAGCCCCCTGAAGCCTGGCTGCCCCCTTCCTCCCACAGAAGCGGGGAGAGGGGTGCCCCCTAGTGGTCACACTTCATAGTGGGTTCCCAGGTCCCCAGAAAGCATGCTGGGTGTGAAGCTGGGGAGGCGCTCAGTGAGCTTTTAAACTGACATTGAACCCCACATGCATGTTGAAGGGAAGGGGGGCGGAAGTTCCTGTCTCCTCCTGGCACCTGGGAAAACGAACTTTTCCTCATTTAGGTTTGTATTTCCTCAGCCTCACGGAGCCCTGACCAGCTGGCTCGGGCGGGTCCCCCACAGCGAAGCCCAGCATCCGCCTGCAGGAGAGGGAGTCTGGGTGGTTCTTCTCTTTAAGTCTCTGGAGAGAGGTTCCTGCCCAGCTCCCCATGCACCCCTGTATCCTGGCCCCTGGGGCTGCCCTTCTGGGGGCCTCTCCATCCTGGTTCCCTCGTCCTGGCAACACAGACAACCCCCAGGTCTGCTGTTCCCTGGCAGGACCCTGGATGCCTGCCAGCGGTGCGGGGCCTCCACAGTGTTAACTGGACATGGGGAGAGGGGCCCTACCCGTGTGGCTCAGTGGATAGAGCCTCAGCCTGCGGACTGACGGGTCTCGGGTTTGATTCCTGTCAAGGTCACGGACCTCCATTGCAAGCTGGATCCCTGCCTGCAAGAGGCACCTCCTCACTGTGTCTCTATGGGCTCCCCCTCTCCCCTCCCTTCCACTTTCTCTAAAAATAAGAGGGAAATATCCTCGGGTGAGGATGAACACAACTAACTGAATAAAGGAATCTTTTATTTTTTAAATAGAAAGAAGGAAAGAAATGGTAAGAGGTCACCCCAGAGCCCAGCCGGTGTTGCTCATTGGTTGAGCTTCAATCTATGAACCAAGAGGTCAGGGTTGGAGTCCTGGTCAGGGCACTTACCTGGGCTGCTGCCTGGACCCCCAGTGGGGGGCATGCAGGAGGCAACTGATCATTGATTCTCTCTCATCACTGATGTTTCCATCTCCTTCCCCTCCTTTCCTCTCTGAAATCAATAAAAATATATTTTAAAATAAGAATAAAAATGGAAAGGAAGAGAGAAGGAAGGCTTCGTGGTGTCTGACCTGCCCATGCCTCCCCCTCCCCAGCGTGATCGCACTTTCCAAGTGGTGGTGGCCACCTTCCCAGAGGAACAAGGGACCACAGTCCCAGATTCCTGTGTCCATCTGTCCTCACCTGGGGCTGTGGGAGGATGGACACAGGTGGCCGCTCTCCTCTGAGAAGGGAGGTGCTCACCTGCCCCCAAGGACAACGTGGTGCCTCAACTCTCTACCCAGGGTTTTACTTCCAAGAGTCAACATATTCCTTTTTTATCTTCTTTCATTCTCACCCAAGGATATTGTTTCATTGCTTTTCAGAGAGAGAGGAAGGGAGGGAGAGGAAGAGAGAAACATTGATGTGAGAGAAACACATCAACTGGTTGCCTCCTGCATGTGCCCTCACCAGGGCAAGGGCCAGGGAGGAGCCTGCATCCCAGGTACGTGCCCTTGACCAGATTGATCCTCAGACCCTTTGGTTCAAAGGCCAACACTCTATCCACTGACACAAACTGGCCAGGGCCATGACTCCATTTATTAAATTTATTTATTCATTTATTCGTATTTATTAATATTTTATAGTTGAAAGGATCACATATGTCCCCTTTAACCATTGATCCCCTCCAGCCCATATCCACCACCTACTAGGGTTCCAGGTGTAAATGATGGAAACTCTCCCCTGTGAGAGGCTGGGAAACAGGGCTTGTGCACACGCACAGCAGGGAACTGAGGGAAATGTGTGCTTTGGGGAGGCAGCTGTGTGCTTGTGAGAGTGGCAGCAGGTTAGAGACGGAGGCTGCGGCCACAGCGTCCAGCCCAGCCTCTCCTGCCTCCTCACAGGCACATGTTAGAGTTTGTGGATGATCTGATTGTGGAAAACAACAAGGAGAATCTTTCAGCTTCAAAATAAAAGCATCATCCAATGCAAATTCTTATTCCCAAACCCCAGAAAGCAACATGGCCCACGACCGGTGAAGGAGAGCGAGAGGAAACACCCTCTACGCACCTCTGGGGAGCACCCCTGGGTCCTCATCAAAACCCCGAGGAAGGAGGACTCTAAAACCTGGAAGCTGCCCCCAAAGGAATGGGGTCAGGGTGATGGGTCTCAGGAAAGGAGGGAGGGAGGGCGGGTCAGAATGGGACCCCCTGTGGCCAGCATCCTTGAGGCCTTTCCCATCTGGGGTCGCCCCTAGGATGACAAAGTCAGGCATGCAGCCCAGGGTCACAACTGCACCTTATATGCAGACTCCATGCAAATGGGGCTCTCTTCCTGCTCATAAAAGTGGGCCTTTGTCTGGCATGTTGGGGAGACACCCAGAACCCAAGTGCCTGAGACAGGACCCCAGCGGCTCCACCATGGACTTGGTGCCAAGCTGCATTTTCCTCCTGATCATTTCTCAAGGTCATTCTCAGGAGTGGGGAGCGCTGAGACCTGTGCCTGTGCCTGTGTGTGCTTCCATGTGACTCTAAGTCCCCCTGTGTCTCTGTGTTTGCAGGTGTCCAGTGTGAGGTGCAGCTGGTGGAGTCTGGGGGAGGCCTGGTGCAGCCTGGTGGGTCTCTGAGACTCTCCTGTGAAGCCTCTGGATTCACCTTCAGTAGCTTCTACATGAACTGGGTCCGCCAGGCTCCAGGGAAGGGGCTGGAGTGGGTCTCACGCATTAGTAGTGGTGGTAGTAACATATACTACGCCGACTCTGTGAAGGGCCGCTTCACCATCTCCAGGGACAACGCCAAGAGCACGCTGTACCTGCAAATGAGCAGCCTGAGAACTGAGGACACGGCCGTGTATTACTGTGCAAGAGACACAGTGATGCGAAGTCAGTGAGAGCCCAGACACAAACCTCCCTGAGGAGGCAGCAGGGCTGGGCTGCAGGGAGCATCAAGGACACCAGGGGGCGCTCAGGACCCACAGCACAGAGAGCAGCCCCAGGAGCAGGGGCAGAGGGAGGCTGGGGGAAGGGCCTTTCTGTTGGGCTCAGGGATTTCCTCTCAAGCTCTCAGCTGCCTCCAGGGAGGGCTCTTCCTTCTCATGTTCTCACTGCAGACAACATGAAAAAGGGTGTTGTGTTTGCAGGTGACATGACGGCAGGGAGTGGATTCTCCTTCACCAAGTCTTTTATTTTCTGTTTCTCTTTCTCTACAAGGAGATCATCCTCAGTGCTCTCAGCCTCCTGGGTTTGGGAAACGTTCCCACCATGAGAGACCCCAGCGTAGCCCAGGTCCCTGTGTGCTGACCTCAGGCCCCTGTCCCCAACTTTCCTTCTTACAGGCCCACCTGCCCCCACCTTTCCTTCTCACAGGCCCACCTGCCCCCACCTTTCCCTCTCAAAGGCCCACCTGTCCCCACCTTTCCCTCTCACAGGAACAAGTAGCGCCATGACGACGAGGATCATCCCCCAGGACCTCCCATCACAGCTCTCTATCATCCCTACCACACGCTTCCCTCCTTGTCCTCATTCACTCGAGTGGATGTACAAACCCACCCCAAATTCTGGCTTCAATCATCACAAAACATTGGGTCTGATTTGCTTTGTTTCCCGATAAAGGGGACCCTGTGGTTACAGGAATATCCTAGCAGATGGCTCAGGGTGACCCCCACGTCTGCACCCTTAGCTCCATTGTCCCCACCTTAACCATCTGCAAAGTCCTGTCATATAAGAACACCCACAGGCCCCCGCAATGAGAACCTGGATATTCCTGAGGTCAGGGTCCAGCCATCACAATCCCCTGAGAGTCAGGGCCTCCAGGGCCCCTCAAGAACCTGGGGACGGGTTTCCTTCCTGGGAGCTGGGAGTTGTGTGTGTGAGAGTGTGAGTGCGCATGTGTGTGTGTGTGCACATGGTAATCTGTTTGGAATTGAGCCATGACACCCGTCTGTCTGGGATGCAGACACAGTAGTTCGGACCTCACTTGGAACCTGGAACGTGGGTTAATCTTCAAGCCAATGCTTTCTTTCCTGAAGGACTCCAGATGTGATGTGTGGCTATTTCAGAGAAGAGAGAGGCCAATGGAACTGGTTGGACAATGAGGAAATCACAACACAATGGAGGAATGGTCCCAGAGATGTGCCTGCTCAGACGTGGTGAATTCCCGTGAATGGTAATCCCCCTCCAGGCTCAGGGTGGGTTTTCTCATGTTGCACGTGGGTCCATCCAGTGAATGGGCTTTAGGGCCTGGGGTCGCCCATCATGTAGGGACACGGTGACGGCACTGCCCAGGGCCACATGCAGACCCGAGGGGGCACTGGAGAGGGAGGACATGGTGCCTCTGAAATGAGCTGCTGATGAAGCAGGAAAGCCCCACATGCCCTCCCGCTCCCTGGTTAGAACCATGTCACATGTCCACATGGACTCAGACCCTGATGGAGAGAATGAGGCAGAGCCACCAAGGCTGAGCAGGTTTCTATGACATTAGATCCATCAGCTCCAGTAACGGGCGGTTTTCTGGATGATTTATTCATTCTGTGATAATGGACAGAGAAAAAGAATACTCTTCATATATAAACTAGATGCCCAGGGTGTGAAATTCGTGCACGGGGCCGGGGTGGGGGGGCCCCTCAGCCCAGCCTGCACCCTCTCCAATCTAGGATCCCTTGGGGGATGTCTGACTGCCTCTCACAATCTGGGACCGCTGGCTCCAAACGGCTCGCCTGCCTGCCTGCCTCATCGGCCCTGACCCCTCTGCCTCACTGCCTCATCGCCCCTAACCACATTTGCCTGCCTCATAGCCCAAACCACCTCTACCTGTCTGCCTGATTGCTCCTAACTACTGGCCTACTGGCCTGATCGCCCTAACTGCTCCCCTGCTGGCCTGATCGCCCCTAGCCACCTCTGCCTCACCCCATACCCAAGACCCAGGATTCCCTCCTCTGGCCGGTCTCAGGCACCTGGGACCTGGGCTTCCCTCCCTCTGGCTGGCTGCAGGCACCCAGGACCTGGGCCCACTTCGCCTGGGCCGGCTGCAGCCGCAGGGAACCATGGGCGGGTGACTTTGCCTGGCCTACAGCCACAGGCACCCGGGACTGCTGGCAGGTCGCTTATCCCTCTCCTGTGGCGTAGCCACAGGAGCTGACATCTGGGACTGCGGGTTGTGTGGCTTGTCCCTCTCCTGGGCCACAGCCTGGCTCGTCCCCATTCTTCTCTCACAAGCTCATTTATGCCTGGCTGGTCCTCATTCCTCTCTCCCCATTGTTGAGTGTCTGAGCAGTTCAGGTGTGACGGTGTGAGAGCATGACAACCATTTGCATATTAGCTCTTTATTATATAGGATGATTTATTATATCTGTTCTTTCATATCAGTGTTTTACATCAAGACTTTTTATAATTAAACTAGAGGCCCGGTGCACAAATTTGTGCACCAGTGGGGTCTCGGCGTGGCTTGCGTGATCGGGCCAAAACTGGTTCTCAGACATCCCCTGAGGGGTCCCAGATTGCAAGAGGGCACAGGCCTTCCAAGAGACCCCACCGGTTCAGGATCAGGATTGGGAAAAGACACAGGAGGTTGGCCAGCCAGGGAGGGACCTCAGGAGTGCTCCAGGGTATGTCTGCCCATCTGGCTCAGTCTCAATAGGCTGGACCCCAGCAGCAAGGAAACCTGCCAGTCCAAGCATCTACCCTCTAGTGGTCAATGCACGTCATAGTGAGCAGTTGAGCTGCCTTAGCATATCATTAGCATATTATGCTTTGATTGGTTGAACTGCCGACTGATTGACCAGACACTTCCCACATTAGGGGTTTTTATGTAGGATTTACAAAACTACAACATAATTTCTGACCCATTGATATAAACAACTTCACCTAAACTGATCTGGTCATGATTACTTTCTTCTATGTCCCAAGGCATGGAACTGGGTCCACAGCAGAGTCTAGAGAAGAAACACCACAAAGGAGGCCGTACAGCTGCTACACGTCCAGCACCAAACTGCCATGAAGGAGTAGGACCCGGGAGCTCTGTCTGTGTCTCTCTAGTTCCTGCTTCTGGTTCCCAGGGACCCTCACAGACACTCCTCTCTCCCCAACACTCTGTCCACTGGCTCTAGGCTCACACTCTGCTCTTAGTTTGTCCTCTGATCACTTTGTAAGGGAAACAGTGTCAGATGGGACGTCTGGTCTCCTGAACATGACCTCCTGCAACAAATGAGGACGTTAAGTGATGAAAGAAAATGGAGTAGCCATCAAGGCTGAATTCTAAACGAACTGAAAATATATTTCAAAACTGAATGAAGCCATGCTGGTGTGGCACCGTTTGCTCTGCCCTGCTGATTCCCTGAGAACCCACCCCATCCAAACTGCAGCCCCACCCAAGCTGTTTGCAGCAGCCTTTCCATGTGATTGGCTTGTCCTGGCTCAGGCTTCAGACGCCCCTAAAATCTCTCAAACAAGCAGCAGCTGGCATCAGCATGACCCAAACCTATCAATAAGAGACCCAAAACGGGCACTAGCACCAGCCTGCCTTGCTTCACAACTTGTCCTCGCCTGGGCACTTCCATGCCCAATACAAGTAGCAGCCATCTGCAGATCCCCCTGTAGGTCCTGCTTGGTGGTGTTGTGGAGCGAATGGGAGTGAATGACCACTGGAGTCCAAACCAAATTAAAATTTAGGGAGCCTTTATTAGCCAGCCAGCTGGCTGGCCAGTCAGCCGGTGACTGCTCTGCCTTTCTCCATGCAGGGAGCCCAGAGAGCAGCCCCTACCCTTTGTGCAGGACCACTTTTAAGCACATTAACCACATCCTGTTTTTGCAGAGCAAGTAACCCAAGACAAAACAGTTTTTCCTAAGCAATGTCAGGATCATGCCATTGACGACCATGTTATTCACAGGGTCATCCTGTTCTTCAGAAAGCTGACAGTGTTCTATGACAGAAGGCCTACGTGCTGGGAGGGGCCATGAGACCGTATCTCAAGGCCTAGCCTGGTGTCAGCACTGACAACTCTGTCTGGGGCATAGTCCATGGCCTCTCTGGAATGGTAGTAGTAAGCATGCTCAAAAATTCCCACACTCCAACAGGTGGCCCCAGGCAGTGGCTGACTTTGCATCTTCCAAGAGGACCTAGAGCCAGTGCACCCAGTGGACAGTTTCAGATCACACCAGATTACAACTCCACACATTCAGGAAAAGGAGGAGAAGGAGAAAGAAGAGGGGGGAAAGGAGGAGGAAGAGGAAGAGGAGGAGGAGGATGAGGAGGAGGAGGAGGAGAAGGAGGTGGTGCAGGAGGATCAGGAAAAGGAAGAAGGAGGAAGAAGAAGGAAGAGGAGGAGGAGGAGAAGGAGAAGAAGAAGAAGAAGAAGAAGAAGAAGAAGAAGAAGAAGAAGAAAAAGAAGAAGGAGGAGGAGGAGGAGGAGGAAGAGGAGGAGGAGGAGAAGGAGATATGAACAGAGGATTAGCCAGTTTGGGTCAGTGGATAGAACATTGGCCTGCTGACCGTAGGGTTCCAGGTTTGAATCTGGTCAGGGGCACATGCCAGGATTTCGGGCTTGCAGAAGGTGGCTGATCAGTGATTCTCTGTCATCATTGATGTTTCTCTCTGTCTCTCTCTCTCTCTCTCTCTCTCTCTCTCTATCTCTCTCTCTCTCTTTCCCTTCCTCTCTGAAATCAATAAAAATATAAAAATAAATAAAAATAAAATATATGAACAAAATAATGGCAATTATTACATATGTATACACAATTAAATCTAAGAACCAAAATAAACAAATAAAGTATCTAATTAACTTATAAATAAAATAGAACCTGGTGCATGGAAACATGAAACAGAATGACCAAACTCAGAGGGAAGAGGTAGGGGAGAGTGGAAAGGGATGAACCAAAGAACTCATATGCACATGCATGACCTACAGACAGGGACAGGAGGGTGGTGAAGGCAAGGGTGAGGCACGAATGGGGTGTAAGGTTGATATGGGGGTAAAAAGGGGGACATCAGTAATACTCTCAACAGAAAAGATTTTTTAAAGAAAGAAATTAGAAAAGAAAGATCAAAAATCACCTAAAATCAAGCAGAAGGAAGGGAAAATAAAGGTGAACAGAGATTAATGAAATCAACAGACAAAAATGATAAAAAACAACCAATGATGCCAACAGCTGAATCTTTGAAAAGGTCAATAAAACTAACTCAATGCTAACAAGACTGACAAAGACACAATTGACCAATATCAGAAATTAATTAGGAGATATGAACACGTTCTCCATGCATTTTTATGAGACCGGCATTTTTTGTGCAGTCAGTACAAAGAAAGAGTAAACTACAGAGCAAAATCTCTTGTCAACATATTTACTAAAATCCTCATCAGAAGATGAGCCAATCCTACCAGCAATACAATAAAATCATACTACACCATGACCAAGCAGGAATTATCCCAACAACTCAAAGCTGATTCGACATTTTTAAATCAACCAGTGTAATCCACCAGGTCAACTGGGTAGAGAGGAGAAGTCACATGGTCATGAAAATCGACACAGAAAAGTGTGTGACAAAGCACAGCACTCATTCATGATCACACGCTTAGGGCACGGGGGATAAAGGCCCTTCCTCACTCTGGTCCTGGGACTCCTGTAGCTACTATCATACTCGATTGTGGGGAGTTAAATGATCCCCTCAGATGGGGACAAAGTCAGAAAGGTCCACTCTGACCACTTCTATTCACATGGTACTTGGCGCTTTAACAAGAACAAGAAGACGAGAAAAGTGCATGGAGACATTCCAATGTGAACCAACATACAAGGGGTCCCTCCTTGCAGGGGACATGTTCATCTGTGAAGAGAAACGAGAAGAATCTGCTTCAGCATCACGGGTGAGTGTACAGAAACGGGGCTCTTTGAGACGTATCCTCACGGCAGTGGTGCTGCCCGTGTGGGGCTGGCAAAGCAGCAGATGAGGGGATGGAACTGAGTTCTTGTGGGAAACCATCCCCAGAAACACAGCTTCTCCCAGAGGTGCAGCCTCCAGGAGGAACTGGGCAGCACACCGGTCCCCAGAGTTCACCCTAAATCCCCTGCTGACTGGAGGGGCCACGTGTTTGCTCACTGAGCTGAGCCCACGGAACAGGACATCTCCGGCCTCTTTAGGACAGGAAGTAAGTTTGCACTGGGAGCCAGGAGGCCGCTGAAGCCTGGCTGCCACCTTCCTCCCACAGAAGCGGGGAGAGGGGTGCCCCTAGAGGTCACACTTCAGAGTGGGTTCCCAGGTCCCCAGAAAGCATGCTGGGTGTGAAGCTGTGGAGGCGCTCAGTGAGCTTTTAAACTGACATTGAACCCCACATGCATGTTGAAGGGAAGGGGGGCGGAAGTCCCTGTCTCCTCCTGGCACCTGGGAAAACAGACTTTTCCTCATTTAGGTTTGTATTTCCTCAGCCTCACGGAGCCCTGACCAGCTGCTCGGGCGAGTCCCCCACAGCGAGGCCCAGCATCCGCCTGCAGGAGAGGGAATCTGGGTGGTTCTTCTCTTTAAGTCTCTGGAGAGAGGTTCCGGCCCAGCTCCCCATGCACCCCTGTATCCTGGCCCCTGGGGCTGCCCTTCTGGGGGCCTCTCCATCCTGGTTCCCCTCGTTCTGGCAACACAGACAACCCCCAGGTCTTCTGTTCCCTGGCAGGACCCCGACTACCTGCATGTGGTGCGGGGCCTCCACAGTGTTAACTAGACATGGGGGGAGGGGCCCTATCCATATAGCTCAGTGGATAGAGCCTCAGCCATCGGACTGAGGGGTCTCGGGTTTGATTCCTGTCAAGGGCACGGACGTCCATTGCAAGCTCCATCCCTGCCTGCAAGAGGCACCTACTCACTGTGTCTCTATGGGCTCCCCCTCTCCCCTCCCTTCCACTTTCTCTAAAAATAAGAGGGAAACATCCTTGGGTGAGGATGAACACTACTAACTGAATAAAGGAATCTTTTTTTTTTTTTTAATAGAAAGAAGGAAAGAAGTGGTAAGAGGTCACCCCAGAGCCCTCCCAGTGTTGCTCATTGGTTGAGCTTTGACTTATGAACCAAGAGGTCAGGGTTGGAATCCTGGTCAGGGCACTTGCCTGAGCTGCTGCCTGGACCCCCGGTGGGGGGCATGCAGGAGGCAACTGATCATTGATTCTCTCTCATCACTGATGTTTCCATCTCCCTCCCCTCCTTTCCTCTCTGAAATCAATAAAAATATATTTTAAAATAAGAATAAAAAATGGAAAGGAAGAGAGAAGGAAGGCTTCATGGTGTCTGACCTGCCCATGCCTCCCCTCCCCAGCGTGATCGCACTTTCCAAGTGGTGGTGGCCGCCTTCCCAGAGGAACAAGGGACCACAGTCCCAGATTCCTGTGTCTGACTGTCCTCACCCGGGGCTGTGGGAGGATGAACACAGGTGGCCGCTCTCCTCTGAGACGGGAGGTGCTCACTTTCCCCCAAGGACGACGAGGTGCCTCAACTCTCTACCCAGGGTTTTGCTTCCAAGAGCCAACATATTCCTTTTTAATCTTTTTTCATCCTCACCCAAGGATATTGTTCCATTGTTTTTCAGAGAGAGAGAGGAAGGGAGGGAGGGGAAGAGAAAAACATTGATGTGAGAGAAACACATCAACTGGTTGCCTCCTGCACAGGCCTTAACCAGGGCAAGGGCCAGGGAGGGGCCTGCAACCTAGGTACAGGCCCTTGACAGAAATTGAACCCGATACCTTTTGGTTCAAATGCAACACTCTACCCACTGAGTGAAACCTACCATGGCCAGTACTCTATTTTAAATTTTAATTAATTAATTAATTAATTAATTAAACATTTTTATTGTTGAAAGTATCGCATATATCCACTTTTTTTCAGCATCCTTGATTCCTTTCCCATCTAGTGTCGCCGATAGGATGACAAGGTCAAACATGCAGCCCAGGGTCACAGCTGCACCTTATATGCAGACTCCATGCAAATGGGGATCTCCTCCTGCTCATAAAAGGGGGCCCTTGCCTGGCATGTTTGGGAGACACCCAGAACCCAAGTGCCTGAGACAGGACCCAGTGGCTCCACCATGGACTTGGTGCCAAGCTGTGTTTTCCTCCTGATCATTTCTCAAGGTCATTCTCAGGAGTGGGGAGCGCTGAGCCCTGTGCCTGTGCCTGTGTGTGCTTCCATGTGATTCTAAGTCCCCCTGTGTCTCTGTGTTTGCAGGTGTCTAGTGTGAGGTGCAGCTGGTGGAGTCTGGGGGAGGCCTGGTGCAGCCTGGGGGGTCTCTGAGACTCTCCTGTGCAGCCTCTGGATTCACCTTTGATGATTATGCCATGCACTGGGTCCGCCAGGCTCCAGGGAAGGGGCTGGAGTGGGTCTCATACATTAGTTGGAATGGTGGTAGCACAAACTACGCCGACTCTGTGAAGGGCCGCTTCACCATCTCAAGAGACAACTCCAAGAACTTGCTGTACCTGCAAATGAGCAGCCTGAGAACCGAGGACACGGCCATGTATTATTGTACCAGAGACACAGTGAGGGGAAGTCAGTGTGAGCCCAGACACTAACCTCCCTGAGGACACAGCAGGGCTGGGCTGCAGGGAGCGTCCAGTACACCAGGGGGCGCCCAGGACCAGCAAACCTAGGTCCCAGCTCAGAAGCTGTCCCTGGAGGGGTTGTGGGTGCTTCCTATTAGGGTCAAGGCTTTCTTCCCTCCTAGTGTCCCCAGGGCAGGTCCTGCTTCCTTCTCTGTGTCTTTAATTAGATACTCTGCCAGAAAAGAGCAGGAAGTGACTGTTTCAGATCTGGTCGACGTCTCCTCATCTGCTCCTTTCCTGTCAGTATGTCCCTGATGGTCGCTCTCTGAGTTGACAAAAAAAATTGTAGGGAATCCTGTCCCTCACTGAGAGCGACGTTTCCCTCCCTCCATGCAGTGCTGAGTGGGGAACACGGAGTCGAGGCCCCAAACCTCACCTGAGGGTGATCAGACCCTAGCTCTGCCCCAGGAGGAGCCCTTTGGGGGCAGTTAGCCGCTTGCCTCTCACTGACATGGCTGCACATGGAGGTGTAGGGTCGGACCCCTGTGGGCGCTGCCTCTCTGTGAGCCTGGAAGCGCCCACCTCTCCGTGTGCCCCAGATGGAGGCAGGAAGCCCTGCTGGGCCCTGTTCCCCGTGGGTCTCAGAACCTGGTCCCAGGGGACGTGTCCCAACACTTGTCCCGCTTCCCTGGTGAAACCACCTGCATCCTGAGAACCTGCTGAAGGGAGACCTGGTCCCCCCACCTCTGCTGTGCCTCCAGCTCCGCAGACTCCACCCCATCATCCCCCTCTGTCCTCTGCCGCCCACACTCTCACCCCATGAGGCCTGCACAGGACATCCCGTCTGGCTGTGCTCTGCCCTCTCCTTCCCGCCCTGGTAGGTTTTGCCTCAAATGCAGCCCCACGTCACCCCCTCATGCCCATCTCCTGTGCCAGGCCCTCCCAGAGACGCCAGGGCCAGGGCCACTCAGCCGCCCTGCTGAGCCCACGGGCAGTGCCCACGTGTGAAGTCAGACCATGGGGGCCCCTCCTGTGTCAGGTGGAGACACAGCTGAGCACTGAGCTCAGAGCACCTCCAACAGCTCACACGTGAGCTGAGGGACCTCCAGGGGCCCGTGAGCTGCAGAGCATCCTGGTAGACAAGTCTGTGGCCACTGGGGTCAGAGGGCAGTCAGGGAAGGGCTGGGGCCTGCTCACCTATGATGTTGCCAACGTCTCCTGACCAGAGCACAGGTGCACAGGGAGCTCTATGAATCCTAAAAGTGCAGGGACAGCCCGGCCAGTATTGCTCAGTGGTTGAGCGGTGACCTATGAACCAGGAGGTCACGGTTATCCCCGGTCAGGGCACATGCCCAGGTTACCAACAACATCTCCAGTGTGGGTGTGCAGGAGGCAGTCAAACAATGATTCTCTCTCATCATTAATGTTTCTATGTCTCTCTCCTCTCCCTTCCTCTCTAATATCAATTAAGAAATATTTAAACAAATCCTATATAATAAAGAGCTAATAGCAAATGGTCATCATGCCCTCATGCCATCACATGGTAATGGCTCAGACATTCAACACTGGGGAGGAGGAATGGGACCAGCCAGGCACAAATGAGCTCCTGAGGGAGGAATGGGGACCAGCCAGGCTGTGGCCTGGGAGAGGGACACGCCACATGCCCCATGGTCCAGTCACCTGCGGCTGCGGCCAGGGCGAAGCCGCCGGTGCACGGTCCCCTGCGGCTACAGCCTGCCCGGGCAAAGCAAGACCAGGTCCTGGTGCCTGCAGCCAACCAGAGGGAGAAAAGCTGAGGTCCCGGGTGCCTGCGACCAGTCAGAGGAGGGAATATTGGGTCCGAGGTGCAGGGCAAGGCAGAGGCGGTTAGGGGCGGTCAGGCCAGTAGATGAGCAGTTAGGGGCAATGAGGCAGGCAGGCAGAGGTAATTAGGGGCAAGCAGACAGGCAGAGGTGGTTAGGGATGATCAGGAGGCAGGCAGGCGAGCCGGTAGAAGCCAGCGATCCCAGATTGCGAGAGGTAGTCAGACATTCCCCGAAGGGTCACGGATTGGAGAGGGAAAAGGCCGGGCTGAGCGACCTCCCCACCTTGCATGAATTTCATGCACTGGACCTCTAGTAAATACATAAATGAAAATGTTGCAGGTTTGATTCACACTATGGGCATGTATGGAAGGCAAGTGATCACTATGTCTCTCTCAAATCAATGTTTCTCTCTGTCCTTCCCTTTCTCCTTTGCTTTCCCTCTAACAATCAATGAACATATCCTCAGGTGAGTATAAAGAAAATAGTAACTATATCTACACATATGTGTACATCCACAAATACATCTACATCTGTATATCTATATCTGTCTCTACATCTATATCTATATCTAGAGCTATATCTACATCTCTGTCTATATCTAGAGCTATATCTATATCTATATCTATATCTATATCTATATCTATATCTATATCTATATCTATATCTATATCTATATCTATTTCTGTATCTATATCTATATCTATATAAATATATCCATATCCATGGGAACATTGATTTAATCCCTAAGGAGTCACTGATTGTGCCCATATACCAATTCCTGACCACCTCCTGCAGCACAGCCCCTGGTGTGGAAGAAGTGGTCCCTGGGCACGGTGACCAGGACCCCAGGAGGGCCTGGTTCTCTGAAGGCACAGTCAGCACCTCCTTCCAGGAGAAGCCCCAGAGACCGGGACCTCCCTCACCTCTAGCCCTTTGTATGTGCAGACACCTCCCATATGCAAATGCCCATATGGCCACCAGATACACACACAGTTGGCGGCCACTTAAATGCAGGGCCTCCTCACCCTGGAGAATACTTTCTGGGGGACGAGGACCTCACCTGCAAGACATGACTCCCCTGTGGCTCTTCCTCTTCCTGCTGTCAGCTCCCACATGTGAGTGACTCAGGGGCTCAGACGTTAGGAGCTGGGGATCCTGCCTCTGAGCCCAGGACTCACTGTGTTCTCTCTGTCCCAGGTGTCCTGTCCCAGGTGCAGCTGCAGGAGTCGGGCCCAGGACTGGTGAAGCCCTCGCAGACACTCTCCCTCACCTGCACTGTCTCTGGTTACTCCATCACCAGTGGTTACTGCTGGGGCTGGATCCGCCAGCCCCCAGGGAAGGGGCTGGAGTGGATGGGGTACATATGCAGTGGTGGAGACACTTACTACAGCCCCTCCCTCAAGAGCCGAACCTCCATCTCCAGAGACACGTCCAAGAACCAGTTCTCCCTGCAGCTGAGCTCTGTGACCACCCAGGACACGGCCATGTATTACTGTGCAAGAGACACAGTGAGGGGAAGTCAGTGTGAGCCCAGACACTAACCTCCCTGCAGGGGGATCTGTGACCACCAGGGGACGCCCAGGGTCCCTGAACACAAGGACCATCCCAGCAGCAGGTGCAGTTGGAAGATTGGGCAGTTTCCTGTGTGGTTTCCTCCTCATGTCACAGTTTCCCTCAGGGAACCTCTGGTTCCTGATTCTGCACTTACCTCTGACGCCTCTGAGGGAGAAAGTCTGTTGTAAACAGAAACAACTTCCTCACATGGACAAACCGCAGAGTCTTTGCAGGCTCTCCTGTGCCAAGTACCAGGTAATGATCAAATCTTCTGACCCAGGTCACCTAGATCCAACGAGAGGCTTCTGACTCCACAGTGCAGCTCAGCCCCACACAGCTCAGGGCCAAGACAGCCAGCAGGACAGGAGCGTGGTCGACAGCGGGCGCTGTGAATGCCGCATCCATTAGCGGCTAGGGTTCAAGGTCTAGAGAGGGGGCTGACACATAAATGAATACACTAGACAAGAAATATAAATTTAGAAAGCCTGGGGGAGCCATGGGGAGACCTTACTCTATAGCGGAGAGGCTCCCTGAAACCCCGGACCCATCACCTTTTATTTACTTGTACACACATTTGCCCTTTAGGAGTGCACACAGGCATATCCATGGTAAAGTTTGGTAAACAGTAAAGGATTATCAGGTTAGGGGATGCCTTCAGCCATTCGGCCCAAAGCAGGGCAATATTATGCTGATTTTCAGCCCTTACTATATATCACAGTCCATTAGCTTTCTAGTGGACTTCTTGTATAATTATGCTAACTACTTGTTGGTCTTCGCCTCCAGCAGGGCACCTGTCATGTGACCCCCAAAACTAGAGAAGAAGGACCCCAGGTGTTCAAGATCATTGACTTGTCATCATACTCACAGCACTGAGAGTAGCTGACACCAGGCAGAGGCAGCTGACCCCCAGCAGCTTGGTCCAGATGTCCAGGACGACCATCAATACCCACACCAAGGGGCATGGGATGTGTATCATGCACGTAGCTGAACTCTCTGGAAGCACAGGAAAGGCCCTTCAGGAAGGCAGAGCTGCTTTGATGGAGCCAGGAAAGGAGACTCCCTCAGGGATTTTATTTGTTGAGGGGATGGGGGAGGGCGATTCTGCTTCCAGGGGTTGTGTGGCTTCAACCTCTTAGTGACCAATGAAGAGGAGAACAATATTTCGGGTCAGATTCCCGTGGGAGAGCAGATGGAGAAAAGGCAGGAATGAGCTATACGTTGTCAGCAGTCAAATGTAAATAATATAATGTCTGGCTACCTATTTTCCTTTACAATGTTAATAAATGACCAAATATGAAGTAAAGGGTCAGTACTGTGTGCAACAACCATGTCTACAGAAAATGGGTGGAGAACGATTATACGTAAGACGATGTTGTGGATGAGGATGATCATGGTGGTGATGATGACGATGACCATGGACTGAGACAGGGGTCCTGATCCAATGGAATGAAGGCTCCTCACACAGCCACACCGTCACCTTGGCACCTGCAGTGAGGGGTGTCCAACTTTCCCTGTAGGTGTTGTGAGATTTCATAAATGGGACCCCAAAGAATGAGGCAGCTTGGGTGATTCAGGTGAGATCATGTGAATAATGACCCCACAGGTGTCTGAGTGCTAATCCTATTGGCCTGGGAAGGTGTCACCTTTGAGAACAGAGACACTGTGAGAATGTGATTGTAGGAAACAGGGGTCCCCTTCCCACCAGTGTGCAGTGACAGGTTCCTTATTTCCCTTGATCCCTGCCTGTATGATCTTTAACGCTTCTACTTCAATCAACTCCTGCTCACCATTATTCAGGTATTTCCTACGATGATGTGAGCTGTCTCTATCATGCCCTGCACTTCCTTCTGGGCCTTCACTGGAGAAGACTTTAAACCCACATGTCCAGTAGCTCTTTGTCCATGAACATCAGGCACAGTTCTGTCATGTGACTCAAATCAAGTCCAGCTTCCTCCCCTCACCCAGGTCCATAGCCATGTCCAGATTTATGGGTAGTTTCCCAGCAGTGCTCCCCTCTGCTACCAGAACCTGCTCCAGTTCCTGTGGCTGCTGTAGCCGATCCACATGGACAGTGGAAGCCCAGCATTTCTAGGGAGTTCTTTGTAAAATCACCCAAAACAGGTCCCATCAAAGAAAATAGAGATGAATTGAACATTAATAAAATAAACACATTTTCCCCACCAAATATACCATTAAGTGAAGTTAATGACAAGCTTAACAAGAGAATATCTCTCAAATCCTGTGCCTGATGGGGAATGTGTGCGTTGCACATTAAGGGTGTGGTATGTTGTGGGGAGAGCCGGGCACCCTCTGACCACAGTGAGCATCCTCAGGGACAGGGCAGAGGGAGGCTGGGATGAGGGGTTCCTGACAGGGTTGAAGTGTCCTTTCCTGTGAGAAAATGTACGCTAGGAATTCAACAACTCCCCTCCCTCTGAACCCCAACATCACTGATAACACTAGACTGAGAAATCAGGTCACTTAACAGGCTGCCATATCACTTCAACATGTGAAAGATTCTCAGTGGTGCACAGGCATAATCACTGCTTTTATTTCTAATCTTTCTCCAGGTTAAATCATGATTATCTCTGCTGTGATTAGCTCTGCTGTGATTATCTCTGCTGTGCTATATGCAATGGGCTGGCATAAGGGAAGAGTTTCGCAGTGAGTTATAACACAATAAAAAGGTTCCAACATCAAGAATCAAGGGTCTCCCTTTTCCTTGTGCTTTGGTAGTAGTTACTCAGATCAAAGTGAATACAGACCACAGATCCTCTACTTATAAGGGAAAGGCTGCCCCACATGCAAATTTCCATTCAAGCTCCAGGGTACATCCTCCCCTGGGCTGGGCAGGCTCACAGCTCTCTCCTCACTCAGGGCTGAGGTCTCTGGAAGGCAGAGCTGTGGTCTAGAAGAAGATGAGACTGCTGGGTCTTCTCCTGTGCCTGCTGACAGCCCCACAAGGTGAGGGTCTCAGGGGTCAGGCAGGGGTCATGGGACGGTTGTGACTGCAGGTGACTGACAGGACTGATGCTCCTTGTTCCCAGGTGTCCTGTCCCAGGTGCAGCTGCAGGAGTCGGGCCCAGGACTGGTGAAGCCCTCGCAGATCCTCTCCCTCACCTGCACTGTGTCTGGATTGTCTCTGACAAGCTATAGTGTACACTGGATCCGCCAGGCTCCAGGAAAGGGGCTGGAGTGGGTCTGGGTTATATGGAGTTATGGGGGTACAGCCTATAACCCAACACTGAAATCCCGCCTCAGCATCACCAGGGACACGTCCAAGAGCCAAGTTTACTTAACGCTGAACAGCCTGAGAACCGAGGACACGGCCATGTATTACTGTGCTAGAAACACAGTGAGGGGAAGTCAGTGTGAGCCCAGACACTAACCTCCCTGAGGAGACAGCAGGGCTGGGCTGCAGGGGGCGCTCAGGACACCAGGGGGCGCTCAGGACCCACAGCACAAAGAGCAGCCCCAGGAGCAGGGGCAGGGGGAGGTGGAGGGAAGGGTCTTCCTGTTGGGCACAGGGATTTCCTCTCAAGCTCTCAGCTGCCTCCAGGGAGGGCTCCTGCTCTTTCTCTGAGGCTCTAATTTCCCGCTTTCTCACTGCAGACCCCAGAGGAGGAGGTGACACTGCTGCTGGCAGATGACAAATGGGCAGTGATGGGGTCTCTCCTCACAACATGATACTGTACATACAAAACCTGAAAGACTCAACCAAAAAACTACTGGATTTGAGAAACTAATTTAGAAATGTAGCAGGATAGGAAATTAACAGCCCAAAATCGATGGTACTTTTTACAATAACGAATTCTCAGAAAGGGGAACCAGACCAACAATCCCATTTACCATTGCCTCAAAAACATTATGATGCTTAAGAATAAACTTAGCCAAGCAGGTAAAAGACTTGTACTCAGATAAACAAAGGAGGTTGAATAAAAAGATAGAGGAAGACATAAACAAGTGAAAAAGTATACTGTGATCATGGATTAGTAGAATTAACTTCCATATTACCCAAAGCACTCTACAGATTCAATGTAATCCCTATTAAAATAGTAACAGCATATTTCAGAGATCTACAACAAATACTCCAAACAGATCTACAACAAATACTCCAAAAATTTATATGGAACCGAAAAAGATCCCAAGTAGCCACAGCCATCTTGAGAAAGAAGAATAACAGTGGAGGGATCACAATACCAGATATCGAATTATACTCCAAAGTCATAGTAATCAAAACAGCCTGGCACTGGCACTAGAACAGGCATATACATCCATGGAAGAGAAGAGAGAACACAGAAATCTACCCAAGCCATTACGCTCAATTAATATTTGACAAAGGAGGCAAGAGCATACAATGGAGTCCAAACAGTCCTTCAATAAATATTGTTGGGAAAATTGGACAGATAAATGAGCAACAAATGAAACAATACACGAACATACACCACAAAGGAGTAAACTCAAAATGGTTAAAAACTTAAATGTAAGTAGGGAAACCATAAAAATCCTAGAAGAAGCCACAGGCAGCAATATCTCAGACATCTCTCATAGCAATGTGTTTGCAGACACATCTCCCAGGACAAAGGAAACTAAGGAGAAAATAAACAAATGGGGATACATCAGAATAAAAAGTGTCTGCACATTAAAGAAACCATCCACAAAATGAAAAGGGAGCCCACAGTCTGGGAGAACATATTTGGCAAGGACACATGTGAGAAAGGGTTAATATCCAAAATGTATAAGAAACCCACACAACTTAACCAAAGGAAGACAAGCAATCCAATTTAAAAATGGGCAAAGGACCTAAATACACACTTCTCCAAAGGGAACATACAGATGGCCAAGAGCCATAGGAAAAATGCTCAGAGTCACTGACCATCAGAGAGATGCAAATTAAAGGACAGTGAGGTATCAGCTCACACCTGTCAGAATGGCGACCATCAACAAATCAACAAATGACAAGTGCTGGTGAGGGTGTGGAGCAAAGGGAACCCTCCTACTCTGCTGGTGGGAAGGCAGGCAGGTGCAGCCACTATGGAACACAGAATGGAGTTTCCTCAAAAAATTAAAGATGGAACTGCCATTTCACCCAGTGATCCCACTTTTAGAATATAGGCTAAGGGACCCCAAACACCAATCAGAAACAATGGATGCACCCCTATGTTCATAGCAGCAAAACTTGCAATAGCTAAGATCTGGAAACAGCCCAAGTGCCCATCAGTAGCTGAGTGGTTGAAAAGCTGTGTTACATTTATGCCACACAATACTATGCAGCAGTAAAAGAGAAGGATCTCTCCCTTTGGGACAGCATGGAGGGACCTGGAGAGTATCATGTTAAGTAAAATAAGCCAGTCAGAGAAAGACAAGTATCACATGATCTCACCCATATGTGGAACCTAATGAACAAAATAAACTGATGAAGAGAGTGGATCCAGAGACCTGGAAGCATGGAGCAGACTGGGGAATCTCAGAGGGAAGTCGTGGTAGGGTGGGTGGGTGGGAAGAGGTCAACCAAAAACTCATATGCATAGAGGCTTAATCCATGGACACAGACAATAGGATGGTGAAGGCCTGGGGCACCCGGGGCAGGCTAGGTGTCAATGGGGGATACAAGGGGACATGAGTAATTCCTTCAACAATAAAGGTACAATTTAAAGAAAAAAGAATTAGGACTTGGACCCTTAGACACCCCTGAACATGGTCCCTGTGTCACCATCTTCTCTCATGTGGGGTCAAGACCTCAGCTATGAAATACTCTGCCTCATGAATATGCAAAAGAGAGAAGGCAGAGGAGGTTAAATATGGGTAAGTCTGTGCCCTGAGGGCATCACCCACAGCCACACCCTCCCCTACAGAAGTGCTCCCAGCACAGCCCTCACCATGCACTGGAGCTGGAGAACCCTCCTCCTGGTGCCATGGTGACAGGTAAGGGGCTCCTGTCCTGGTTAAGGAGGGTCCAGGGACAGTCCAGGTGGATTCCACTCACTCCTGTCTCCTCCCACAGGTGTCCACTCCCAGGTGCAGTTGCTGCAGTCTGGGGCTGAGGTGAGGAAGCCGGGGGCCTCCGTGAAGGTCTCCTGCAAGGCTTCTGGATACACCTTCACCAGCTACTACATGCACTGGGTACGACAGGCCCCAGGACAGAGGCTTGAGTGGGTGGGGTGGGTTTACCCTGGAAATGGAAACACAAACTACGAGCAGAAATTCCAAGGCAGAGTCTCCATGACCAGAGACAAGTCCACAAGCACAGCTGAGGACACGGCTGTGTATTACTGCGTGAGACACAGTGAGGGGAAGTCAGTGTGAGCTCAGACACAAACCTCCCTGAGGAGACAGCAGGGCTGGATTGCAGGGAGCGTCCTTGACACCAGGGCACGCTCAGGACCAGCACAGTGCCCAGATCAGGAGCAGGTGGAGAGTTGAGCAAAGATACCATTTCCTGCTCCGTCTTATAATCGTTTTGCTCCAAGGCTCAGCCACAGAGCTCACAGAAAGCCCTTTCCTAGGTCTAGTTTTAGGGGTTATGTTTGTGATAAAAAAGGGGGCTCTGTTCTATGGATGAAAGGGGCCACATGCTAACCTGACATGCTCCGGGGAGGCCTGCATGGCGGTTGTACAAACTCAGAGACCTAACATAACCACAGAAGATGGTCTGACAATTAAATATTTAACTACAAACAGGTTATGGTGGGTAGTCATGTCCTAGGCCAGTATTTTCCCTACAAAGATCTACTTAGATCTTTCCTGAGCCCATTGGTCTTTTTGCCTCTAAGATAACATACCTGTGAGATGACTGGGTAACTTGTAACTTCCCTTTTTTTTCCCCGGACCCCTCAGGGCACAACAAATGGCACCAGGACATTCCCTCATTCTGAATGTTATCAAGTTAATCATCAACTGCTAATTATCTTAAATTATACCTTATCCATCTCTGTAAAAGAAGTACATGTCCATCATCTCACTCTTTACCCTATCCCAGAGGTCTCCCCGCTTTGCTTTCTCCACCTCCTTAATCGATCACCAATGAATTTCATGTAACCCCTCTACATCCCTTCCTTTGATTGCAATGTGTAAATACAGATGTAACCCGCCAATCTCCGGAGCATTATCTCAATCCACTGAGGTTCTGCTTCCCAGCCTATGTCCACAGTTTGGCTCAAATAAACTCACAAAATTCTTCACAGGTCTAAATGTTTTTTACGTTAACAGTTCTTTCTTTTTCACGACTGCATAGTGTTCCATGGTATAGATGTACCACAGTTATCCAATCATCTGCTAATGAGCACTTAAGCTGTCTCCAAAGCTTAGCTGTTGCAAATTACACTGCTATGAGCATAGGGGTGCATGCATTCTTTCTGATGAGTGCTTTGGGTTTCTTAGGATGTATTCCTAGAAGAGGGATCACTGGGTCAAATAGGAGTTCCATTTTCAATTTTTAGGTGGAACTCCATATTTTTACCATAATGGCTGCCCCAGTCTGCATTGCTAATGGACCAACTAAACTGATGAACAAAAGTAGACCCAGAGCCGTAGAAGCATGAAGAGACCATGGAACCTCAGAGGGAAGGCAGGGGAGGGGGGTGGGAAGAGATCAGTCAATGAACTTTTCTGCATATATGGCTCACCCGGGGACACAGACAATGGGGTGGTGAGGGCCTGGGGTGGTAATGGGAGCCAGCAGGAAGAGGATAATGGGGAGAAAAGAGGGAACTATGCAATACTTTCCACAATAAAGATTAGAAGAGAAAGAGAGAGAGAGAGAGAGAGAGAGAGAGAGAGAGAGAGAGAGAGAGAGAGAGAGAGAGAACCTCATGTTCACTATCCGGGCATCCAGTCCACGCCTAGCTCTCTCCCACCTCCATGTCACTCCTCACCTTCCCTCCTTCACTTCAAATGCACAAACAGGGCTGCAAACAGTTATTCTCCGGAGCATTGGAGGTCTTGCTCCCCCACAGTTGTCATCCGTTTGGCCCCAATAAAATCTTATCAAATATTCTCTACATGTTAGGACATTTCTTACATCAAAATATTGTCTTTTCTTCATTTACAACACACGTTCATACACGTTTTTTCTCCGTGTGCAGAGGGAGGTGCACACAATTATTAAACACCTGCTACTGTTACAGAATTTACCGGGGACCAGAAATACACAGGAGTACCCGGAGATACAGGAAAACCCATTCATTTCCAGATGCACCAGTACCGTGACTCAGGGAGCCTGTGTCCAAACCCTGAGCAAGCCCATATGGAGGAGGAAGCTTTCTCTTTATACCCTTTGGTTTCTTTGTCCCCCAAACATGGATCAGACTTCCGGACCTTTTGGGGGCTTTGCAAAAAGCCCCGTGTGCTGGGATGGGGGCTATGTGACCACCCACAGGCCTGGCCTGGCGCCAGTGCTGATAACCCCTCTGGGGGTTATGTATGGTTCATGGTTTATGGCCTCTGTGACGTGGGAGTGTTTAGGTAAACAGGTCTTGCAAGACCAGATAATTAAGGAAGGAGCAGTGACTAGACTCCAGGCTAACAGGAATGTGCATTAGGACTACTGATTAACTCGGTACAGAGTCAGGCTGCGGGTCTCCTACATTCTTTCACAAATGTCTTATTTTCCTCATCACGACCTCCAAGGATGAATTCTAAGGAGTTCGCACCCTTTGGTGTGGGCAATGGTGCTCCAGCCACTGAGCCACAGCAGCCAGGCTCCATGTGTAAATGATGGAAACTCTCCCGTGAGAGGCTGGGATACAAGGCATTTGCACACGCACAGCAGGGAAGTTGAGGGAAATGTGTGCTTTCGGGAGGCAGCTGTGTGCTTGTGAGAGTGGCAGCAGGTTAGAGACGGAGGCTGCGGCCACAGCGTCCAGCCCAGCCTCTCCTGCCTCGTCACTTGAATAGGGTGGAGGTTTTTCGGGGCAGGAATGCACTGCTGGGGAACCGGCTGGACTTGTAGGACATAGTAATCCTGCTCTGTTAACGGTGAAGGTTTATTCTGATTAAAGAAGCACATTCTAGCCTGGCTGGCAGCCACAGGGGGGACCTGGGACTCACCTGGAATCGCAGCCCTTCCTCCCACTGGGAGCTGCCTGTTATCCTGGAGAGATGACCAACTTTGCTGCAGGAACAGAGCAGCAGCCCCATGAAGGTCCCAGCCCTCTGCTCCCCGTCAACGGCCCCTCGCCATACCCTGTGGCTCCTTCCACGTAATCTTCATCCTTTCACTCAATATAAGCAGCTGCTTGTGGGGGCTGCAGAGCAGGTTTTTGTGGATGACCTGCTGCTCTCCCATATTGCCCGCAGCATTGGACTGAATGTCGATGTGTGATTCAACCCCGCCTCTGCTCGATTGGCTCAGAGACTGACCCGGCAGCACGGACCATGCACTGTCCGATTACATGTTGGTGTGTGTAAGATGTGATGGGGGAACACAACAAGGAGAGTCTTTCAGTCTCAAAATAAAAGCGTCATTCAATGCAAATTCTTATTCCCAAACCCCAGAAAGCAACATGGCCCACGGCGGGTGAAGGGGAGGGAGTGGCAGCCCCATCCACCCGCCTCTGGGAGAGCACCACTGGGTCCTCATCAAAACCCCGAGGAAGAAGGACTGTCAATCCTGAAGCTGCCCCCAAAGGAATGGGGTCAGGGTGACGGGTCTCATGAAAGGAGAGAGGGAGGCGGGTCAGGAAGGGACCCCTTGTGGCCAGCATCCTTGAGTCCTTTCCCATCTGGGGTCGCCCCTAGGATGACAAGGTCAGGCATGCAGCCCAGGGTCACAGCTGCACCTTATATGCAGACTCCATGCAAATGGGGCTCTCCTCCTGCTCATAAAAGGGGGCCCTTGACCAGCATGTTGTGGAGACACCCAGAACCCAAGTGCCTGAGACAGGACCCCAGAGGCTCCACCATGGACTTGGTGCCAAGCTGCGTTTTCCTCCTGATCATTTCTCAAGGTCATTCTCAGGAGTGGGGAGTGCTGAGACCTGTGCCTGTGCCTGTGTGTGCTTCCATGTGATTCTAAGTCCCCCTGTGTCTCTGTGTTTGCAGGTGTCCAGTGTGAGGTGCAGCTGGTGGAGTCTGGGGGAGGCCTGGTGCAGCCTGGGGGGTCTCTGAGACTCTCCTGTGCAGCCTCTGGATTCACCTTCCGTAGCTATGGCATGAACTGGGTCCGCCAGGCTCCAGGGAAGGGGCTGGAGTGGGTATCAGCCATTAATGGTGGTGGTGGTAGCACATACTACGCCGACTCTGTGAAGGGCCGCTTCACCATCTCCAGAGACAACGCCAAGAACTCGCTGTACCTGCAAATGAGCAGCCTGAGAACTGAGGACACGGCCGTGTATTACTGTGCGAGAGACACAGTGAGGGGAAGTCAGTGTGAGCCCAGACACTAACCTCCCTGAGGAGGCAGCAGGGCTGGGCTGCAGGGGGCGTCCAGGACACCAGGGGGCGCTCAGGACCCGCAAACCCAGGGTCCCAGCTCAGAGGCTCCCTGGAGGGGTTGTAAGGGCTTCCTATTGGGGTCAGTGCTTCCTTCCCTCTTAGTGTCCCAGGGGCAGGTCCTGCTTCCTTCTTTGTGTCTCTAATTAGATTCTCTGCAGGAAAAAAGCAGGAAGGGGCTGTGTTTCAGATCTGGTCGACTTCTCATCTGCTCCTTTCCTGTCACCATGTCCCTGATGGTCGCTCTCTGGGTTGACAAGGAAAACATTGTAGGGATTCCCGTCCCCTCAGTGAGAGCGATGTCCCCCACCCTCCACGCAGTGCTGAGCGGGGAACACGGAGTCCAGTCCTCAAACTTCACCGAGGGTGATCAGCCCCTCGCTCTGCCCCAGGAGGAGCCCTTTGGGGGCAGTTAGCCGCTTGCCTCTCACTGACATGGCTGCACATGGAGGTGTAGGGTCGGACACCTGTGGGCCCTGCCTCTCTGTGAGCCTGGAAGCGCCCACCTCTCAGTGTGCTCCAGATGGAGGCAGGAAGCCCTGCTGGGCCCTGTTCCCCACGGGTCCAGAATCTGGTCCAGGGGACGTGTCCCAGCACCTGTCCCGCTTTCCCTGGAGAACCACCTGCATCCTGAGAACCTGCTGAAGAGAGACATGGTCCCACCCCCCTCTGCTGTGCCTCCAGCTCTGCAGACACCAACCCATCCTCACTCTCTCTCCTCTGCCTGCACACACTCACCCCACGGGGCCTGCACAGGACGTCCCGTGTGGCTGTGCTCTGCCCTCTCCTTCCCGCCCTGGTAGGTTTTGCTTTAAATGCTGCCCCACTTCATCCCCTTATGTCCATCTCCTGTGCCAGAACCTCCCTGAGACGCCAGGGCCAGGGACACTCAGCCGTTCTGCTGAGCCCACAGGCAGTGCCCACGTGTGATGTCAGGCCATGGAGGCCCCTCCTGTGTCAGGTGGAGACACAGCTGAGCACTGAGCTCAGAGCACCTCCAACAGCTCACACCTGTGCTGAGGGAACCTCCAGGGGCCCGTGAGCTGCAGAGCATTGTGGTGGACAAGCCTGTAGCCACTGGGGTCAGAGGGCAGTCAGGGAAGGACTGGTGCCTGGTCACGTATGATGTTGCCAACGTCTCCTGACCAGAGCCCAGGTGCACAGGGAGCTCTGTGAATCCTAAAAGTGCAGGGAGAGCCCAGCCAGAATGGCTCAGTGGTTGAGCATCAACCTATGTACCAGGAGGTCATGGTTCAATTCCCGGTCAGGGCACCTGCCCTGGTTACTAACAACATCTCCAGTGTGGGGTGTGCAGGAGGCAGCCAGACAGTGATTCTCTCTCATCATTGGTGTTTCTATGTCTCTCTCCCTCTCTCTTCCTCTCTAATATCAATTAAGAAATATTTAAACAAATCCTATATAATAAAGAGCTCAAATGCAAATGGTCATCATGCCCTCACGCCATCACATGGTAATGGCTCAGACACTCAACACTGGGGAGGAGGAATGGGACCAGCCAGGCACAATTGAGCTCGTGAGGGAAGAATGGGGACCAGCCAGGCTGTGGGCTGGGAGAGGGACAAGCCACCTGCCCTGTGTTCCCAGGCGACAGCATCTGCACCTGCGACTGTGGCCTGGGGGAGGGACAAGCCACATGCCCCATGGTCCTGTCACCTGCGCTGCGGCCAGGGCGAAGCCGCCAGCGCACGGTCCCCTGCAGCTACAGCCTGGCCAGGCAAATTCAGCTCAGGTCCTGGTGCCTGTGGTGGGCCAGAGGGAGGGAGGCTGAGGTTCTGGGTGCCTGCAACCAGCCATAGGAGGGAATAGTGGGTCCTGGGTGCAGGGCAAGGCAGAGGCAGTTAGGGATAATCAGACTGGCAGGGGAGCAGTTAGGGGTGTCAGGGAGGCAGGCAGAGGTGATTAGGGGTGATCAGGTAGGCTGAGGTGGTTAGGGGTGATCAGTCAGGCAGAGGTAGTTAGGGACCATCAGGCAGACAGTAAGGCGAGCGGTTAGGAGCCAGTGATCCCAGATTGTGAGAGGTAGTCAGACATCCCCCGAGGGGTCCCAGATTGGAGAGGGAGCAGGCTGGGCTGAGGGACCTCCCCACCTTGCACTAATTTCATGAACTCGGCCTGTGGTAAATACATAAATGAAAATGTTGCCGGTTTGATTCACAGTATGGGCATGTATGAAAGGGAACTGATCAGTATGTCTCTCTCACATCAATGTTTCTCTCTGTCTTTCTCTCTCTCCTTCCCTTTCGCTCTAAAATTCAATGAACATATCCTCAGGTGAGATAAAGAAAACAGTATCTATATCTATACATATGTGCACATCCACAAATACATCTACATCTACATCTTTATATCTATATCTGTCTCTACATCTATATCTATATCTATATCTATATCTATATCTATATCTAGAGCCATATCTGTATTTATATCTATATCTATATCTACATCATCTATATCTATATCTCTGGAAGAACAGGCACATTGATGTTATCCCTACGTTGTCATTGATTGTGCCCACATCCTACTTCCTGACCACCTCCTGCAGCATAGTCCCTGGTGTGGAAGAAGAGGTCCCTGGGTATGGTGACCAGGACCCCAAGGAGGGCCTGGTTCTCTGAGGGCACAGTCAGCACCTCCTTCCAGGAGAAGCCCCAGAGACCGGGACCTGCTTCACCTTTTGCCCTTAATATGTGCAGACACCTCCCATATGCAAATGCCCACACGGCCACCAGACACACACAGTTGGCGTCCACTTAAATGCAGGGCCTCCTCACCCTGGAGAATATTTTCTGGGGGAAGAGGACCTCACCTGCAAGACATGACTCCCCTGTGGCTCTTCCTCTTCCTGCTGTCAGCTCCCAGATGTGAGTGACTCAGGGCTCAGACGTGAGGAGATGGGGACCCTGCATCTGAGCCCAGGACTCACTGTGTTCTCTCTGTCCCAGGTGTCCTGTCCCAGGTGCAGCTGCAGGAGTTGGGCCCAGGACTGGTGAAGCCCTCGCAGACCCTCTCCCTCACCTGCACTGTCACTGGTTACTCCATCACCAGTGGTTACTGCTGGAGTTGGATCCGCCAGCCCCCAGGGAAAGGGCTGGAGTGGATGGGGTGCATAAATTATGATGGAAACACTTATTACAGCCCTTCCCTCAAGAGCCGAACCTCCATCTCCAGAGACACGTCCAAGAATCAGTTCTCCCTGCAGCTGAGCTCCCTGACCACCGAGGACACGGCCGTGTATTACTGTGCAAGAGACACAGTGAGGGGAAGTCAGTGTGAGCCCAGACAGAAACCTCCCTGAGGAGACAGCAGGACTGGGCTGGAGGGTGCTCCCCGGGCACCAGGGGGTGCTCAGGGCACACAGCACAGAGAGCAGCTCCAGGAAGATGGGCAGAGGGAGGGGGGAGGGAAGGGCCTTTCTGTTGGGCTCAGGGATTTCCTCTCAAGCTCTCAGCTGCCTCCAGGGAAGGCTCTTCCTTCTCATGTTCTCACTGCAGACAACAGTGAAGAAGGGCATTGTGTTTGCAGGTGACATGGCAGCAGTGACGGGGACTCTCCTTCACCAAGTCTCCTTCACAAATTCTAAAAGTGGCTTTTTTCACTCTTTCCAACGTTTCACTGATGAGTGTGAACTCCGCAGCTGGTTCACTGGGATTGGGCTGTGTTCACAGTTCTGCTTCCCTCCCTCGGGGGGCACAACTCCCTCACTGTCTGACTCTCCATGTGCCCTCCCCCTCCTGGTTCCTGGGAGATCACAGTCTCTCCCTCTGTTGAAAGGCCTGAGCACACTGCAGACCTCACTCATCCTCTCTGGGTCCACATTGACCCCAGAAGAGCTGTCACCTCAGTGCACCAAACACAGGGAGCCCCACATCCATCTACCTGAGGGCCCTGCTGTCCATCAGGAAGCAGTGCTAACCCCACAGCGGGGACAGGTGACTCTGTGGGCTGGGATGTGCATCATCACACTCCTCCTCCACCTTCCCTCCTGGAGCCAAGGTTTTCTAGCTTCACTGGGGGTGAGATGTGCATGGGGAGTATTTTGGAAGCTGAGGAGCATCCGTGGGACCCCCTCCATCCATCCTGTCCTCTTACTACTTGCCCAGGAAACAGAGTCACACACACACACACACAGACACACACACACACACACACAGTCACACATACAGAGTCACACACACATACACACAGACACACAGTCACACATACAGTCACGCACACAGTCACACACACAGAGTCACATATACAGTGACACACTTGTTTCTGGAAAAGACATGCATTCACACATGAGCAGTGATACAAAACCGTTCCTGTACTTTATGAATTCTATGTAAGAAAATGGGGTTATCCCTAGCTAATTTGGCTCAGTGGATAGAGCGCTGGCCAGCAGACTGAAGGGTCCTGGATTTGATTCCTGTCAAGGGCACATATCCCAGCGGGTGAAGTGCAGGAGACAGCCAATCAATAATTCTCTCTCATCATTAATGTTTCTATCTCTCGCTCCCTCTACCTTCCTCTCTGAAATCAATAAAGAAATATTTCTTTTTAATTATTTAAAAAGAAAATTGGGGTTATATTTCATTTTCTTGGATGCCATATGAAATAAATATGAGGTCTGCAAGCAACTATTATTTCAACACTGACCACAACCTGTGAAGATCAACAGTTGTATTTCTCAGTCCACTTAGTAGGAGCTCAAATTAGGAATTTAATACAAACTTTGCTAGATTACAACAAAGTTTTAAAATATAATTGAAGTAATAGTGAAAAATTTCCAACAAATATAAGCCAAGGGCCAAATGAACTCAAGGTTGAATTGTATCAGAATTTCAAATAAGAGTTGATAACTTTCTATCAACTCTTCTTGAACTCTTCCAAGAATTAAGGAAAGAGACAACACTTACAAACAGATTTATTAAGGTGACCATTACATTCATATCAAAGTCAAGTAAAAACATACAAAAATGACAGGTCAATATCCCTGATGAAATTACATGTAAAACCCTCAAAAATATACTAGGAAATTAAACTGCATACAGAAAGGGTCATTTACCACAATCAAGTGGGATACCGTCCTAGCATCCAAGGATGGTTCAATATATGTAAAAGAGTAACTGTGCCACATCTCATCCACAGAATGAATGATAAAGTATACCGTTGTGTAAAAAGATACAGAATAAAGCCATTAAAATTGAGAATCTCTTCGGAATTAAAATTCTTAGCAGACTAGGTGTAGAAGTGATGGACCTCAGTATACTAAAGGCCACATTTGAAAAGCCAACAAGTGACATCACGCCAAACAGAGAAAATTTCAAAGCTTTTCTTCTTACATCAGGACCAAGACAAGGGCTCCCCTGTGACTACTTCTATTCATCAAAACTACAAGTCCTTTTCAGAATAATTAGGCAAGAAAAAGACATTTCAAATGTCTAAATCATAAAGAAACGAGTTAAAAAAATGTTTCTCCTTGTCTGTAGGCAGATGACAGGATCTTGTACATAGAAAACCCTAAAAACTGTATGAGAAGCTAATAGAACTAGAATACAGAAAAGACGTAAGATACAAAACCAACACACAAATGGCTTGTGCCCCTGCTCCCTCTCAACAGAGTGCATTCATGGCTCCAGGAAACATGTGGGCTGTTTCAGAGGAAAGTGAGGGAAGGAAACGTGAACTGGCTACACAACAAGGAGATGACAACCTAATGAGACAAGAACCCGGGACGAGTGTGTCCTCGGTCTTGGTTAATCCCCCATCATGTTCCCAGGGAGCTCTCCCCGCAATGTGGCACTGGGTCAGGTCAGGTTCCAGTTGACCCCTATCATGTGGGGACAGTGGTCACAAGAGTCACATGCAGACATGAGCTCTCCCATAACAAGATTTCATCACCTAAACTTAATTATTCCTAAATCATTTCCGACATCTTCCCCTCAACACACCTGGTCATGACGGAGGTTCTTCTATGTTCCCAGGCATGGAATTGGGTCTACAGCAGAGTCTAGAGAATGAAGACTACAAAGGAGGCCGTGCAGCTGCTACACGTCCAGCACCAAACTGCCCTGGGTGAATAAGACCCGGAGCTCTGTCTGTGTCTCTCTATTTCCTGCTTCTGGTTCCCAGGGACCCTCACAGACGCTCCTCTCTCCCCAACACTTGGTCCACTGGCTCTAGGCTCACACTCTGGTCTTAGTTTGTCCTCTGATCACTTTGTAAGGGAAACAGTGTCAGATGGGACGTCTGGTCTACTGAACATGAGCCTCCTGCAACAAATGAAGACGTTAAGTGCTAAAAGAAAATTGAGTAGCCATCAAGGTTGAATTCTAAACTAACTGAAAATATATTTCAAAACTGAATGAAGCCATGCTGGTGTGGCACAGTGGTTGAACTTCGACCTATGATTCCATTCTTGGTCAGGGCAATTACCTGGGTTGTGGGCTTGATTCCCAGTAGTGACCATTGAGGAGGCAGCCAATCAATGATTCTCTTTCATCATTGATGTTTCTATCTGTCTCTCCCTCTCCCTTCCTCTATGAAATTATCCTATCTAATAAAGCTGTAATATGCTAATTGACCATCACTCCATCACAAAGATGGCTGCACCTACAGCTGAAGCCAAGTTCCCATAAGGAGCCTTAAGGAGCAATCAACAGGGACCTGAGGCTATGCCCTCCCCCGTCCCCATGGGGCTTGACAGGGGACCTCAGGCTGCATCCCCCACCCAGCAGGGCTTAACAGGGGACCTCAGGCCATGCCTCCCACCTTAGCACCATGCTGGGGGACCTCAGGCCACACCCCCCGCCTGCGGGGCTTGATGCGGGACCTCAAGGTGCTCTTCCCAACCTGGTGCTGGGCTAGGGGACCTCAGGCTGCTCCCCTCGCCCCAGCGGCAGGCCGGGGGACCTCAGGTTGTGTCCCCCACCAGGTGGGGCTTGACAGGGGACCTCTGGCTGCACCACCCACCTCAGCTCCAGGCCAGGGGACTTGAGGCTGCACCCCCCTGCCTGGTGAGGCTTGACAGGGGACCTCAGGCCGTGATCCCCACCCAGCGGGGCTTGACAGAGGACCTCAAGGTGCACCCCCAGTGCTGGGTCAGGGGAACTCAGGCTGCGCCCCCTGCTCAGCAGGGCTTGATGGGGGACCTGAGGCTGCACCCCTCTGCTGGTGGGGCTTGACAGGGGACCTCAGGCCATGCCCCACACCCAGTGGGGCTTGACAGGGGATCTCATGCCATGTCCCCCACCTGGCAGGGCTTGACAGGGGACCCCAAGGTATGCCCCCCACCCCAGTCTGGGCTGGGGGACCTCAGGCCACGTTCCCCGTCCTGGCACTGGGCCAGGGGACCTAAGGCTATGTTCCCTGCCCGGTGGGGTTTGACAAAAGTGGGACTGCCCAGGTCTGGATCTAGCCCAATGGGGACAGGGGCTAGCCAGGACTGGGTCTCATGTGATTTTGAGGTGCATGTGGGTGGGCGGGGACTTGACTCTGGGTCCCGTGGTGCACCTTAGACTCTGACAGGAGGAAGGGTTTCATATACATTTTACTAATTTTATTTCATCTCTGACACTTCTATTATAGAGAAAGGACAAATAGCAATATTAAATTATTTCCTCTAACTAATCCCCTTTTAATATGCACGAATTTCCTGCACTGGGCCACAGGTAAAATATATATTAAAACAAGTAAATGACAAGGTTGTAAGTTTGATTCCCAGTCTTGGCAGATATGGGAGGCAAATAATAAATATGTTCCCTGCCATCAATGTTTCTCTCTTTCTCACAATCTTTCTCTGTTCTATATTTCTATCTCACAGCAATGTTTCTCTCTCTCTCTCTCAATTTCTATAGCTCTCTCTCCTTTCCATTTATCTAAAAATCAATGAAAATATCCTTAAGTAAAGATAAAGAAAACAATCTCTGTATCTATAGGATATCTATATCTACAAATACATCTATACTTAAGCTATACATATATCTAAATCACTACCTATATCTTATCAATATCTATATCTATATCTATATCATCTATATCTATATCTATATCTATATCTATATCTATATCTATATCTATATCTATATCTATATCCATGGGAGCAGAGGCACATTGATGTTATCCCTAAAGAGTCACTAATTGTGCCCACAAACTTCTTCCTGACCACCTCCTGCAGCACAGCCCCTGGTATGGAAGAAGAGGCCCCTGGGCATGGTGACCAGGACCCCAAGGAGGGCCTGGTTCTCTGAGGGCACAGTCAGCACCCCCTTCCAGGAGAAGCCCCAGAGACCAGGACCTCCCTCACCTCTAGCCCTTTGTATGTGCAGACACCTCCCATATGCAAATGCCCACACGGCCACCAGACACACACAGTTGGCGTCCACTTAAATGCAGGGCCTCCTCACCCTGGAGAATACTTTCTGGGGGACGAGGACCTCACCTGCAAGACATGACTCCCCTGTGGCTCTTCCTGTTCCTGCTGTCAGCTCCCAGATGTGAGTGACTCAGGGCTTAGATGTGAGGAGATGAGGACCCTGCCTCTGAGCCCAGGACTCACTGTGTTCTCTCTGTCGCAGGTGTCCTATCCCAGGTACAACTGCAGGAGTCGGGCCCAGGACTGGTGAAGCCCTCGCAGACCCTCTCCCTCACCTGCTCTGTCTCTGGATTCTCCATCACAACTACTGGTTACAGCTGGGACTGGATCCGCCAGCCTCCAGGGAAGGGGCTGGAGTGGATGGGAAGCATACATTATGATGGAGACACTTACTACAGCCCCTCCCTCAAGAGCCGAACCACCATCTCCAGAGACACGTCCAAGAACCAGTTCTCCCTGCAGCTGAGCTCCGTGACCATGGAGGACACGGCTCTGTATTACTGTGCGAGAGACACAGTGAGGGGAAGTCAGTGTGAGCCCAGACACTAACCTCCCTGAGGGAGACAGCAGGGCTGGGCTGCAGGGGGCGTCCATACATAAGGGGGTGCTCAGGGTCCCTGAACACAAGGACCATCCCAGCAGCAGGTGCAGTTGGAGGTCTGGGCTGGTTCCGGTGTGGTTTCCTCCTCATGTCACAGTTTCCCTCAGGGAACCTCTGGGTCCTGACTCTTCGCTGACGTCTGAGTCTCTGAGTGAGAAAAGTCCATTGTGAAGAGAGACACTTTCTCATGGGAACAGAAGGTAGAGAGTCTCTTTCACACACACGTGTGCCATAATGAGTTCTAACATCAAATCTTCTGACCCACGTCACCTGAATCTAACAAGAGGCTCAAAGGTCTCAACACTGCAGCTCACCTGCATGCTGGACCGTGGGCAACACATGTATGTGACCCCAAAGCTACAGAAGAGGGACCCACAGGGTGACAGTCCTTCTGTTGTCATGCTCACAGCACCTAGAGTAGTGGACCCCATGCAGATGCAGAGGCACAACAGCTGGTACAGATGTTCATGATGCACACACGCCAAGAGCACGTGGGGTGTTTATTCTGCTCATGATTGACATCCCTGAGAAGCACAGGAAAGATCCCTCAGCAGGTCAGCCCTGCTGGATGGAGACTGGAAAGGAGACGGGCGCCGGGCCTTTATGTTGGCGAGGTGGTGGGGAGAGGGAGGACTCTGCTTCCAGGGACTTGTGTGGTTTCAGTCTCCCAATGACTTCTAAAGAGAACACGATGGCCCTCCTCCCTCGCCCTGCGCACTGCTTTCCCTGTGGACCCTGTGGTCCCAGGCCCAGGTGAGCAGCTGCAGGAACCACCACCTCCAAGGCCTTGCTACCAGCGGGGGAGCCCCCACCGCCTCGCCACTGCCCCGCCCCCCCTGGGTCCTCACATTGCCATGGGCCAGAGCAGGAGGAAGCGCTTCAAGGGGCCTCAGTTCACCCTCCAGCGACTGTCAGGCTGAGTTGTCAGCGGGGAGAAGGGGACTGAGCAAGAGGCGGCAGAGCTGCTGGGAGAGCCCCCGCACCCCAGCACCCAGGTCCCCGAGTGCTTGTGCGAGGGGCTGGCCAGGCTGGTGCAGCAGCAGCTGGTGCTCCTGGACCTGGGGGACCTAGGCGACTGGGGGACCTGGGAGACCTGGGGGACCTGGGAGACGTAGGGGACCTGGGAGACCTAGGGGACCTGGGGGACCTGGAAGACCTGGGGGACTTGGGGACCTGGAGGACCTGAGGGACCTGGAGGACATGGAGGACCAGGGGGACCTGGGGGACCTGGGGGACCTGGGGGACCAGGGGGTCCTGGGGGACCTGGCGGCCTGGACCCATGCGCCCTCCTCATCAGGCCGCTGCTGCTCCTCCCCAGCCTGGCGGTAGGGAGAGGAGGTGGTGCCTCAGGGTCTCAGTGCTTGGGAGGCTTGAGGTTTGCCATGACAGGGTGACTGCGGGTCTCATGCCCCGGGTCGCTCTGCCCCGAGAGCACAGCGCTGGTGGGTTCAGAGCAGGGCCTCCAGGGAGGAGAAAGCAGAACAGAAACCCTGTGAGGACGTGGCGGCAAAGCCCCAGGAGCTGCGGAGGGTCTGTGAACACAGTGAGGGAGCAGTGTCCCCACTCAGCACAGAGGGCTCTTGGAGATGGAAGGACAGGGTTTGGGGGTTCCCACCAGGTGACCTGGCTGTCCCAGCGGCATGTTGTTTGCGGGGCGGTAATGGGGGTCCCCCAGAGCTCCTGAGAGCGGTGGACGCGCAGCCTGGTGGGTGCTGGATCCACACGCTGTCCCCTGGGGGTCCCTGAGCGCGTCCTGTGGGAGACGCTGGGGGGGCGCAGGGTGGAAACGAAAGGACATGGTTCCGTCCAAGAGTCCAGCAGAGCTCAGAGCGCCTCCTCCAGTTCTCACCGAGGCTGTGGGCAAGGACACCTGCACAGGGGTCGCTCAGAGGAGGGAGGCCCAGAGCGGAGAGAGAACCACCCCGGAGGCCTAGGAAAGGCTGGGGATGGCGAGGGCAGGGCAGCTGTATCTCCCCTGAAAAGCGCCGCCCCCACCACTGACCCCTCCCCAGGAAGGCCTCTGAGAAAACCCCTTTCCCAGCAGCGCTGCCGGGGGCGCCTGTTCCAGGAACCCCGCATGGAAGCCTGTGGGTAGCAAGGAGAACTCCTGTGTCTCCATCCCCTGTCCCTGCGGAAGCGGAGCCCTGGGCGGGCAGCCCTCCAGGCCCTGGGGCAGCTCCTGTGCACCCCCTCTTTCTCAGCCAGACTTTCCAAGCCCTTGGGCGCCCTGGAGCCACAGGCAGTGCCTGGAGGGCCTTCTGCACACAATGGCCACCAAGAACCGTCCTCAGGGCGCGACCCCGACTGCTGATGACTGTGAATCAAGGGTATCCAGTGGGCAGCGTGGGGGGAGGGTGAACGTGGTCAGTATTTTGGGGACCACAGGCAATGGCCTCGCCAAGGAAGATGGTACACTTGAGACTCTCAGACCATCGGGTGCTTCCTGCAGGAGGGACCACCCAGGGCCCCTCGCTGATGGTGGGGGGAGAGCCCCTGACGTCCCTTCCATGTGTCCCCGAAGACAAGGAAGCTGAGAGGGCCCCATGCAGACCCATCTGTTACCTGCCCTGAAGGATTCCAGCCAGTCTTCAGGATGAAGATACGGGTAGAAGGGAAAGGCAAGTGCAGTCCAGACCAGCTGTGCGATCTCCACACCATGAAGGTGGACTTGAGGAGGGTTGTCGCTCATCAAGAAACCTGAGAAAAGACTGACTGCTTGGCACGTGGAAAGAGAGCAATTCTTGTCCCAAAGTGTTCAGCTCTCCAGGTCTCCCTGGCGTGTGTACATTTCCAAAACCGCTGGTCAGTGTCTGTATTCTGTGTGTTAATTTAAAGTTCCCAGAACTTTGAGGCCTGTCAGAAACTCATCCTTCCTTGAGCTCTGGAATCAGAGGGCGTTTCTCATGCTCTCTCCACCTCAGTCACCGGACAGGGGGAGGCTGGCAGCTCGGAGGAGCCTCAGCTGGTGCTCCAGGAGCAGTGTGGGAACTTGACTGGATTTTGCAAAAACAGGAAAACCAGAGGCATTGCTTGCATGCTCTTTTACGTTAGTATCATTCTACATTGGCTGACTCTCTAACACATTTGAAGACAAGTTGATGAAAGATTTTTGGTCTGAAGTGTATCAATTATGTTTACCTTTTGTGAAGTGAACGAATTGAATTTGTGTTCCACCATTTAGTAGAATGTACGAAAGAGCTAATGAGGTCTTTATCACCCTCTATAGAACCAGATCAGATGGATTATTGCTTTGTAACCTCTCTCCTTGTTTAATTTGATATGTCATCAGAATTGAATAAATATATTTTGTAATAAATAACTTTTTCATCAAAAAAATAAGAAAACAGTGATTTCTTATGTGATTTCCCGTCTGTGGGGCAGATGGAGAAAAGGCAGCAATGAGCCATCTGTTCTTAGAAGTCAAATGAAAAAGAAAATAAACTATGGCCCCCAATTTTACATACAATCATACACAATGAGCAAAAATTGATGGGAAAAAAAGGTCCTTATATCTCTACTAAAACGACATCTAAAGAAATTGAGAAGAATGATTATAAGAAAGCAAATAATGGTGATGATGATGTTGAGCATGATGGTAATGGTGGTGGTGGTGGTGGTGGTGGTGGTGATGGTGGTGGTGATGGTGATGATAGAACTAGAAAGGAATCTGGGTCCAATGTCTTGGTGGGAATCTGTCCTTTCCCACCAATCTGTCATTTGCTTTTTCAAAGGCCTGTGTCAACTGACAGTTGGGCCATTGGGGTCTCAATCCCTGATGGCATGTGAAGAGGAGGCGCCAGCTTTGTTTACTTATAAGAAGTCGTTGTGTGTGGACAACCATCATGTCCATAGAAAATGAGAAGAATGATTATAAGTAAGCACATTGTGGTGATGATGATGATGTTCACGGTGATTGCAATGAAGATGATGGACTGAGACAGGATCTTCTTTCTAATGGAATGAAGGCTCCTCATACAGACACACCGTCACCTTGGCTCCTCCAGTGAGAAATATCCACTCTTCCAGTGAGTGTGGAGAGATTTCATAAATGGGACCCCAATAAATTATGCAACTTGGGTGATTCATGGTGAGACCACGTGGTTACTCAACCCAAAGGTGTCCAAGTGAAAATACCTTGGACCTGGGAAGGTGTCACCTTCTAGAACAGAGACACAGTGAGAATGTGCATGTAGGAAACAGGGGTCCCCTTCCCACCAGTTTGCACTGACAGGTTCCTTATTTCCCTTGATCCCTGCCTGTATGATCTTTAATGCTTCTACTTCAATTAACTCCTGCTCATCATTATTCAGGTATTTCCTAAGGTGATGCGAGCTTTCTCCATGAATCCCTGCACTTCCTTCTGGGCCTTCACTGCAGGAGGCTTTAAACCCACATGTCCAGTAACTCTCTGTCCATGAACATCAGGCACATTTCTGTCATGTGACTCAAAACAATCCAGCTTCCTCCGCTCACCCAGTTCCATAGTCACATCCAGATTTATGGGTAGTTACCCAGCAGCAGGCCCTCTGGTACCAGAACCTGCTCCAGTCCCTGTGGCTGCTGTAGCCAATCCACATGGACAGTGGAGGCTCAGCATTTTCTGGGAAGGTCTTGTAAAATCACCCAAAACAGCACCCATCAAAGAAAATAGTGAGGAATTGAACTTTAATAAAATAAATACATTTTCCCCACCAAATATTCCATCAAGTAAATTTAATGACAAGCTTAGCAAGAGAATAATTTTCCGAATCCTGTGCTTGATGGTAGAATGTGTGCATTGCACATTAAGGGTGTGGTATGTTGTGGGGAGAGCCCGGCACCCTCTGACCACAGTGAGCATCCTCAGGGACAGGGCAGAGGGAGGCTGGGATGAGGGGTTCCTGACAGGGTTGAAGTTCCCTTTCCTGTGAGAAAATGTACGCTAGGAATTCAACAATTCTCCTCCCTCTGAACCCCAACACCACTGATCACACTAGACTGAGAAATCAGGCCACTTAACAGACTGCCATATCATTTAAAATATAAGAGATTCTCAATGGTGCACATGCATAATCACTGCTTTTATTTCTAATCTGTTCTCCAGGTTAAAACATGATTATCTCTTGAAGAGATTAGCTCAGGGTTTCTGCAATATGCAGTGGGCTTGCATAACGGAAGAGTTTTCACAGTGTATTATCCTACGTAATAAGAGCTTAATATGCTAACTGTCTGCTCGATCGGTCAGCTGTTCAATCAAGCAATGAAAGCATAATATGCTAATGATTTACTAGGGCTGCTCAACTTGTCACAATGACATGCAATGACCACCAGGGGGCAGACGCTCCAACCGGTAGGTTAGCTAGCTGCTGGCGTGTGACCAATCAGGACTGAGCAAGATAATCCAGACATGCCCTAGAGCCCTTATGCAGTACCTCCCACATCTCTCCATGGCTACATCATGCACTGGTGGGGTTTCTCGGCCTGGCATGTGCCCTCTCATAATCTGGGACCCCTCAGGGGTTGTCGAACTGCGGGTTTTGGCTCAATCCTGCAAGCCAGGTCAAGGGACCCCACTGGTGCACGGATCAGTGCACTGGGCCTTTAGAACCACAATAAAAAGGTTCCAACATCAAGAATCAAGGGTCTCCCTTTTCCTTGTGCTTTGGTAGTAGTTACTCAGATCAAAGTGAATACAGACCACAGATCCTCTACTTATAAGGGAAAGGCTGCCCCACATGCAAATTTCCATTCAAGCTCCAGGGTACATCCTCCCCTGGGCTGGGCAGGCTCACAGCTCTCTCCTCACTCAGGGCTGAGGTCTCTGGAAGGCAGAGCTGTGGTCTAGAAGAATATGAGACTGCTGGGACTTCTCCTGTGCCTGTTGACAGCCCCACATGGTGAGGGTCTCAGGGGTCAGGCAGGGGTCATGGGGCTATAATTTCCTGCTTTCTCACTGCAGACCCCAGAGGAGGAGGTGACACTGCTGCTGGCAGATGACATATGGGCAGTGATGGGGACTCTCCTCACCATGTTCCTGTATTTCCTGCTTTTCTTTCTCAGCAGAGACCATCCTCAGGGCTCTCCTCGGCCTGTGGTTGGAAACTTTCCCACCAAGAGAGACCCCAGCACAGCCAAGGCCCCTGTGTGCTGAGCTCGGGGTCTGACCCACATGCCCACCTGCCCCATAGGGGCCTTCGTACTGACAGGCCCACAGTAAATAAAACATGTACACATCCCACGGGCAGTGGAAGCTGGATGAAACCATCTGAATGGTGCAAAGGGCCCCTGAGGGCTGCTCTCTGGTCGCCTCACCTGTACAGGTGCCAGGATTTGCTGTTTCTGGTCCCACAGGAGCAGGAAATGACCTCAGCTCTCTTCCTATAGGCGTCACACCAGCACTGATGTGAGAGGATTGCAGTGTGCGTGTCCTGTATAATGTAGTTTAATAGGGACGTTTAACAAGGTTCATTGGAAATCATCTCATTTCAACAAGCAGCTGACTTGGGGAAACTCTTGGTGAAGGAGACAGCTTTACAGTTTTCCAATCTTTTTTACTTAAAACCATGAGCTAAAGTTTGACATTTCATAATGACGGTGTTGAGTCCTCTGTAGATCACTCCTCTGAGGGCGCAGACGGGATAATAACCCAGGTAGAGGCTGCTTGTTGGTTGTTGCTCTATCTCGGCATTTCCCAGCCTCCATGTTATAGGTGCTGTAGTGGCTCCACCTCCACCTGACTCACCTCTGCAGGATAGAGGGGACCTCCCACTCTCCCCTCCTTGCTCCTTTGGTGGGTTTCCAGGAACCATGAGAACCCACTGTGTCTGCAAAGCTTCCCCGAGTCATGCACTGCTCCCCAGACCTCTGTGTGTCTCCCCTGGTCCCCTCCTGATTGACAGCTCTGGCGACTACAGAATCTTTCACCACTCCGGAATGGGACTTGGTGAAACCACGAGCTGGTTCTTTGAAAAGATTTTTTAAAAAATTGATGAGCCATTAGCCAGACTCATCAGGAAACAAAGAGAGGGAACCAAAATAAACAAAGTCAGAAATGAAAGCGGAGAAGTAACAACCGACACCCCAGAAATAAAAAGGGTTCTAATGAACAACTATATGCCAACAAGCTGGACAATGAGGATGAAATGGACAAATTCATAGAAAAACACAGTACCCCAAAACTTTAACAGGTAGAATCAGAAAACCTGAATAAGCCAATAACAAATGAGGAAATAGAAGCAGGAATCCAAAGGTCCTGGTCTGGATGCCTTCACAGGGGAGTTTTACCAAACATCCAAAGAAGAACTAACACCCATACTCCCCAAACTATTAAAAAAAAATCCAAAAGGAAGAAACACTTCCAAACTCTTTTTATGAGGCCAGCATTATCCTAATTCCAAAACCAGATGACACTCCTAAGAGAAATAATTACAGGTCAATGTCCCTGATGAACATAGATGCTAAAATCCTCAACAAAACATTAGCAAATTGGATCCAGCAGTATTTTTAAAAAGATCATACAACTTCACCAACTGGGATTTATCCAGGGATGCAAGGCTGGTACAATATTCACAAATGAATAAACATGATACATCACCTAAACAAACTGAAAGAGAAAAATAACATGACCATATATATAGATTCAGAAAAAGCATTCGACAAAACCCAATGCCCACTTTTGATAAATATTCTCAGCAATGTGGGAGAAGAGGGCTCATATCTCAACATAATAAAGGACATGTGTGACAAACCTACAGCCAGAATTATATTCAATGAACAAAAACAAAAAACATTTCCCCTAAGAAATGGAACAAAACAGAAATGTCACTTTTCACCACTCTTATTCAACACTAGAGGCCAAGTGCACAAAATCTGTGCATGGGTGGGGGGGTCCCTTCAGCCCAGCCCTCACCCTCTCCAATCCGGGACCCCTCAGGGGATGTCGGCTGCTGGTTTAGGATTGGTCCTAAACCGGCAGTCAGACATCCCTCTCACAATCCGGGACTGCTGTCTCCCAAATGCTTGCCTGCCTGCCTGATTACCCCTCACTGCTTCTGCCTGCCAGCCTGATCACCCACTAACTATTCCCCAGCCAGCCTGACCGATGCTAACTGCTCCCCTGCCAGCCCAGTTACCCCCAACTGCCCTCTCCTATAGGCCTGGTTCCCCCCAACTGCCCTCCCCTGCTGGCCTGGTTACCCCTAACTGCCCTCCCCTGCCAACCTGGTCACCCCTAACTGCCCTCCCTGTCCAACCTGGTTGCCCCTAACTGCCCTCCCCTGCTGGCCTGGTCACCCCTAACAGCCCTCTCCTGAAGAACTAGTCCCCCCTCAAATGCCCTCCCTCCCCTGCAGGCCAGGTCGCCCTCAACTGCCCTCTCCTTCCCGCCTGGTAGGTTTTGCCTTAAATGCAGCCCCACTTCACCCCCTCATGCCCATCTCCTGTGCCAGGCCCTCCCTGAGACGCCAGGGCCAGGGCCACTCAGCCGCCCTGCTGAGCCCACGGGCAGTGCCCACGTGTGATGTCAGCCCGTGGGGGCCCCTCCTGTGTCAGGTGGAGACACAGCTTAGCACTGAGCTCAGAGCACCTCCAACAGCTCACACCTGAGCTGAGGGACCTCCAGGAGCCCGTGAGCTGCAGAGCATCCTGGTGGACAAGCCTGTGGCCACTGGGGTCAGAGGGCAGTCACAGAGGGGCTGGTGCCTGGTCACCTATGATGTTACCAATGACCTGCTGACCAGAGCCCAGGTACACAGGGAACTCTGTGAATCCTAAAAGTGCAGGGATAGCCCAGCCAGCATGGCTCAGGGGTTGAGCATTGACCTATGTACCAGGAGGTCATGGTTCAATTCCCAGTCAGGGCACATGCCCAGTTTACTAACAACATCTCCAGTGTGGGGTGTGCAGGAGACAGCCAGACAATGATTCTCTCTCATCATTGGTGTTTCCATGTCTCTCTCCCTCTCCCTTCCTCTCTAATATCAATTAAGAAATATTTAAACAAATCCTATATAATAAAGAGCTAATATGCAAATGGTCATGATGCCCTCACGCCATCACACAGTAATGGCTCAGACACTCAATACTGGGGAGAGAGGAATGGGACCAGCCAGGCACAAATGAGCTCCTGAGAGAGGAATGGGGACCAGCCTGGCTGTAGCCCGGGAGAGGGACAAGCTGCCCACTCCACGGTCCCAGGTGCTAGTAGCTTAGGCTGCAGGCCAGGAGAGGGACAAACTGCCTGCCCTTCAGTTCCGGGTGCGAGTGGCTGCGCCTGTGGCCAGGGAGAGGGACAAGCCGCATGCCCCATGGTCCCATCGCCTGCGGCTGCAGCCGACCCGGGTAAAGAAGGCCTGGGTTCTGGTGCCTGTGGCTGGCCAGAGAGAGGGAAGCCAAGGTCCCCAGTGCCTGCAACCAGCAAGAGGAGGGGATACTGGGTCCCAGGTGCAGGGCAAGACAGAGGCAATTAGGGGCGATCAGGCAGGCAGGCAGAGGTCGTTAGGGGCAATCAGGCAGGCAGATGTAGTTAGGGGTGATCAGGCAGGCAAGCAAGTGAGCAGTTAGGAGCCAGCGATCCCCGATTGCAAGAGGCAGTTGGACATTCCCTGAGGGGTTCAGGATTGGAGAGGGAGAGGCTGGGCTGAGGGATACACCCCTCCCCCACATGAATTTCATGCACTGGGCCTCTAGTTAGTAAATACATAAATGAAAGTGTTGCTGGTTTGATTCACAGAATGGGCATATATGGAAGGCAACTGATCACTATGTCTCTCTCACATCAATGTTTCTCTCTGTCCTTCTCTCTCTCCTTCCCTTTCCTGCTAAAAAACCAATGAACGTATCCTCAGGTGAGGATAAAGAAAACAGTATCTATATCTACACATATGTGTACATCCACAAAGACATCTACATCTTTATATATCTGTCTCTACATCTCTATCTATATCTAGAGCTATATCTACATCTCTATCTATATCTAGAGCAATATCTATATCTGTATCTATATCTGTATCTATAATCTATATCCATGGGAACAGAAGCACATTGATTTGATCCCTAAGGAGTCACTGATTGTGCCCACATCCTGCTTCCTGACCACCTCCTGCAGCACAGCCCCTGGTGTGGAAGAAGAGGTCCCCGGGGCACGGTGACCAGGACCCCAAGGAGGGCCTGGTTCGCTGAGGGCACAGTCAGCACCTCCTTCCAGGAGAAGCCCCAGAGACCGGGACCTCCCTCACCTCTTGCCCTTTGTATGTGCAGACACCTCCCACATGCAAATGCCCACACGGCCACCAGACACACACACAGTTGGCGTCCACTTAAATGCAGGGCCTCCTCACCCTGGAGAATACTTTCTGGGAGGCGAGGACCTCACCTGCAAGACATGACTCCCCTGTGGCTCTTCCTCTTCCTGCTGTCAGCTCCCAGATGTGAGTGACTCAGGGCTTAGACGTGAGGAGATGGGGACCCTGCATCTGAGCCCAGGACTCACTGTGTTCTCTCTGTCCCAGGTGTCCTGTCCCAGGTGCAGCTGCAGGAGTCGGGCCCAGGACTGGTGAAGCCCTCCCAGACCCTCTCCCTCACCTGCACTGTGTCTGGGGGCTCAGTCACCAGCAGTGATTACTGGCACTGGATCCGCCAGCCCCCGGGGAAAGGGTTGCAGTGGATGGGGTGGTGGTCAGGGGTCACAAGGTACAACCCAGCCTTCCAGGGCCGCATCTCCATCACTGCTGACACGGCCAGGAATCAGTTCTCCCTGCAGCTGAGCTCCGTGACCACCGAGGACACGGCCGTGTATTACTGTGCGAGACACAGTGAGGGGAAGTCAGTGTGAGCCCAGACACTAACCTCCCTGAGGAGACAGCAGGGCTGGGCTGCAACAGGAACCCCAGACACTAGGGGGCACTCAGGACCCACAGCACAGAGAGCAGCCCCAGGAACAGGCGCAGAGGGAGGTTGGAGGGAAGGGACTTCCTGTTGGGCTCAGGGATTTCCTCTCAAGCTCTCAGCTTCCTCCAAGGAAGGCTCTTCCTTCTCATGTTCTCACTGCAGACAACAGTGAAGAAGGGCATTGTGTTTACAGGTGACCAGTTAGCAATGAGGGGGACTCTCCTTCACCAAGTCTCCTTCACAAATTCTAAAAGTGGCTTTTTTTCCCACTGTCTTTTCAGTGTTTTGCTGATGAGTGTGAAATCCGCAGCTGGGTCCCTGGGAGTGTGCACAGCTCTGCATCCCTCCCTCGGGGGGCACAGCTCCCTCAGTGTCTGACTCTCCGTGTGCCCTCCCCCTCCTGTTTCCAGGGAGATCACAGGCCCTCCCTCTATTGAGAGGCCTGAGCACACTCAGGCCTGCAGACCTCACCCATCCTCTCTGGGTCCACATTGATGTCTGGAAGAGCTGTCAGCTCAGTGCACCAAACACAGGGAGCCCCACTTCCATCTACACGAGGGTCCCTGCTGTCCATCAGGAAGCAGTGCTAACCCCACAGCGGGGACAGGTGACCCTGAGGGCTGGGATGTGCATCATCCAACTCCTCCTCCACCTTTCCTCCTGGAGCCAAGGTTCTCTAGCTTCACTGTGGGTGAGATGTGCATCGGGAGCATGTTGGAAGCCGAGGAGCATCCATGGGTCCCCCTGTGTCCATGCTGTCCTCTTACTACTTGCCCAGGAGACACAGAGTCACACAGACACATAGACACACAGTCACACACTCAGAGTCACACACACACACACAAAGTCACATGCACAGAGTTACACACACAGTCACACACTGGTTTCTGGAAAAGACATGCGTTCACACATGAGCAGTGATACAAAACCATTCATGTCATTACACGCTGTACTTTAGGAATTCTATGTAGTAAAACAGAGTTATATTTCATACTCTTAGATGTCAAATGAAATAAATTCGTGCTGTGCAAGCAACTATTATTTCAACACAGACCACAACCCGTGAAGATCAACAGTTCTATTTGTCAGTCCACTTAGTAGGAGCTCAAATTAGGAATTTCATCCAAACTTTGCCAGATTGCTACAAAATGTAAAAATATAACTGAAGTAATAGTGAAAACCTTCCACCAAATAAAAGCCAAGGACCTAATGAACTCAAGCGTGAGTTCTACAGTATTTCAAATAGGAATTGATGACTTTCTATCAACTCTTCTTGAACTCTTCCAAGAATTAAGGAAAGAGGCAACACTTCCAAACAGATTTATTGAGGTCACCATTACATTCATATCAAAGTCAAGTAAAAACATTCAAAAATGACAGGTCAATATCCCTGATGAAATTACACGTAAAAACCTTAAAAACATACTAGGATACTAAACTTCACACTGAAAGGGTCATTTACCTCGCCAGCCCTCAGGGAAGGGGCTGGAGTGGATAGGGTACTTACATAGTAGTGAAAGCACTTACTACAGCCCCTCTCTCAAGAGCCGAACCACCATCTCCAGAGACTCGTCCAAGAACCAGTTCTCCCTGCAGCTGATATCTGTGACCACGGAGGACACTGCCGTGTATTACTGTGCAAGAGACCCAGTGAGGGGAAGTCAGTGTGAGACCAGACACACACCTCCCTGAGGAGGCAGCAGGGCTGGGCTGCAGGAGAATTTCTCACCACCAGGGGGTGCTCAGGGTCCCTGAACACAAGGACCATCCCAGCAGCAGGTGCAGTTGGAGGTCTGGGCTGGTTCCTGTGTGGTTTCCTCCTCATGTCACAGTTTCCCTCAGGGAACCTCTGGGTCCTGACTCTTCGCTGACGTCTGAGTCTCTGAGTGAGAAAAGTCCGTTGTGAAGAGAGACAACTTTCTCATGTGAACAGGTAGAGAGTCTCTTTCATACACACGTGTGCCATAATGAGCTCTAACGTCAAATCTTCTGACCCACGTCACCTGAATCCAACAAGAGGCTCTAATGACTTAACAGTGCAGTTCCCCTGCCTGCTGGACCGTGGGCACCACATGTGTGTGACCCCAAAGCTACAGAAGAGGGACCCACGGGGTGACAGTCCTTGTTTTGTCCTCATGTTCACAGCACCTAGAGCAGTGGACACCATGCAGAAGCAGAGGCACAACAGCTGGTGCAGATGAACTTGAGGAGAGTTTTCGCTCATAAAGAAACTTGAGAAAAAACTGACTGTTTGGCCCGTTGAAAGAGAGCAATTCTTGTCCCAAAGTGTTCAGCTCTCCAGGTCTCCCTAGGGTATGTACATTTCCGAAAGCCGCTGGTCAGTGTCTGTATTCTGTGTGTTAATTAGAAGTTCCCAGAACTTTGAGGCCCATCAGAAACTCGTCCTTCCTTGAGCTCTGGGATCGGAGGGCGTTTCTCCTGCTTTCTCCGCCTCTGTCACCGGACAGGGGAGGCTGGCAGCTTGGAGGAGCCGCAGCTGGTGCTCCGTGAGCAGTTCAGGAACTTGACTGGATTTTGCAAAAACAGGAAAACCAGAGGCATTGCTTGGATGCTCTTTTATGTCGATATTATTTTATATTGGCTGACTCTCTAACACATTTGAAGACAAGTTGATGAAAGATTTTTCGTCTCAAGTATATCAATTATGTTTGCCTTTTGTGAAGTGAATGAATTGAATATGTATTCCACCATTTAGTAGAATGGATGAAAGAGCTAATGAGGTCTGTATCACCCTCTATAGAACCAGATCAGATCGATTATAGCTTTGAAACCTCACTCCTTGTTTAATTGGATATGTCATCAGAATTGGAGGAAAATATTTTTAATAAATAACTTTTTAATGAAAAAAAGAAAACTATGATTTCTTATGTAATATCCCGGGTGTGGGGCAGATGGAGAAGAGACAGCAATGAGCCATCTGTTGTTAGAAGTCAAACGAAAAGGAAAATAGACTATGCCCCCCCATTTTACATACAACCATACAAAATGAGCAAAAATTGAGGGGGGAAAAAAAGGTCCTTATATCTGTACTAAAACCACATCTCAAGTAAATGAGAAGATTAAGAATAAGTAAGCAAATGATGGTGATGATGATGTGGACTATGATGATGGTGGTGGTGGTGGTGGTAGTGGTAGTGATGGTGGTGGTGGTGGTAGTGGTGGTGATGGTGATGATAGAATTGGAAAGGAATCTTGCTCCAGTGTCTTGGTGGGTATCTGTCCTTTCCCACCAATCTGTCATCGTCTTTTTCAAAGGCCTGTGTCAACTTACAGGTGGGCCATTGAGGTCTCAGGCCCTAATGGTGTCTAAAGAGGAGGCGCCTCCTTTGTTTACTTATAAGAAGCCGTTGTGTGTGGACAACCACCATGTCCATAGAAAATGAGAAGAATGATTATAAGTAAGCACATTGTGGTGATGATGATGATGTTCATGGTGATTGCAATGAAGATGATGGACTGAGACAGGAGCCCTGGTCTAATGGAATGAAGGCTCCTCATACAGACACACCGTCACCTTGGCTCCTCCAGTGAGGAATATCCACTCTTCCCAGGGAGTGTTGAGAGATTTCATAAATGGGAACCCAATGAATTATGCAACTTGGGTGATTCATCGTGAGACCATGTGGTTACTCAACCCAAAGGTGTCCAAGTGGGAATACCTTCGACCTGGGAAGGTGTCACCTTCTAGAACAGAGACACAGTGAGAATGTGCATGTAGGAAACAGGGGTCCTCTTCCCACCAGTGTGCAGTGACAGGTTCCTTACTTCCCTTGATCCCTGCCTGCATGACCTTTAACGCTTCTACTTCAATCAACTCCTCATCATTATTCAGGTATTTCCTATGATGATGCGAGCTGTCTCTATGATGCCCTGCACTACCTTCTGGGCCTTCACTGGAGGACACTTTAAACCCATATGTCTAGTAATTCTCTGTCCATCAACATCAGGCACATTTCTGTCATGTGACTCAAATCAAGTCCTGCTTCCTGCCCTCCCCTCCCCCAGTTCCACAGTCACATCCAGATTTATGGGTAGCTTCCCAGCAGTGCTCCCCTCTGGTACCAGAACTTGCTCCAGTCCCTGTGGCTGCTGTAGCCAATACACATAAACAGTGGATGCTCACAATTTTCTAGGGAGTTCTTTGTAAAATCAACCAAAACAGGTGCCAATAAAAAAAATACTGATGTACTGAACTTTAATAAAAGTAAAATATTTGTCCCACTAAGAATTTCATCAAGAATATTCAATGACAAGCTTAGCATGAGATTGTATTTAGGAATTGTGTACCTGATGGGAGAATGTGTGTATTACACATTAAGGATGTTGTATGTTATGTGGGAGAGCCCACCACCATCTGACCACAGTGACCTCCCAGAGGAAGAGCAGAGGGAGATTGGGAGGGAGGGATTCCTTTCAGGGTTGAAGTTCCCTTTCCTGTGAGAAATTCTCTGGTGGAATTCTCCTCACTCACCTCCCTCTGAACCCAACATCACTGACGACACTAGACTGAGAAAGCAGGCCAATCTCCTTCCATCATCATTTCAACATATGAATGATTCCATGTAGGGCACATACATGATCACTGCCTTTACAAAGGGCCATGACCATTTCTGATGGAACTATGTGGTGTCTCTATAATAGGCCATGAGCTCACATAAGGGAAGAGTGTGCACAGGAATCTCACACCTGTCAGAATGGCGACCATCAACAAACCAACAAATGACAAGTGCTGGCGAGGGTGTGGAGCAAAGGGAACCCTCCTACTCTGCTGGTGGGAATGCAGGCAGGTGCAGCCACTCTGAACACAGTATGGAGTTTCCTCAAAAAATTAAAGATGGAACTGCCATTTGACCAGTGATCCCACTTTTAGGAATATAAGCTAAGGGACCCCAAAAACCAATCAGAAACAATGGGTGCACCCCTATGTTCATAGCAGCACAGTTTGCAATACCTAAGATCTGGAAACAGCCCAAATGCCCATCAGTAGCTGAGCGGATAAAAAAAGCTCTGATGCATTTATGCCATGGAATACTATGCAGCAGTAAAAGAGAAGGATCTCTTATGCTTTGGGACAGCATGGAGGGACCTGGAGAATATCATGGTAAGTGAAATAAGCCAGTCAGAGAAAGACAAGTATCACATGATCTCACTCATATGTGGAACCTAATGAACAAAATAAACTGATGAAGAGAATGGATCCAGAGTCCTGGAAGCATGGAGCAGACTGGGGAATCTCAGAGGGAAATCGTGGTAGGGTGGGTGGGTGGGAAGAGGTCAACCAAAACACTTGTATGCATATAGGCTTAATCCAGGGACACAGACAATCAGATGGTGAAGACCTGGGGCACCCAGGGGCAGTCTAGAAGGTGTCAATGGGGGATAAAAGGGGACATGAGTAATACCTTCAACAATAAAGGTACAATTTAAAGAAAAAAGAATTAGGACTTGGACCCTCAGATGCCCACTGAACATGGTCCCTGTGTCACCATCTTCTCTCAGGTGGGGTCAAGACCTCAGCTATGAAATACTCTGCTTCATGAATATGCAAAAGAGAGGAGACAGAGGAGGTTAAATATGGGTAAGTCTGTGCCCTGAGGGCATCACCCACAGACTCACCCTCCCCCACAGAAGTGCTCCCATCACAGCCCTCACCATGCACTGGAGCTGGAGAACCCTCCTCCTGGTGGCCATGGCGACAGGTAAGGGGCTCCCATCCTGGTTAAGGAGGGTTCAGGGACAATCCAGGGGGATTCCACTCACTCCTGTCTCCTCCCACAGGTGTCCACTCCCAGGTGCAGCTGGTGCAGTCTGGGGCTGAGGTGAGGAAGCCTGGGGCCTCCGTGAAGGTCTCCTGCAAAGCTTCTGGATTCACCTTCACTGACTACTACATGCACTGGGTGCGACAGGCCCCAGGACAGGGGCTTGAGTGGATGGGGTGGGTTTACCCTGAATTTGGAAACACAAACTACGCACAGAAGTTCCAAGGCAGAGTCTCCATGACCGGAGACACGTCCACGAGCACAGCCTACATGGAGCTCAGCAGCCTGAGAGCAGAGGACACGGCCTTGTATTACTGTACCAGACACACAGTGAGGGGAAGTCAGTGTGAGCCCAGACACTAACCTCCCTTAGGAGACAGCGGGGCTGGGCTGCAGGGGGCACTTGGGACACCAGGGGACGCTCGTTTCCCACAGCACAGAGAGCAGCCCCAGGAGCAGGGGCAGAGGGAGGTGGAGGGAAGGGCATCCTGTTGGGCTCAGGGGTTTCCTCTCAAGCTCTCAGCTGCCTCCAGGGAGGGCTCTTGCTCTTTCTCTGAGGCTCTCATTTCCCGCTTTCTCACTCCAGACCCCAGAGGAAGAGGTGACACTGCTGCTGGCAGATGACATATGGGCAGTGATGGGGACTCTCCTCACAAACATGATACTGTACATACAAAACCCGAAAGACTCGACCAAAAACCTACTCTATTTAAGAAACGAAATTGGCAGAATAGGAAATTAACAGCCAAAACTCAATGGTATTTTTATATACCAATAACGAATTCTCAGAAAGGGAAACCAAACCAACAATCCATTTACCATTGCATCAAAAACATTATGATACTTAAGAATAAACTTAACCATGCAGGTAAAAAACTTGTACTCAGAAAAATACAGGAGGTTGAATGAAGAGATAGAGGAAGATATAAACAAGTGGAAAAATATACCGTGATCATGGATTGGTAGAATTAACATCATTAAAATGTCCGTATTGCTCAAAGCACTCTACAGATTCAATGTAATCCCTATTAAAATAGCAACAGCATAGAACAACCAAGATGGCAGCATAGGTAAACACCTGTGCTTGCTGCCTCTCACAACCACATCGAAACTCCAACTAAAAGACAGAACGAATATCATCCAGAACCACAGGAAAACTGCTTGAGTGGAAGTTCTACAACCAGAAGAAAAGAGAAAAGCACATTGAGACTGGTAGGAGATGCTTAGGTGCGGAGGTGCGGAGGCACGAGTGAAATGGGCTGGCAACTGGGTGCGCTGTTGTTGTTTTTCATTCGGGAGGGAGATACAAGCTCCTGATTGCTCTGAACTCCAGCTCCAGGTGAGACTCTGGGGACCCAGACTCATATGGGGAGAATCTAGCCAGCCGTGGGCTGGATCCGGCCCGTTCGTCTGTTCTATCCGGCCCGCGGAGCCGAAAGAGTGGAGGGTTCTCTTGCTCTCCCCTCCTCTCCTTTACTTTGAATTTATATTCGTTCACACAAACACTCCATCCATGCTTTTGTTCCGGCCCTCTGGTCCAGTTTAAGAACCCATTGTGGCCCTCAAGTCAAAAAGTTTGCCCACCCCGATCTAGGCTGTCAGGTATCGGGCAGGAACATGAGGGCAGCTTTCTCTCCGAGGTGCTCGCAGTGATCATTGTTCCTGCACGGTGCCGTGGGACACAGAGACCCGGGGATGTAGAGAGCTCCTGGGAGGGCACATGGGCATTCTTTAATTATTGTCAGCTGAACCCAGTGGCTTTGGCAAAGCCACACCCTGGGAACATGCTTTGCCAAAAAGGCAAGAATGTTATCAGCTTGACCTTCATTTCAGCCCAGGTGTCCAAGAGTGTGTTTTGATATGTAAATCCAGTCAATCACCAGGAATGCTAGGGCCTACTCAAGAATGCAAATAATCTTCTTTGTCTTGACGTTTGGTGACACTTCCTGGTATTTGGGGTATAAAATAAACTCTCTGGATTGGCTCTGGGTCATTGTCTCTTCAGCAGAAGAGGGCAGTGGTCCCACCCAGTCCAGCTTTTTCCTTCTATTTTGTGTCTTGTCTCTTTCTTTTATTTCTCAATCCCCAGCCGCCCCTACTCAGGAACTAGACTCGCTCTCTAGCCGTGCTGGACAGGGAAAGAGAGAAATACCTACAGAATAGGACCTGCGAGCTCTGCCTGTGTCTCTAGTTCATGCTTCTGACTCCCAGGGACCCAAGCAGATGCTGCACTAACCACCACTTGGTCCACTGGCTCTAGAGTCACAGCCTGACCTTAGTTTGTCCTCTGATCTCTTTGTAAGGGAAACAGGGTCAGATGGGATGTCTGGTCTCCTGAACATGAACCTCCTGGAACAAATGAGGACGTTAAGTGCTGAAGGAAAATTGAGTAGCAGTCAAGGATGAATTCTAAACTAACTGAAAATATATTTCAAAACTGAATGAAGCCATGCTGGTGTGAGGCAGTGGTTGAGCTTCGACCTGTGATTCCATTCCTGGTCAGGGCAATTACCTGGGTTATGGGCTTGATTCCCAGTAGTGACCATACAGGGGGCAGCTGATCAATGATTCTCTTTCATCATTGATGTTTCTGTCTCTCCCTCTCCCTTCCTCTCTGAAATCTTAAAATATATATTTAAAAAAGTAAATGACAAGGTTGTGAGTTTTATTCCCAGTCTTGGGAGATATGGGAGGCAAATGATAAATATGTTCCCCGCCATCAGTGTTTCTCTCTTTCTCACCATCTTCCTCTGCTCAATATTTCTATTTCATATCAGTGTTTCTCTCTCTCTCTCTCTCTCTCTCTCCCTCTCTCTCTCTCTCTCTCTCTCTCTCAATCTCTATATCTCTCTCTCCTTTCCATTTATCTAAAAATCAATGAAAATATCCTCAAGTAAAGATTAGGAAAACAATCTCAATATCTATATCTACAAATACATCTATACTTAAGCTATACATATATCTAAATCTATATCTATGTCTATATCCATGGGAGCAGAGGCACATTGATGTTATTCCTAAGAAGTCATTGATTGTGCCCACATCCTACTTCCTGACCACCTCCTGCAGCATAGTCCCTGCTATGGAAGAAGAGGCCCCTGGGCACGGTGACCAGGACCCCTAGGAGGGCCTGGTTCTCTGAGGGCACAATCAGCAACTCCATCAAGGAGGAGCCTCAGAGACCAGGACCTCCCTCACCTCTTGCCCATTTTATGTGCAGACACCTCGCATATGCAAATGCCCACACGGCCACCAGACACACACACAGTTGGCGTCCACTTAAATGCAGGGCCTCCTCACCCTGGAGAATACTTTCTGGGGGACGAGGACCTCACCTGCAAGACATGACTCCCCTGTGGCTCTTCCTCTTCCTGCTGTCAGCTCCCAGATGTGAGTGACTCAGGGCTCAGACATGAGGAGATGGGGACCCTGCATTTGAGCCCAGGACTCACTGTGTTCTCTCTGTCCCAGGTGTCCTGTCCCAGGTGCAGCTGCAGGAGTCGGGCCCAGGACTGGTGAAGCCCTCGCAGACCCTCTCCCTCACCTGCACTGTCTCTGGATTCTCCATCACAACCAGTCCTTACTGCTGGGACTGGATCTGCCAGCCCCCAGGGAAGGGGCTGGAGTGGATTGCAGAAATATGTTATGAAGGGAGCACTTACTACAGCCCTTCCCTGAAGAGCCGAACCACCATCTCCAGAGACACGTCCAAGAACCAGTTCTCCCTGCAGCTGAGCTCCGTGACCACCGAGGACACGGCCGTGTATTACTGTGTGAGACGCACAGTGAGGGGAAGTCAGTGTGAGCCCAGACAGAAACCTCCCTGAGGAGATAGCAGGGCTGGGTGCAGGGAGCTCTCAGGACACCAGGGGCCGCTGGAGACCACAGACATGAGGACCAGCTCAGGAGCTGGCACCTGGGGGATATAGTCTCCGATGACCTGGTCGGTGGTTTTATTCTCCAGGAGTAACACCCTCCTCAAGGACTCACTGCCCCTCCCCTTTATGCCTTACGTTTCCTTTCACACCACCCCTTAGAGGAAGTCCCTTTCCTCCCTGCCCCATTGATCAGTCAGAAGGAGGCCTTAGTGTTTCCTGTGGTCTCTCCTCCAGGAGACATTGCCATGTTAAGGAGGCCATTGGGGATGTCGTTGGGCAGTGACCAGAGGAACGTTACTGCAGCCCCAGCAACCAAGAAGCTCGGCTGTGCTAACAAAGGGCCAGTCTTCTGTCAGGAGCTTCTGGTGGATGAAACACAAGAGGGCTTTAATCTAACAGAAAAGAGCAGGTACAACTGGTCTGTATTTTGAATTTCTAGAGGTTAAGAAGGTAACAACATCTGAAATGAATAATACATGGAGTTAGACTAACACTGCGGATTAAACATAGGTGAACTTCAAGAACTCTAAGGAAAATTTCCAAAAGGGAACACAGAAGAAATTTTCCACAAAATAGCCAAGTGTTAGGAATGTAAGAGACAATAACGCAGTCAAATAGCCATAATAATAAAAGTCTAATATGCACATAGACTGAACGTCTGAACAGCAGAACAACCGTCCAGACGACCACGTTATGACACACACTGGTACCAGGCCAACCAATGCAGGTGCAATGTGATTGGACGGGGGCCCTACTATTGCCCCAGGATCACCCTGCAGAGGGAGGCCCAGGTCAGCCAAGAGATCACACCCTCGCCTGTTGCCCACAGAGGGAGGCGTCCAGTGGCAGGGAAGGGGGGCAGAGCTAAACAGATGGAAAGCAGTGGCAGCGGTGGAGGCGGGGCCAGCTGCAGCAGCTGGAAGAAGGAAAGCCCCTATAGGCCCTGATCGCTGACCAGCCTTAGAGACCTTACCCTTAGGTTCCAGGATTGTGAGAGGGTGCAGGCCAGGCTGAGGGACCACACGGTATAGGAATGCGTGCCCTGGGCCTCTAGTATATGCATGTGATTGGAATCCCAGAAAGAGGAGAGAGGGGGCACCAAGAAAAATGTTTGAAGGAATCATTGCAAATAGTTTTTCAGAATTTGATGTAAACTATAAAGAGATCTAAGAACACCAAAGTACTGCAAGAAGAAATGAAAATAAACAACATTAAGTCATGGCACATTGAAGTCAAACTGGTGAAAAAGATAAAATGTCCCAGGGCAGCAAAGAAACAACCACACCTGAGTCAAGAAACAAGATTAATAAAAACATCAAAGGTCACATGAAAAACTACCCAAACCAGAAGACATGGAGGGGCGACTCAAAGAGCTGAAGGAACATTGAAGGAACATCAACATAGAATTCTAAACTAACAGAATATCTATTTCAAAACTGGATGAAATAAAATTACAAAATATCTATTTTGTGAGATGCAGCTAGAGCAGTGCTTGGAGGGAAATGGACAGCATTAATGCTTATGTTAGAAAAGAATAAATATCTTTAAAGCGATCATCTCAGCCAGTGGTCGGCAAACTCATTAGTCAACAGAGCCAAATATCAAGAGTACAACGACTGAAATTTCTTTTGAGAGCCAAAAACCGACTTCTGGGCATGGGCCACGAAGTTTCAATCGCACTGTACGTGCGTGCCTACACGTGGTATTTTGTGGAAGAGCCACACTCAAGGGCCAAAGAGCTGCATGTGGCTTGCGAGCCGAAGTTTGCCAAACACTGATCTAAGCCTCCACTTTAAAAAATTGGAAAAGGGTGAGAACCAATTTGGAGGCAGAGGTAAATGCATGTTCCCGCTGCCTCCCACAACCACATGAAATGCACAACTACAATAGAGAACAGCCATCATTCTGGACTAGGGAGGTAAAGAAGAAAGCACACCGAGATAGGTAGGAAGGGTGGAGGTGGGGAGCAGGCTGGTCCGATACCCACATGTGGCATGTTTTTAATTGGCAGGAATATCTCAGCTCTGGAGACCTCCTGTGAGAAGCAAAGAGTCCCAGTCCCACACCAGACCCCCAACCCAGGGTTCCAGAGCTGGGAAGAGAAGTCTTCAGAGCTTCAGGATGTAAAAACCAGCAATGATTGTCACTGAGTGACATGGACGCAGCTGGAGACCCAGGCTGTTCCCCTTAAAGGGCCAGCACAGGAACTTGCAGGGTCCCCCCTCTTCTGAGCTCCAAGGAGCAGATGGTGAAATTAGAGGATCCAGGGACATATGGGAAAGAACTGGATTCTTCAGCATTAGGGCAGGAACTTGGGGTGGCTTTCTCCCAGACAGACTGCTCCCAGGGTTCTTTGATTCTGTGCTGGGACCTCCCCATCATATACCTGCCTTGAAGCCATATCTGAGGTTCCATCAGTGTGGCTTCCACAGTTTTCTCTGCCCTGCTGATTCCCTGAGAACCCACCCCATCCAGATTGCAGCTCCACCCAAGGTGTTTGCAGCAGCCTTTCCATGTGATTGGCTTGCCCTGGCTCAGGCTTCAGACTCCCCTAAAATCTCTCAAACTGGCAACAGCTGGCATCAGCGTGCACCAAACCTATCAATAAGAGACCCAAGTCTGGCACTAGCACCAGCGTGCCTTGCTTCACAACTTGTCCTCGCCTAGGCACTTCCATGCCCAATACAAGTAGCAGCCATCTGCAGATCCCCCTGTAGGTCCTGCTTGGTGGTATTGTGGAGCAAATGCGAGTGAACGACCACTGGAGTCCAAACCAAATTAAAATTTAGGGAGCCTTTATTAGCCGGCCAGCTGGCTGGCCAGTCAGCCAGCCACTGCTCTGCCTTTCTCCACGCAGGGAGTCCACATAGCAGCCCCGACCCTTTGTGCAGGACCACTTTTTAGCACATTAACCACATCCTGTTTTTGCAGAGCAAGTAACCCAAGACAAAACAGTTTTTCCTAAGCAATGTCAGGATCATGCCATTGATGACCATGTTATTCACAGGGTCATCCTGTTCTTCAGAAAGCTGACAGTGTTCTATGACAGAAGGCCTACGTGCTGGGAGGGGCCATGAGACTGTATCTCAAGGCCTGGCCTGGTGTCTGCACTGACAACTCTATCTGGGGCATAGTCCACGTCCTCTCTGGAATGGTAGTAGTAAGCATGCTCAAAAATTCCCACTCTCCAACAGGTGGCCCCAGGCAGTGGCTGACTTTGCATCTTCCAGGAGGACCTAGAGCCAGTGCACCCAGTGGACAGTTTCAGACCACACCAGATTACAACTCCACACATTCAGGAAAAGGAGGAGAAGGAGAAAGAAGAGGGGGGAAAAGGAGGAGGAAGAGAAGGAGGAGGAGGAGGAGGAGGAGGAGGAGGAGGAGGAGGAGGAGGAGGAGAGGAAGAAGGAGAAGGAGAAGGAGAAGGAGAAGAAGAAGAAGAAGAAGAAGGAGGAGGAGGAGGAGGAGGAGGAGGAGGAGGAGGAGAAGAAATGAACAAAGGATTAGCCAGTTTGGGTCAGTGGATAGAACATTGGCCTGCTGACCATAGGGGTCCAGATTTGAATCTGGCCAGGGGCACTTGCCAGGATTTCGGGCTTGCAGAAGGTGGCTGATCAGTGATTCTCTGTCATCATTGATGTTTCTCTCTCTCTCTCTCTCTCTCTCTCTCTCTCTCTCTCTCTCTCTCTTCCCTTCCTCTCTGAAATCAATAAAAATATAAAAATAAATAAAAATAAAATATATGAACAAAATAATGGCAAATATTACATATGTATAAACAATTAAATCTAAGAACCAAAATACACAAATAAAGTATATAAATAACTTATAAATAAAATAGAACCTGGTGCATGGAAACATGAAACAGAATGACCAAACTCAGAGGTAAGAGGGAGGGGAGAGAGGAAAGGGATGAGCCAAAGAACTCATATGCATTTGCATGACCTACAGACACAGACAGGAGGGTGGTGAAGGCAGGGGTGGGGCACGAATGAGGTATAAGGTTGATATGGGGGTAAAAAAGGGGACATCAGTAACACTCCCAACAGCAAAGATTTTTTAAAGAAAGAAATTAGAAAAGAAAGATCAAAATCTGCTAAAATCAAGCAGAAGGAAGGGAAAATAAAGGTGAACAGAGATTAAAGAAATGAACAGACAAAAATGATAAAAAATAACCAATGATGCCAACAGCTGAATCTTAGAAAAGATCAATAAAACTAACTCAATGCTAACAAGACTGCCAAAGAGACAAATGACCAATATCAGAAATTAATTAGGAGACATAAACACGTTCCCCAGGGCATTCTTATGAGACCGGCATTCTTTGTGCAGTCAGTACAGAGAAAGAGTAAACTACAGACCGAAATCTCTTGATAACATATTTACTAAAATCCTCATCAGAAGATGAGCCAATCCTACCAGCAATATAAGAAAATCATACTACACCAAGACCAAGCAGGAATTATTCCAACAACTCAAAGCTGATTTCACAATTTAAATCAACCAGTGTTATCCACCAGGTCAACTGGGTAGAGAAGAGAAGTCACCTGGTCATTAAAATCGACACAGAAAAGTGTGTGACAAAGCACCACACTGATTCATGATCACACGCTTAGGGCACTTGGGATAAAGGCCCTTCCTCACTTTGGTCCTGGGACTCCTGTAGCTACTATCATACTCGATTGTGAGGAGTTAAATGATCCCCTCAGATGGGGACAAGGTAAGAAAGTTCCACTCTGACCACTTCTATTCACATGCTACTTGACGCTTTAACAAGAGCAAGAAGACGAGAAAAGTGCATGGAGACATTCCAATGTGAACCAACATACAAGGTGTCCCTCCTTGCAGGGGACATGTTCATCTGTGAAGAGAAACCAGAAGAATCTGCTTCAGCATCACGGGTGAGTGTACAGAAACGGGGCTATTTGAGGCGTATCCTCACGGCAGTGGTGCTGCCCGTGTGGGGCTGGCAAAGCAGCAGATAAGCGGACGGAACTGAGTTCTTGTGGGAAACCATCCCCAGAAACACAGCTTCTCCCAGAGGTGCAGCCTCCAGGAGGAACTGGGCAGCACACTGGTCCCCAGAGTTCACCCCAAATCCCCTGCTGACTGGAGGGGCCACGCGTGTTTGCTCATTGAGCTGAGCCCACGGAACAGGACATCTCCCGCCTCTTTGGGACAGGAAGTAGGTTTGCACTGGGAGCCAGGAGCCCCCTGAAGCCTGGCTGCCCCCTTCCTCCCACAGAAGCGGGGAGAGGGGTGCCCCCTAGAGGTCACACTTCAGAGTGAGTTCCCAGGTCCCCAGAAAGCAAGCTGGGTGTGAAGCTGTGGAGGCGCTCAGTGAACTTCTAACTGACATTGCACCCCACATGCGTGTTGAAGGGAAGGGGGGGCGAAAGTCCCTGTCTCCTCCTGGCACCTGGGAAAACAGACTTTTCCTCATTTAGGTTTGTATTTCCTCAGCCTCACGGAGCCCTGACCAGCTGGCTCGGGCGGGTCCCCCACAGCGAGGCCCAGCATCCACCTGCAGGAGAGGGGGTCTGGGTGGTTCTTCTCTTTAAGTCTCTGGAGAGAGGTTCCGGCCCAGCTCCCCATGCACCCCTGTATCCTGGCCCCTGGGGCTGCCCTTCTGGTGGCCTCCGGCCCAGCTCCCCATGCACCCCTGTATCCTGGCCCCTGGGGCTGCCCTTCTGGTGGCCTCTCCATCCTGGTTCCCCTCGTTCTGGCAACACAGACAACCCCCAGGTCTGCTGTTCCCTGTCAGGACCCTGGCTGCCCGCATGTGGTGCGGGGCCTCCACAGTGTTAACTAGACATGGGGGGAGGGGCCCACCCGTGTTGCTCAGTGGATAGAGCCTCAGCCTGTGGACTGAGGGGTCTCAGGTGTGATTCCTGTCAAGGGCACGGACGTCCATTGCAAGCTCCATCCCTGCCTGCAAGAGGCACCTTCTCACTTTGTCTCTGTGGGCTCCCCCTCTCCCCTCCCTTCCACTTTCTCTAAAAATAAGAGGGAAATATCCTCGGGTGAGGATGAACACTACTAACTGAATAAAGGAATCTTTTATTTTTTTTTAATGGAAAGAAATGATAAGAGGTCACCCCAGAGCCCTCCCAGTGTTGCTCATTGGTTGAGCTTCGATCTATAAACCTAGAGGTCAGGGTTGGAGTCCTGGTCAGGGCACTTGCCTGGGCTGCTGCCTGGACCCCCAGTGGGGGGCGTGCAGGAGACAAGCAATAATTGATTCTCTCTCATCACTGATGTTTCCATCTCTCCCTCCCCTCCTTTCCTCTCTGAAATCAATAAAAATATATTTTAAAATAAGAATAAAAAATGGAAAGGAAGAGAGAAGGAAGGCTTCGTGGTGTCTGACCTGCCCATGCCTCCTCCTCCCCAGCGTGATCACACTTTCCAAGTGGTGGTGGCCGCCTTCCCAGAGGACCAAGGGACCACGGTCCCAGATTCCTGTGTCCGTCTGTCCTCACCCGGGGCTGTGGGAGGATGGACACAGGTGGTCGCTCTCCTCCAAGAAGGGAGGTGCTCACCTGCCCCCAAGGACGATGTGGTGCCTCAACTCTCTACCCAGCGTTTTACTTCCAAGAGCCAACATATTCCTTCTTTATCTTTTTTTTACCTCACCCAAGGATATTGTTCCATTGCTTTTCAGAGAGAGAGAGAGGAAGGGAGGGAGGGGAAGAGAGAAACTTTGATGTGAGAGAAACACATCAATTGGGTGCCTCCTGCATGTGCCCTCACCAGGGCTAAGGCCAGGGAGGAGCCTGCAACCCAGGTACGTGCCCTTGACCAGAATCAAACCTGGGACCCTTTGGTTCAAAGGCCAGCACTGTATCCACTGACACAAACTGGCCAGGGCCAGGTCTCCATTTATTAAATTTATTTATTTATTTATTCATATTTATTAATATTTTATTGTTAAAAGTCATGCATTATTCCCTTCGCCTCATTGATCCCCCTCCAGCCAGCCCCCACCACCAGCCAGGGCTCCATGTGTAAATGATGGAAACTCTCCCCTGTGAGAGGCTGGGAACAGGGCTTGTGCACACACACAGCAGGGAAGTGGAGGGAAATGTGTGCTTTGGGGAGGCAGCTGTGTGCTTGTGAGAGTGGCAGCAGGTTAGAGACGGAGGCTGCAGCCACAGCGTCCAGCCCAGCCTCTCCTGCCTCCTCACGGGCATATGTTAGAGTTTTGTGGAGTGTCTGGTTGGGGAAAATAACAATGATAACCTTTCAGTCTCAAAATAAAAGCCGCATCCAATGCAAGTTTTTATTCCCAAACCCCAGAAAGCAACATGGCCCACGATGGGTGAAGGGGAGCGAAAGGAAGCCCCATCCACGTGACTCTGGGGGAGCACCCCTGGGTCCTCATCAAAACCCAAGAAAGGAGGACTCTCAGTCCTGGAAGCTGCCCCCAAAGGAATGGGGTCAGGGTGAGGGGTCTCAGGAAAGGAGGGAGGGAGGGAGGGCTGATCAGTATGGAACCCCCTTGAGGCCAGAATCCTTGAGTCCTTTCCATCTGGGGTCGCCCCTAGGATGACAAGGTCAGGCATGCAGCCCAGGGTCACAGCTGCACCTTATATGCAGACTCCATGCAAATGGGGCTCTCCTCCTGCTCATAAAAGGGGGCCCTTGTCCAGCATGTGGGGGAGACACCCAGAACCCAAGCGCCTGAGTCAGGACCCCAGCGGCTCCACCATGAACTTGGTGCCAAGCTGCGTTTTCCTCCTGATCATTTCTCAAGGTCATTCTCAGGAGTGGGGAGCGCTGAGACCTGTGACTGTGCCTGTGTGTGCTTCCATGTGATTCTAAGTCCCCCTGTGTCTCTGTGTTTGCAGGTGTCCAGTGTGAGGTGCAGCTGGTGGAGTCTGGGGGAGGCCTGGTGCAGCCTGGGGGGTCTCTGAGACTCTCCTGTGAAGCCTCTGGTTTCACCTTCAGTAACTACCACATGAACTGGGTCCGCCAGGTTCCAGGCAAGGGTCTGGAGTGGGTCGCATACATTAGTAATACTGGTGGTAGCACATACTACGCCGCCTCTGTGAAGGGCCGCTTCACCATCTCCAGAGACAACGCCAAGAACACGCTGTACCTGCAAATGAGCAGCCTGAGAACTGAGGACACGGCCGTGTATTACTGTGCAAGAGACACAGTGAGGGGAAGGCAGTGTGAGCCCAGACACTAACCTCCCTGAGGAGACAGCTGGGCTGGGCTGCAGGGAGCGTCCAGGACACCAGGGGGCGCTCAGGACCAGCACAGGGCCCTGACCAGGAGCAGGTGGAGAGTTAAGAAAGACACCATTTCCTGCTTTGTCTTAAAATAGTTTTAATCTGAGGCTCAGCCACAGAGCTCACAGGAAGCCCTGTCCTAGTTCTAGTTTTAGGGATTATGTTTGTGAACAAAAAGGGGGCTCTGTCCTAAATCTGACAAAACTCAGTGACTGACAGGACCCTCACAGGAGGCTCTGATCACACATTCCTACCTGGGCAGCCCTGGGGGTGGGTTCGCCCCAGGCCTATAACTTCTTTACTAAAAGGCTCCTCTTTGCCTGAAGCACCCCCGTCCATGGTTCCTGTGCATCTGGGTTAACACACCTGTGACATCAGCATGACCACCCTCAGGAGAGCACTTCCTGTTCACTATCCTGTCACCCAGTCCCCGCCTTGCTCTCTCCCACCTCCATGGCACTCCTCACCTTCCTGCCTTAATTTAAATGCACAAACGCAGCTGCAAACCGTTATTCTCCGGAGCATTGGAGGTCTTACTCCCTATAGTTGTCGACAGTTTGGCGCCAATAAAATTTTATAAACATTCCCTACATGTTTGGACATTCCTTACATCAACATGTTGTCTTTTCTTTATTTACAACATATGTTCACACACGTTTCTTTCCCGTGTGGAGAGGGAAGTTCACACAATTATAAAAACCTGCTACCTGGACGGGATGAGTTCAAATGAGTTCACAGGTGCTGGAGATGAGACAAGTTTGCTGTTGGTTGTCATGGATGTAAGTGTCCCATCTTTCTCCAGCCCAGCAGGTGTGACTGGGAGGTTGAGCATCGACCTACGAACCAGGATGTCATGGTTGGATCTCTTGGTCAGGGCACATGCCCGGGTTGCAGTCTCCATCCCCAGGGGGTGCGGGGCAGGAGGCAGCTGATCAGTGATTCTCATCATTGATGTTTCCATCGCTCCACTGGCCTCCTCTCTGGAGTCAAGGAAAGTGTACAAAGAAGGAGAAGGAAAGAAAGGAGGCCTCCCCAGCTGTGCCTTCTCCCCTGTGACACTCTGGCAGGTTCCCCTGCTGGTTGAATCCGCATAAAATCCACAACACAAATGAGCCACTTTGAACCCATTGACATGAGAACCTCTAAGCCCCTGCAGAATATTTTTAACAGTTTATTTGAGACAAACTTGATCACCGGAACAGCGAGCCCAGCTTCTTCTGTCCCCGGGATCGGGGGTCACCAAGTCCAAGAATGAAATCGGGGACCAGAAGGTTTAAACAAAAGCGTGGAGCATTTATTACAAACAGATTCAGGCTCCCCGCACGGGGAGAGGCCTCCTGATGGGCTGCCCCTGAAGCCTGTGGTCTCGGGTGTATGTGTGCCACCAGCCTGCTCCGTGTCCCCCGTGTGCCCACCTGATGGCCCTCCTTGTTCCTGCCCAGCAAGGGGCCTGCACGTCCCCTGTCCCCTTGTGTGCGCTCCCCTTCCTGTCCCAGGCCCTCCCTTGTTTCCCAGGCTCCCGCTCTGAGTCCAGAAACATTCTGCTGTGTCTGCCTGGTTGGTGCCTGTGGTTAGGCTGCTCAGAGGGCCGAGGCTGCCCTGCCTACCAGCCACCTGCCTTGGTTTCCCATGGACCCTGCCCTGTCTGCCTGCCCGTCAAGCTAACTCCCCTCAAAGCCACCCCTTCTGGAGGTGTGTCTGGGGTCCTCCAGGAACAGGAAGCTCATCTTCCTAAAACACAGGCTCTCCTTACAAACAACAGAATCACTGCTCAGCCCGGCCTCTCCTCCCGCCTCTGCTGGCCTGGGATGGGGGCTGCCCCCTCTGTTCTCTCTGTTGTTGGCAGATTTCCAGGGCGGTTGCTCTTCTCCCTTCTCATTCTCTGTTTGTTCAAAAGGGGTCACTGAGCAGAAGGGGCAGAAGCAAAATGGTGGTGGAGGCAGCTCCACACTCTTGTTCCTCCACAAAAGCATCAAAAAACAAACCGAAACTCTCAGAACTGGCATCTGTCGGGCTCTCAAACACAGTCAGACCTGAAGCAACTGAGCAAACCCCGAGTCAAGTAAATGCTACTCAGAGAGGGAAGGAGCCCGGCCAGTGTGGCTCAGGGGCTGAGTGTCCACCCAGGTATCACCAGGTTATGGGTTTGATTCCCATTTAAGACACAAGCCCTGGGTTGGAGGATCAATCCCCAATAGGAGGCGTGCAGGAGGCAGCCAATCAATGATTCTCTCTCATCACTGATGTTTCCATCTCTCTCTCCCCTCCTTTCCTCTCTGAAATCAATAAAAATATATTTTAAAATAAGAATAAAAAATGACAAGGAAGAGAGAAGGAAGGCTTCATGCTGTCTGACCTGCCCATCCCTCCCCCTCCCCAGCCTGATCGCACTTTCCAAGTGGTGGTGGCCGCCTTCCCAGAGGAACAAGGGACCACAGTCCCAGATTCCTGTGTCCATCTGTCCTCACCTGGGGCTGTGGGAGGATGGACACAGGTGGCCGCTCTCCTCCGAGATGGAAGGTGATCACCTGACCCCAAGGATGACATGGTGCCTCAACTCTCTACCCAGGGTTTAGCTTCCAAGAGCCAACATATTTCTTTTCTTATCTTTTTTCATCTTCACCCAAGGATATTTTTCCATTGCTTTTCAGAGAGAGAGAGAGGAAGGGAGGGAGGGGAAGAGAGAGACATTGATGTGAGAAAAACACATCAATTGGGTGCCTCCTGCATGTGCCCTCACCAGGGCTAAGGCCAGGGAGGGGCCTGCAACCCAGGTACATGCCCTTGACCAAAATCCAACAGGGGAACCTTTGGTTGAAAGGCCAGCACTGTATCCACTGACACAATCTGGCCAGGGCCAGGACTCCATTTTAAAAATTTATTTATTTACTAAGATTTATTAATATTTTATTGTTAAAAGTCACAGATTATTTTCTTCGCCTCATTGATCCCCTCCAGGCCGCACCCACCACCTGCCAGGGCTCCATGTGTAAATGATGGAAACTCTCCCCTGTGAGAGGCTGGGAAACAGGGCTTGTGCACACGACCAGCAGGGAAGTGGAGGGAAATGTGTGCTTTCGGGAGGCAGCTGTGTGCTTGTGAGAGTGGCAGCAGGTTAGAGACGGAGGCTGCGGCCACAGCGTCCAGCCCAGCCTCTCCTGCCTCCTCACAGGCATATGTTAGAGTTTTGTGGACGATCTGATTGTGGAAAACAACAAGGAGAATCTTTCACCTTCAAAATAAAAGCATCATTCAATGCAAATTCTTATTCCCAAACCCCAGAAAGCAACAAGGACCAAGGCGGGTGAAGGGGAATGAGAGGAAGCCCCATCCACATGCCTCTGGGGGAGCACCTCTGGGTCCTCATCAAAACCCCGAGGAAGGAGGACTCTCAATCCTGGAAGCTGCCCCCAAAGGAATGGGGTCAGGGTGACGGGTCTCAGGAAAGGAGGGAGGAAGACGAGTCAGGATGGGACCCCTTGTGGCCAGCATCCTTGAGTCCTTTCCCATCTGGGGTCGCCCCTAGGATGACAAGGTCAGGCATGCAGCCCAGGGTCACAGCTGCACCTTATATGCAGACTCCATGCAAATGGGGCTCTCCTCCTGCTCATAGAAGGGGGCCCTTGCCTGGCATGTTGGGGAGACACCCAGAACCCAAGTGCCTGAGACAGGACCCCAGCAGTGCGACCATGGACTGGGTGCCAAGCTGCGTTTTCCTCCTGATCGTTTCTCAAGGTCATTCTCAGGAGTGGGGAGCGCTGAGACCTGTGCCTGTGCCTGTGTGTGCTTCCATGTGATTCTAAGTCCCCCTGTGTCTCTGTGTTTGCAGGTGTCCAGTGTGAGGTGCAGCTGGTGGAGTCTGGGGGAGGCCTGGTGCAGCCTGGGGGGTCTCTGAGACTCTCCTGTGCAGCCTCTGGATTCACATTCAGTAACTTCTACATGAACTGGGTCCGCCAGGCTCCAGGGAAGAGGCTGGAGTGGGTTGCATACCAGTACATTAGTAGTGATGGTAGAAGTTACATAAACTACGCCGACTCTGTGAAGGGCCGCTTCACCATCTCCAGAGACAATGCCAAGAACATGTTGTACCTGCAAATGAACAGCCTGAGAACCGAGGACACAGCCCTGTATTACTGTGCAAGAGACACAGTGAGGGGAAGTCAGTGTGAGCCCAGACACTAACCTCCCTGAGTAGACAGCAGGGCTGGGCTGCAGGAGGATCTGTGACCACCAGGGGGCGAGCAGGGTCTTTGAACACAAGGACCAACCCAGCAGCAGGTGCAGTTGGAAGGTTGGGCAGTTTCCTGTGTGGTTTCCTCCTCATGTCACAGTTTCCCTCAGGGAACCTCTGGGTCCTGGTTCTGAACTTACCTCTGAGGACTCTGAGGGAGAAAGTCTGTTGTAAACAGAAACAACTTCCTCACATGGACAAACCGCAGAGTCTTTGCAGGCACTCCTGTGCCAAGTACCAGGTAATGATCAAATCTTCTGACCCAGGTCACCTAGATCCAACGAGAGGCTCTTCTGACTCCACAGTGCAGCTCAGCCCCACACAGCTCAGGGCCAAGCCAGCCAGCAGGACAGGACCGTGAGGGACAGCGGGCACTGTGAATGCCGCATCCATTAGGGGGTAGGGTTCAAGGCCTAGAGAAGGGGCTGACGCATAAATGAATACACTAGACAAGAAATATAAATTTAGAAAGCCTGGGGGAGCCATGGGGAGACCTTACTCTATAGCGGAGAGGCTCCCTGAAACCCCGGACCCATCACCTTTTATTTACTTGTACACACATTAGCCCTTTAGGAGTGCACACAGGCATATCCATGGTAAAGTTTGGTAAACAGTAAAGGATTATCAGGTTAGGGGTTTGCCTTCAGGCATTCGGCCCAAAGCAGGGCAATATTATGCTGATTTTCAGCCCTTACTGTATATCAAAGTCCAATAGCTTTCCAGTGGACTTCTTGTATAATTATGCTAACTACTTGTTGGTCTTCGCCTCCAGCATGGCACCCGTTATGTGACGCCAAAACTAGAGAAGAAGGACCCCAGGTGTTCAAGGTCATTGACTTGTCATCATACTCACAGCACTGAGAGTAGCTGACACCAGGCAGAGGCAGCTGACCCCCAGCAGCTCGGTCCAGATGTCCAAGACGACCACCAATACCCACACCACGGGGCATGGGATGTGTATTATGCACGTAGCTGAACTCTCTGGAAGCACAGGAAAGGCCCTTCAGGAAGGCAGAGCTGCTTTGATGGAGCCAGGAAAGAGAACTCACTCAGGGATTTTATTTGTTGAGGGGATGGGGGAGGGGGATTCTGCTTCCAGGGGTTGTGTGGCTTCAACCTCTCAGTGACCAATGAAGAGGAGACCAATATTTCGGGTCAGATTCCCGTGGGGGGCACATGGAGAAGAGGCAGGAATGAGCCATACGTGGGCAGCAGTCAAATGTAAATAATATAATGTCTGGCTACCTATTGCCCTTCACAATGTTAATAAATGGCCACATATGAAGTAAAGGGTCAGTACTGTGTGCCACAACCATGTCTACAGAAAATGGGTGGAAAACTATTACACGTAAGACGATGTTGTGGGTGAGGATGATCATGGTGGTGATGATGACAATGACCATGGACTGAGACAGGGGTCCTGATCCAATGGAATGAAGGCTCCTCACACAGCCACACCGTCACCTTGGCACCTGCAGTGAGGGGTGTCCAACTTTCCCTGTAGGTGTTGTGAGATTTCATAAATGGGACCCCAAAGAATGAGGCAGCTTGGGTGATTCAGGTGAGGCCATGTGAATAATGACCCCACAGGTGTCTGAGTGCTAATCCTATTGGCCTGGGAAGGTGTCACCTTTGAGAACAGAGACACTGTGAGAATGTGCATGTAGGAAACAGGGGTCCCCTTCCCACCAGTGTGCAGTGACAGGTTCCTTATTTCTCTTGATCCCTGCCTGTGTGACCTTTAACGCTTCTACTTCAATCAACTCCTGCTCACCATTATTCAGGTATTTCCTACGATGATACGAGCTGTCTCTATGATGCCTTGCACTACCTTCTGGGCCTTCACTGGAGAAGACTTTAAACCCACATGTCCAGTAGCTCTTTGTCCATGAACATCAGGCACCTTTCTATCATGGGACTCAAATCAAGTCCAGCGGCCTCCCCTCACCCAAGTCCATAGCCACGTCCAGATTTATGGGTAGTTTCCCAGCAGCCCTCCCCTCTGCTACCAGAACCAGCTCCAGTTCCTGTGGCTGCTGTAGCCAATCCACATGGACAGTGGAAGCCCAGCATTTTCTAGGGAGTTCTTTGTAAAATCACTCAAAACAGGTCCCATCAAAGAAAATAGTGATGAATTGATCATAAATAAAATAAACATTTTCCCCACCAAGTATTCCATCAAGTAAATTTAATGACAAGCTTAGCAAGAGAATATCTCTTAAATCCTGTGCCTGATGGGGAATGTGTGCATTGCACATTAAGGGTGTGGTATGTTGTGGGGAGAGCCCCACACCCTCTGACCACAGTGAGCATCCTCATGGACAGGGCAGAGGGAGGCTGGGATGAGGGATTCCTGACAGGGTTGAAGTGTCCTTTCCTGTGAGAAAATGTTTGCTAGGAATTCTCCAATTCCCCTCCCTCTGAACCCCAACATCACTGATAACACTAGACTGAGAAATCAGGTCACTTAACAGGCTGCCATATCACTTCAACATATGAAAGATTCTCAGTGGTGCACAGGCATAATCACTGCTTTTATTTCTAATCTTTTCTCCAGGTTAAATCATGATTATCTCTGCTGGGATTAGATCTGCTGTGATTATCTCTGCTGTGCAACATGCAATGGGCTGGCATAAGGGAAGAGTTTCGCAGTGAGTTATAACACAATAAAAAGGTTCCAACATCAAGAATCAAGGGTCTCCCTTTTCCTGTGCTTTGGTAGTAGTTACTCAGATCAAAGTGAATACAGACCACAGATCCTCTACTTATAAGGGAAAGGCTGACCCACATGCAAATTTCCATTCAAGCTCCAGGGTACATCCTCCCCTGGGCTGGGCAGGCTCACAGCTCTCTCCTCACTCAGGGCTGAGGTTTCTGGAAGGCAGAGCTGTGGTCTAGAAGAAGATGAGACTGCTGGGTCTTCTCCTCTGCCTGCTGACAGCCCCCCAAGGTGAGGGTCTCAGGGGTCAGGCAGGGGTCATGGGACGGCAGTGACTGCAGGTGACTGACAGGACTGATGCTCCTTGTCCCCAGGTGTCCTGTCCCAGGTGCAGCTGCAGGAGTCGGGCCCAGGACTGGTGAAGCCCTCACAGACACTCTCTCTCACCTGCACTGTGTCTGGATTCTCTCTGACAAGCTATGGTGTACACTGGATCCGCCAGGCTCTAGGGAAGGGGCTGGAGTGGGTCGGGATTTTTTGGAGTGGTGGAAGTACAGACTATAACCCAACACTGAAATCCCGCCTCAGCATCACCAGGGACACGTCCAAGAGCCAAGTTTACTTAACACTGAACAGCCTGAGAGCCGAGGACACGGCCATGTATTACTGTGCTAGACACACAGTGAGGGGAAGTCAGTGTGAGCCCAGACACTAACCTCCCTGAGGAGACAGCAGGGCTGGGCTGCAGGGGGCGCTCAGGACACCAGGGGGCGCTCAGGACCCACAGCACAGAGAGCAGCCCCAGGAGCAGGGGCAGAGGGAGGTGGAGGTAAGGGCCTTCCTGTTGGGCACAGGGATTTCCTCTCAAGCTACAGCTGCCTCCAGGGAGGGCTCCTGCTCTTTCTCTGAGGCTCTAATTTCCTGCTTTCTCACTGCAGACCCCAGAGGAGGAGGGAACACTGCTGCTGGCAGATGACATATGGGCAGTGACGGGGACTCTCCTCACAATATGATACCGTACATTCTAAACCTGAAAGACTCGACCAAAAAACTACTAGATTTAAGAAACTAATTTAGAAATGTAGCAGGATAGGAAATTAACAGCCAAAAATCTATGGAAGTTTTTACAACAATAACGAATTCTCAGAAAGGGAAACCAGACCAACAATCCCATTTACCATTGCATCAAAAACATTATGATGCTTAAGAATAAACTTAGCCAAGCAGGTAAAAGACTTGTACCTAGAAAAACACAGGATGTTGAATAAATAGATAGAGGAAGACTTAAACAAGTGAAAAAGGATACTGTGATCATGGATTAGTAGAATTAACACCATAAAAACGTCCATATTACCCAGAGCACTCTACAGATTCAATGTAATCACTATTAAAATAGCAACAGCATATTTCACAGATCTACAACAAATACTCCACAAATTTATATGGAAACAAAAAAGATCCCAAGTATCCACAGCCATCTTGAGAAAGAAGAATAACGGTGGAGGGATCACAATAGCAGATATCGAATTATACTCCAAAGCCATAGTAATCAAAACAGCCTGGCACTGGCACTAGAACAGGTATATACATCCATGGAAGAGAACAGAGAACCCAGAAATCTACCCAAGCCATTACGCTCAATTAATATTTGACAAAGGAGGCAAGAGCATACAATGGAGTCAAAACAGTCCTTCAATAAATATTGTTGGGAAAATTGGACAGATAAATGACAAAAAAATGAAACAATACACGAACATACACCATACACAGGATTAAACTCAAAATGGTTAAAAACTTAAATGTAAGTAGGGAAACCATAGAAATCCTAGAAGAAGCCATAGGCAGCAATAACTCAGACATCTCTCATAGCAATGTGTTTGCAGGTACATCTCCCAGGACAAAGGAAACTAAAGAGAAAATAAACAAATGGGGATACATCAGAATAAAAAGTGTCTGCACATTAAAGAAACCATCCACAAATTAAAAGGGGGCCCACAGTATGGGAGAACATATTTGGCAAGGACACATGTGATGAAGGGTTAATATCCAAAATGTATAAGAAACCCATACAACTTAACCAAAGGATGACAAACAATCAACTTTAAAAATGGGCAAAGGACCTAAATACACATTTCTCCAAAGGGAACATACAGATGGCCAAGAGCCATAGGAAAAATTCTCAGAGTCACTGACCAACAGAGAGATGCAAATTAAAGGACAATGAGGTATCAGCTCACACCTGTCAGAATGGCTACCATCACAAAACAGCCCAAGTGCCCATGAGTAGATGAGTGGATGAAAAGCTGTGGTATATTTATGCCATGGAATACTATGCAGCAGTAAAAGAAAAGGATCTCTTACCCTTTGGGACAGCATGGAGGGACCTGGAGAGTATCATGCTAAGTGAAATAAGCCAGTCCCAGAAAGACAAGTATCACATGATCTCACCCATATGTGGAACCTAATGAACAAAATAAACTGATGAAGAGAATGGATCCAGAGACCTGGAAGCATGGAGCAGACTGGGGAATCTCAGAGGGAAGTCGTGGTAGGGTGGGTGGGTGGGAGGAGGTCAACCAACAAACTCTTAAGCATAGAGGCTTAATCCAGGGACACAGACAATAGGATGTTGAAGGCCTGGGGCACCCGGGGCAGGCTAGAAGGTGTCAATGGGGGATGAAAGGAGACATGAGTAATACCTTAAACTATAAAGGTATAATTTAAAGAAAAAAGAATTAGGACTGGGACCCTCAGACACCCACTGAACATGGTCCCTGTTTCACCCATCTTCTCTCAGGTGGGGTCAAGATCTCAGCTATGAAATACTCTGTCTCATGAATATGCAAAAGAGAGGAGGCAGAGGAGGTTAAATATGGGTAAGTCTGTGCCCTGAGGGCATCACCCACAGTCTCACCCTCCCCTACAGAAGTGCTCCCAGCACAGCCCTCACCATGGACTGGAGCTGGAGAACCCTCCTCCTGGTGGCCATGGCGACAGGTAAGGGGCTCCCATCCTGGTTAAGGAGGGTCCCGTGAGAGTCCAGGGGGATTCCACTCACTCCTGTCTCCTCCCACAGGTGTCCACTCCCAGGTGCAGCTGGTGCAGTCTGGGGCTGAGGTGAGGAAGCCTGGGGCCTCCGTGAAGGTTTCCTGCAAGGCTTCTGGATACACCTTCACCGACTACTACATGCACTGGGTGCGACAGGCCCCAGGACAGGGGCTTGAGTGGGTGGGGAGGGTTTACCCTGGAAATGGAAACACAAACTACGCACAGAAGTTCCAAGGCAGAGTCTCCATGACCGGAGACAAGTCCAAGAGCACAGCCTACATGGAGCTCAGCAGCCTGAGAGCCGAGGACACGGCCGTGTATTACTGTGCGAGACACACAGTGAGGGGAAGTCAGTGTGAGCCCAGACACTAACCTCCCTGAGTAGTCAGCAGCGCTGGACTGCAGGGAGCGTCCTTGACACCAGGGGGCGCTCAGGACCAACACAGTGCCCAGATCAGGAGCAGGTGGAGAGTTGAGCAAAGATACCATTTCCTGCTCTGTCTTAAAATAGTTTTGATCTGAGGCTCAGCCACAGAGCTCACAGGAAGCCCTGTCCTAGGTCTAGTTTTAGGGATTATGTTTGTGAACAAAAAGGGGGCTCTGTTCTATGGATGAAAGGTGCCACATGCTAACCTGACAAGCTCAGGGGAGGCCTGCATGGCGGTTGTACAAACTCAGAGACCTCACATAACCACAGAAGATGGTCTGAAAATTAAATATTTAACTACAAACAGGTTATGGTGGGTAGTCATGTCCTAGGCCGATATTTTTCCTGACAAAGATCAACTTATCTTTCCTGAGCACATTTGTATTTTTGCCTCTAAGATAATATACCTGTGAGATGACTGGGTAACTAGTAACTTTCCTTTTTTTAACCCGGACCCCTCAGGGCACAACAAATGGCACCAGGACATTCCCTCATTGTGATTGTTATCAACTTTATCTTCAACTGCTAATTATCTTAAATTATATCTTATCCATCTCTGTAAAAGAAGCACATGTCCATCATCTCACTTTTTACCCTATCCCAGAGGTCTCCCCGCTTTGCTTTCTCCACCTCCTTAATCTATCACCAATGAATTTCATGTTACCCCTCTACATCCCTTCCTTTGATTGCAATGTGTAAATACAGATGTAACCCGCCAATCTCCTGAGCATTATCTCAATTCATTGAGGTTCTGCTTCCCGGCCTATGTCCACAGTTTGGCTCAAATAAACTTTCAAAATTCTTCACAGGTCTAAGTGTTTTTTTACGTTAACAGTTCTTTCTTTTTCACGACTGCATAGTGTTCCATGGTGTAGATGTACCACGGTTATCCAATCATCTGCTAATGGGCACTAAGGCTGTTCCAAAGCTTAGCTGTTTTAAATTACACTGCTATGACCATAGGGGTGCATACATTCTTTCTGATGAGTGTTTTGGGTTTCTTAGGATGTATTCCTAGAAGTGGGATCACTGGGTCAAATGGGAGTTCCATTTTCAATTTTTAGATGGAACTCCATATTGTTTACCATAATGGCTGCCCCAGTCTGCATTGCTAATGGACCAACTAAACTGATGAACAAAAGTAGACCCAGAGCCGTAGAAGCATGAACAGACCATGGAACCTCAGAGGAAAGGCAGGGGAGGTGGGGTTGGCAGAGATGAACCAATGAACTTGTCTGCATATATGCCTCACCAGGGGACACAGACAATGGGGTGGTGAGGGCCTGGGGAGGGAATAGGAGCGAGCAGGAAGAGGATAATGGGGAGAAAGTGGGGACCTATGTAATACTTCAACAATAAAGATTAGAAAAGAGAGAGAGAGAGAGAGAGAGAGAGAGAGAGAGCGCACCTCCTGTTCACTATCCGGGCATCCAGTCCCGCCTAGCTCTCTCCCACCTCCATGTCACTCCTCACCTTCCCTCCTTCGCTTCAAATGCACAAACAGGGCTGCAAATGGTTATTCTCCAGAGCATTGGAGGTCTTGCTCCCCCACAGTTGTCATCCGTTTGGCCCCAATAAAATCTTATCAAATATTCTCTACATGTTAGGACATTTCTTACATCAAATATTGTCTTTTCTTCATTTACAACACACGTTCATACACGTTTTTTCTCTGTGTGCAGAGGGAGGTTCACACAATTATTAAACACCTGCCACTGTTACAGAATTTACCAGGGGACCAGAAATACACAGGAGTGCCCGGAGATACAGGAAAACCCATTCATTTCCAGATGCACCAGTACCGTGACTCAGGGAGCCTGTGTCCAAACCCTGAGCAAGCCCATATGGAGGAGGAAGCTTTCTCTTTATACCCTTTGGTTTCTTTGTCCCCCAAACATGGATCAGACTTCCGGACTTTTTGGGGGTTTTGCAAAAAGCCCCGTGTGCTGGGATGGGGGCTATGTGACCACCCACAGGCCTGGCCTGGCGCCAGCACTGATAACCCCTCTGGGGGTTGTGTATGGTTCATGGTTTATGGCCTCTGTGACGTGGGAGTGTTTAGTAAACAGGTCTTGCAAGACCAGATAATTAAGGAAGGAGCAGTGACTGGACTCCAGGCTAACAGGAATGTGCATTAGGACTACTGATTAACTCGGTACAGAGTCAGGCTGCGGGTCTCCTACATTCTTTCACAAATGCCTTATTTTCCTCATCACGACCCCCACAGGATGAATTCTAAGGAGTTCGCACCCTTTGGTGTGGGCACTGGTGCTCCAGCCACTGAGCCACAGCAGCCAGGCTCCATGTGTAAATGATGGAAACTCTCCCCTGTGAGAGGCTGGGAAACAGGGCTTGTGCACACGCACAGCAGGGAAGTGGAGGGAAATGTGTGCTTTGGGGAGGCAGCTGTGTGCTTGTGAGAGTGGCAGCAGGTTAGAGACGGAGGCTGTGGCCACAGCGTCCAGCTCAGCCTCTCCTGCCTCGTCACTTGAATATGGTGGAGGTTTTTCGGGGCAGGAATGCACTGCTGGGGAACCGGCTAGACTTGTAGGACATAGTAATCCTGCTCTGTTAACGGTGAAGGTTTATTCTGATTAAAGAAGCACGTTCTAGCCTGGCTGGCAGCCCCAGGGGGGACCTGGGACTCACCTGGAAGCGCAGCCCTTCCTCCCACTGGGAGCTGCCTGTTATCCTGGAGAGATGACCAACTTTGCAGCAGGAACAGAGCAGCAGCCCCATGAAGGTCCCAGCCCTCTGCTCCCCGTCAACGGCCCCTCGCCATACCCTGAGGCTCCTTCCACGTAATCTTCATCCTTTCACTCAATATAAGCAGCTGCTTATGGGGGCTGCAGAGCAGGTTTTTGTGGATGACCTGCTGCTCTCCCATATTGCCCACAGCATTGGAATGAATGTCGACGTGTGATTCAACCCCGCCTCTGCTCGATTGGCTCAGGGACTGACCAGGCAGCACGGACCATGTACTGTCCGATTACATGTTGGTGTGTGTAAGATGTGATGGGGGAACACAACAAGGAGAGTCTTTCAGTCTCAAAATAAAAGCATCATCCAATGCAAATTCTTATTCCCAAACCACAGAAAGCAACATGGCCCACGGCGGGTGAAGGGGAGCGAGAGGAAGCCCCATCCCAGCTCCTCTGGGAGAGCACCCCTGGGTCCTCATCAAAACCCCGAGGAAGAAGGACTCTCAGTCCTGTAAGCTGCCACAAAAGGAATTGGGTCAGGGTGACGGGTCTCAGGAAAGGAGGGAGGGAGGCGGGTCAGGAAGGGACCCCCTGTGGCCAGCATCCTTGAGTCCTTTCCCATCTGGGGTTGCCCCTAGGATAACAAGGTCAGGCATGCAGCCCAGGGTCACAGCTGCACTTTATATGCAGACTCCATGCAAATGGGGCTCTCCTCCTGCTCATAAAAGGGGGCCCTTGCCAGGCATGTTGGGGAGACACCCAGAACCCAAGCTCTTGAGACAGGACCCCAGAGGCTCCACCATGGACTTGGTGCCAAGCTGCGTTTTCCTCCTGATTATTTCTCAAGGTCACTCTCAGGAGTGGGGAGCGCTGAGACCTGTGACTGTGCCTGTTTGTGCTTCCATGTGATTCTAAGTCCCCCTTGTGTCTCTGTGTTTGCAGGTGTCCAGTGTGAGGTGCAGCTGGTGGAGTCTGGGGGAGGCCTGGTGCAGCCTGGGGGGTCTCTGAGACTCTCCTGTGCAGCCTCTGGATTCACCTTCAGTAACTTCTACATGAACTGGGTCCGCCAGGCTCCAGGAAAGGGGCTGGAGTGGGTGTCATACATTAGTGGTCCTAGTGGTAGTACAATATACTACGCCGACTCTGTGAAGGGCCGCTTCACCATCTCCAGGGATAACGCCAAGAGCACGCTGTACCTGCAAATGAGCAGGCTGAAAGCCGAGGACACGGCCATGTATTACTGTGCGAGAGACACAGTGAGGGGAAGTCAGTGTGAGCCCAGACACTAACCTCCCTGAGGAGACAGCAGGGCTGGGAGCAGGGAGGGCCCTGGACACTAGGGGGCGCGCAGGGCCCACAACACAGAGAGCAGCCCCAGGAACAGGGCAGAGGGAGGTGGGAGGGATGTGCCTTCCTGTTGGGCTCAGGGATTTCCTCTCAAGCTCTCAGCTGCCTCCAGGGAAGGCTCTTCCTTCTCATGTTCTCACTGCAGACAACAGTGAAGAAGGGCATTGAGTTTACAGGTGACAAATTCACAATGACGGGGACTCTCCTTCACCAAGTCTCCTTCACAAATTCTAAAAGTGGCTTTTTTCACTCTTTTCAATGTTTCGGTGATGAGTGTGAACTCCGCAGCTGGGTCGCTGGGATTGGGCTGTGTACACAGCTCTGCATCCCTCCCACTCAGGGGGCACAGCTCTCTCAGTGTCTGACTCTCCATGTGCTTTCCCCCTCCTGGTTCCTGGGAGATCACAGGCCCTCCCTCTGCTGAAAGGCCTGAGCACACTTAAGGCTCAGGGACCTCACCCATCCTCTCTGGGTCTACATTGATCCCCAGAAGAGCTGTCAGCTCAGTGCACCAAACACAGGGACCCCCACATCCATCTACATGAGGGGCCCTGCTGTCCATCAGGAAGCGGTGCTAACCCCACAGCAGGGACAGGTGACCCTGAGGGCTGGAATGTGCATCATCCAACTCCTCCTCCACCTTCCCTCCTGGAGCCAAGGTTTTCTAGCTGCACTGTGGTTGGGATGTTAATCGTGATCATGTTGGAAGCCTTGGAGCATCCGTGGGACCCTCTGTGTCCATACCATCCTCTTACTATTTCCTCAAGAAACACAGAGTCACACAGACACATAGTCACACACACACACAGAGACACACATAGTCACACACACACAAACACATACACAGTCACACAATCGTTTCTGGAAAAGACATGCATTCACACATGAGCAGTGGTACAAATCCATTCATTTCTTTACACACTGTATTTTAGGAATTCTATGTAATAAAACAAGGTTATATTTAATTTTATTGGACGCCATATGAAATAAATATGTGGTCTGCAAGCAACTATTATTTCACCACTGACCACAACCTGTGAAGATAAACAGTTCTATTTCTCAGTCCACTTAGTTGGAGCTCAAATAAGGACTTTAATCCAAACTTCGCTAGATTGCTATAAAATTTTAAATATAATTGAAGTAATAGTGAAAACCTTCCACCAAATAAAAGCCAAGGACCAATGAACTCAAGGGTGAATTCTATCAGAATTTCAAATAAGAATTGATAACATTCTATTAACCCTTCTTGGACTCTTCCAAGAATTAAGGAAAGAGACAACACTTCCAAACAGATTTATTGAGGTGACCATCACATTCATATCAAAGTCAAGTAAAAACATACAAAAATGACAGGTCAATATCCCTGATGAAATTACATGCAAAAACACTCAAAAATATCATAGGAAACTAAACTGCACACTGAAAGGGTCATTTACCACGATCAAGTGGGATACTGTCCAAGCATGCAAGGATGGTTCAACATATGTAAACCAGTAACTGTGCTACATCTCATCCACAGAATGAAGGATAAAGTATACAGTCATATAAACAGATACAGAATAAAGCCTTTAAATTTGAGAATCACTAAGGAATTAAAATTCTTAGCAGACTAGGTGTAGAAGTGATGAATCTCAATATGCTAAAGGCCACATTTGCAAAGCCAACAAGTGACATCACGCCCAACAGAGAAAATTTCAAAGCTTTTCTTCTTACATCAGGACCAAGACAAGGGCTCCCCTGTGACTACTTCTATTTGTCAAAACTAGAAGTCCTTTTCAGTATAATTAGGCAAGAAAAGGAAATTTCAAAAGTCCAAATCAGAAAGAAATGAGTTAAAATGTTCCTCCTTATCTGTAAGCAGATGACAGGATCTTGTACATAGAAAACCCTAAAAACCGTATGAGAAGCTCATAGAACTAAAATCCAGGAAAGATGTAAGATACAAAACCAACACACAAATGGCTGGTGCCCCTGCTCCCTCTCAACAGAGTGTCTTCATGGCTCCAGAAAACATGGGGGCTGTTTCAGAGGAAACTGAGGGAAGGAAACGTGAACTGGCTACACAACAAAGAGATGACAACCTAATGAAACAAGAACCCGGGACATGTGTGTCCTCGGTCTTGGTTAATCCCCCATCATGTTCCCAGGGAGCTCTCCCCGCAATGTGGCACTGGGTCAGGTGCGGGTTCCAGTTGATCCCCATCATGTGGGGACAGTGGTCAGGAGGGTCACATGCAGACATGAGCTCTCCAATAACAAGATTTTATCACCTAAACTTAATTATTCCTAAATCATTTCTGACATCTTCCCCTCAACACAGCTGGTCATGAAAGAGGTTCTTCTATGTCCCATGCATGGAACTGGGTCTACAACAGACTCTAGAGAATGAACACCACAAAGGAGGCCGTGCAGCTGCTACACGTCCAGCACCAAACTGCCCTTAAGGAATAGGACCCGGAGCTCTGTCTGTGTCTCTCTAGTTCCTGCTTCTGGTTCCCAGGGTCCCTCACAGACGCTCCTCTCTCCCCAACACTCTGTCCACTGGCTCTAGGCTCACACTCTGGTCTTAGTTTGTCCTCTGATCACTTTGTAAGGGAAACAGTGTAAGATGGGATGTCTGGTCTCCTGAACATGAACCCCTGCAACAAATGAGGACGTTAAGTGCTAAAGGAAAATTGAGTAGCTTTCAGGGTTGAATTCTAAACTAACTGAATATACTAACTAGTAAAATATATATTAAAACAAGTAAATGACAAGGTTGTAAGTTTGATTCCCAGTCTTGGCAGATATGGGAGGCAAATAATAAATATGTTCCCCGCCATTAATGTTTCTCTCTTTCTCACCATCTTTCTCTGTTCTATATTTCTATCTCACATCAATGTTTCTCTCTCTCTCTCTCTCTCAATTTCTATAGCTCTCTCTCCTTTCCATTTATCTAAAAATCAATGAAAATATCCTTAAGTAAAGATAAAGAAAACAATCTCTATATCTATCGGATATCTATATCTACAAATACATCTATACTTAAGCTATACATATATCTAAATCACTATCTATATCTTATCTATATCTATATCTATATCTATATCTATATCTTTATCTATATCTATATCCATGGGAGCAGAGGCACATCGATGTTATCCCTAAGGAGTCACTGATTGTGCCCACAACCTACTTCCTGACCACCTCCTGCAGCATAGCCCCTGGTGTGGAAGAAGATGCTCTTGGGCACGGTTACCAGGACCCAAGGACGGCCTGGTTCTCTGAGGGCACAGTCAGCACCTCCTTCCAGGAGAAGCCGCAGAGACCGGGACCTCCCTCACCTCTAGCCCTTTGTATGTGCAGACACCTCCCCTATGCAAATGCCCACACGGCCACCAGACACACACAGTTGGCGTCCACTTAAATGCAGGGCCTCCTCACCCTGGAGAATACTTTCTGGGGGACGAGGACCTCACCTGCAAGACATGACTCCCCTGTGGCTCTTCCTCTTCCTGCTGTCAGCTCCCAGATGTGAGTGACTCAGGGCTTAGACGTGAGGAGATGGGGACCCTGCATCTGATCCCAGGACTCACTGTGTTCTCTCTGTCGCAGGTGTCCTATCCGAGGTGCAACTGCAGGAGTCGGGCCCAGGAATGGTGAAGCCCTCCCAGACCCTCTCCCTCACCTGCTCTGTCTCTGGATTCTCCATCACATCTACTGGTTACAGCTGGAACTGGATCCGCCAGCCCCCAGGGAAGGGGCTGGAGTGGATGGGAAGCATAGATTATGATGGAGACACTTACTACAGCCCCTCCCTCAAGAGCCGAACCACCATCTCCAGAGACACGTCCAAGAACCAGTTCTCCCTGCAGCTGAGCTCCGTGACCACTGAGGACACGGCCATGTATTACTGTGCGAGAGACACAGTGAGGGGAAGTCAGTGTGAGCCCAGACACTAACCTCCCTGAGGAGACAGCAGAGCTGGGCTGCAGGGGGCGCCCAGTCATAAGGGAGCGCTCAGGGTCCCTGAACACAAGGACCCTCCCAGCAGCAGGTGCAGTTGGAGGTCTGGGCTGCTTCCTGTGTGGTTTCCTCCTCATGTCAGTTTCCCTCAGGGAACCTCTGGGTCCTGACTCTTCGCTGACGTCTGAGTCTCTGAGTGAGAAAAGTCCGTTGTGAAGAGAGACAACTTTCTCATGGGAACAGAAGGTAGAGAGTCTCTTTCATACACACGTGTGCCATAATGAGTTCTGACATCAAATCTTCTGACCCACGTCACCTGAATCTGACAAGAGGCTCAAAGGTCTCAACACTGCAGCTCACCTGCATGCTGGACCGTGGGCAACACATGTGTGTGACCCCAAAGCTACAGAAGAGGGACCCACGGGGTGACAGCCCTAGTCTTGTCGTCATGCTCACAGCACCTAGAGTAGTGGACACCATGCAGAAGCAGAGGCACAACAGCTGGTGCAGATGTTCATGACGCCCTCAGCCAAGGGGACGTGGGGTGTTTATTCTGCTTCTGATTGACATCCCTGAGAAGCACAGGAAAGACCCCTCAGCAGGTCAGCCCTGCTGGATGGAGACTGGAAAGGAGACGGCGCCGGGCCTTTATGTTGGCGAGGTGGTGGGGAGAGAAAGGACTTCTGCTTCCAGGGACTAGTGTGGTTTCAGTCTCCCAATGACTTCTAAAGAGAACACTATGGCCCTCCTCCCTCGCCCTGCGCACTGCTTTCCCTTTGGGTCCGGTGGTCCCAGGCCCAGGTGAGCAGCTGCAGGAACCACCACCTCCAAGGCCCTGCCACCAGTGGGGGAGTCCCCACCGCCTCGCCACTGCCCTTCCCTCTGGGTCCTCATGTTGCCAGGGGCCAGAGCAGGAGGAAGAGCTTCAAGGGGCCTCAGTTCTCCCTCCAGCGACTGTAAGGCTGAGTTGGCAGCGGGGAGAAGGGACTGAGCAACAGAAGGCAGAGCTACTGGGAGAGCACCAGCACCCCAGCACCCAGGTCCAGAGTGCATGTGCACGAGGCGGGCCTGGCTGGTGCAGCAGCTGGTGCTCCTGGACCTGGGGGACCTGGGGGACCAGGGAGACCTGGGGGACCTGGGGGACCTGGGAGACCTGGGGGATCTGGGGGACCTGGGGACCTGGGGCACCTGGAGGCCTGGACTCCTGCACCCTCCTCCTCGGGCCTCTTGCTCAGTCCCTTCTCTCCGCTGCCAACTCAGCCTGACAGTCGCTGGAGGGAGAACTGAGGCCCCTTGAAGCTCTTCCTCCTGCTCTGGCCCCTGGCAACGTGAGGACCCAGAGGGGAGGGCAGCGGCGAGGCGGTGGGGGCTCCCCCGCTGGTGGCACGGCCTTGGAGGTGGTGGTTCCTCGACCTCTGCACCCTCTCCCTTGTGCCACTGCTGCTCCTCCCCAGCCTGGAGGTAGGGAGAGGAGGCGGTGCCTCAGGGTCTCAGTGCTTGGGAGGCTTGAGGTTTGCCATGACAGGGTGACTGGGGGTCTCATGCCCCGGGTCGCTCTGCCCTGAGAGCACAGCGCTGGTGGGTTCAGAGCTGGGCCTCCAGGGAGGAGAAAGTAGAACAGAAACCCTGTGAGGACTTGGCCGCGAGGCCGCAAGTGCTGAGGAGGGTCTGTGAACGCAGTGAGGGAGCAGCGTCCCCACTCAGCACAGAGGGAGCTTGGAGATGGAAGGACAGGGTTTGGGGTTCCCACCAGGTGACCTGGCTGTCCCAGAGGCATGTTCTTTGCGGGCGGTAACTGGGGTCCCCCAGAGCTCCTGAGAGCGGTGGGCGCACAGGCTGGTGGGTGCTGGATCCGCACGCTGTCCCCTGGGGGTCCCTGAGCGCGTCCTGTGGGAGACACTGGGGCCGCGCAGGGTGGAAGCGAAAAGACATGGTTCCGTCCAAGAGTCCAGCAGAACTCAGAGCGCCTCCTCCAGGTCTCACCGAGGCTGTGGGCACAGACACTGGCGCAGTGGTCACTCAGAGGAGGGAGGCCCAGAGCGGAGAGGGAACCACTGTGGAGACCAAGAAAAGGCTGGGGAAGGCGAGGGCAGGGAGGCTGTGTCTCCCCTCTGCCTCCCCCCTGAGATGCGCCGCCCCCACCACCACCCCCTCCCCAGGAAGGCCTCTGAGAAAACCCCTTTCCCAGCAGCGCTGCCGGGGTCGCATGTTCCAGGAACCCCGCTTGGAAGCCTGTGGGTAGAAAGGTGAACTCCATGCCCTGCGAGCCCTCCTGTGTCTCCATCCCCTGTCCCTGCGGAGGCGGAGCCCTGGGAGGGCGGCCCTCCAGGCCCTGGGGCAGCTCCTGTGCACCCCCTCTTTCTCAGCCAGACTTTCCAAGCCCCTGGGCGCCCTGGAGCCAGAGGCAGTGCCTGGAGGGCCTTCTGCACACAATGGTGGCCAAGAACAGGCCTCAGGGCCCGACCCCGACCCACTGATGACTGTGCAGCGTAGGCATCCAGAGGGCAGTGAGGGGGGAGGGTGAACGTGGTCAGTATTTCGGGGACCACAGGCAGCGGCCTCGCCAAGGACTATGGTGCACTTGAGACTCTCAGACCATCAGGTGCTTCCTGCGGGAGGGACCATTCAGGGCCTCTCGCTGGTGGTGGGGGGAGAGCCCTGACGCCTCCTTCCATGTGTCCCCGAAGGCAAGGAGGCTGAGAGGGCCCCGTGCAGAGCCATCTGTTACCTGCCCTGAAGGATTCCAGCCAGTCTTCAGGATGAAGATCCAGAAAGAAGGGAAATGCAAGTTCAGTCCAGACCAGCTGTGCGATCTCCACACCGTGAAGATGGACTTGAGGAGGGTTGTCGCTCATCAAGAAACTTGAGAAAAGACTGACTGCTTGGCCCGTTGAAAGAGAACAATTCTTGTCCCAAAGTGTCCAAACCCCCAGGTCTCCCTGAAGTGTGTACATTTCGGAAAGCACTGGTCAGTGTCTGTATTCTGGGTGTTAATTTGAAGTTCCCAGAACTTTGAGGTCCGTCAGAAACTCGTCCTTCCTTGAGCTCTGGGATCAGAGGGCCTTTTTCATCTCTCTCCGCCTCACTCACCGGACAGGGAAGGCTGGCAGCTTGGAGGAGCCTCAGTTGGTGCTCCAGGAGCAGTGCAGGAACTCGACTGGATTTTGCAAAAACAGGAGAACCAGAGGCATTGCTTGGATGCTCTTTTACGTCAGTACCATTCTACACTGGCTGACTCTCTAACACATTTGAAGACAAGCTCGATGAAAGATTTTGGTCTGAAGTGTATCAATTATGTTTACCTTTTGTGAAGTGAACGAGTTGAATTTGTATTCCACCATTTAGTAGAATGTACGAAAGAGCTAATGAGGTGTTTATCACCCTCTATAGAACCAGATCAGATGGATTATTGCTTTGTAACCTCTCTTCTTGTTTAATTTGATATGTCATCAGAATTGGAGGAAAATATTTTGTAATAAATAACTTTTTCATCAAAAAAAAAAAAAAGAAAACAGTGATTTCTTATGTGATTTCCCATCTGTGGGGCAGATGGAGAAGAGGCAGCAATGAGCCATCAGTTGTTAGAAGTCAAATGAAAAAGAAAATGGACTATGGCCCCCAATTTTACATACAATCATACACAATGAGCAAAAATTGATGGGAAAAAAGGTCCTTATATCTCTACTTAAAACCACATCTAAAGAAATTGAGAAGAATAATTATAAGTTTGCAAATAATGGTGATGATGATGTTGACCATGATGGTGGTGGTGAAGGTGATGGTGGTGATGGTGATGGTGGTGGTGATGATAGAACTGGAAAGGAATCTTGGTCCAATGTCTTGGTGGGAATCTGTCCTTTCCCACCAATCTGTCATTTGCTTTTTCAAAGGCCTGTGTCACTGACAGTTGGGCCATTGGGGTCTCAATCCCTGATGGCATGTGAAGAGGAGGCGCCAGCTTTGTTTACTTATAAGAAGTCATTGTGTGTGGACAACCACCATGTCCATAGAAAATGAGAAGAAGGATTATAAGTAAGCACATTGTGGTGATGATGATGATGTTCACGGTGTTTGCAATGAAGATGATGGACTGAGACAGGAGCCCTGGTCTAATGGAATGAAGGCTCCTCATACAGACACACCGTCACCTTGGCTCCTCCAGTGAGGAATGTCCACTCTTCCAGTGAGTGTGGAGAGATTTCATAAATGGGACCCCAATAAATTATGCAACTTGGGTGTTTCATGGTGAGACCATGTGGTTACTCAACCCAAAGGTGTCCAAGTGAAAATACCTTGGACCTGGGAAGGGATCACCTTCTAGAACAGAGACCCTGTGAGAATGTGCATGTAGGAAACAGGGGTCCCCTTCCCAACAGTTTGCACTGACAGGTTTCTTATTTCTCTTGATCCCTGCCTGCATGATCTTTAATGTTTCTACTTCAATTAACTCCTGCTCATCATTATTCAGGTATTTCCTAAGGTGATGCGAGCTTTCTCCATGAATCCCTGCACTTCCTTCTGGGCCTTCACTGGAGGAGGCTTTAAACCCACATGTCCAGTAACTCTCTGTCCATGAACATCAGGCACATTTCTGTCATGTGACTCAAATCAAGTCCAGCTTCCTCCCCTCACCCAGTTCCACAATCACGTCCAGATTTATGGGTAGTTACCCAGCAGCAGGCCCCTCTGGTCCCAGAACCTGCTCCAGTTCCTGTGGCTGCTGTAGCCAATCCACATGGACAGTGGAGGCTCAGCATTTTCTGGGAAGGTCTTGTAAAATCACCCAAAACAGCACCCATCAAAGAAAATAGTGATGTTGAACCTTTAATAAAATAAATACATTTTCCCCACCAAATATTCCATCAAGTAAATTTAATGACAAGCTTAGCAAGAGAATAATTTTCCGAATCCTGTGCCTGATGGAGAATGTGTACATTGCACATTAAGGGTGTGGTATGTTGTGGGGAGAGCCCGGCACCCTCTGACCACAGTGAGCATCCTCAGGGACCGGGCAGAGGGAGGCTGGGATGAGGATTCCTGACAGGGTTGAAGTTCCCTTTCCTGTGAGAAAATGTTTGCTAGGAATTCAACAATTCCCCTCCCTCTGAACCCCAACATCACTGATAACACTAGACTGAGAAATCAGGTCACTTAACAGGCTGCCATATCATTTAAAATATAAGAGATTCTCAATGGTGCACATGCATAATCACTGCTTTTATTTCTAATCTGTTCTCCAGGCTAAAACATGATTATCTCTTGAAGAGATTAGCTCAGGGTTTCTGCACTATGCAGTGGGCTTGCATAACGGAAGAGTTTTCACAGTGTATTTTCCTACGTAATAAGAGCTTAATATGCTAAGTGTCTGGTCCACTGGTCAGCTGTTCAATCAAGCAATGAAAGCATAATATGCTAATGATTTCCTAGGGCTGCTCAACTTCTCACAATGACATGCAATGACCACCAGGGGGCAGACGCTCCAACCGGTAGGTTAGCTAGCTGCTGGGGTGCGGCCAGTGAGGACTGTGCAAGATAATCCAGACATGCCCTGGAGCCCTCCCGCAGTACCTCCTGGCCTGCCAACCTCCCACATCTCTCCCCTGCTAGATCATGCACTGGTGGGGTTTCTGGGCCTGGCATGTGCCCTCTCATAATCTGTGATCCCTCGGGGGTTGTCGAACTGCGGGTTTTGGCTCAATCCTGCAAGCCAGGTCAAGGGACCCCACTGGTGCACGGATCAGTGCCCTGGGCCTTTAGAACCACAATAAAAGGTTACCAACATCAAGAATCAAGGGTCTCCCTTGTTCTTGTGCTTTGGTAGTAGTTACTCAGGTCAAAGTGAATACAGACCACAGATCCTCTACTTATAAGGGAAAGGCTGCCCCACATGCAAATTTCCATTCAAGCTCCAGGGTACATCCTCCCCTGGGCTGGGCAGGCTCACAGCTCTCTCCTCACTCAGGGCTGAGGTCTCTGGAAGGCAGAGCTGTGGTCTAGAAGAAGATGAGACTGCTGGGTCTTCTCCTGTGCCTGCTGACAGCCCCCCAAGGTGAGGGTCTCAGGAGTCAGGCAGGGGTCATGGGGTGGCTGTGACTGCAGGTGATTGACAGGGACTGATGCTTTTTGTCCACAGTTGTGCTGTCCCAGGTGCAGCTGCAGGAGTCGGGCCCAGGACTGGTGAAGCCCTCACAGACCCTCTCCCTCACCTGCACTGTGTCTGGATTCTCTCTGACAAGCTCTGGTGTACACTGGATCCGCCAGGCTCCAGGAAAGGGGCTGGAGTGGGTCGGGATTATGTTTGGTGGTGGAAGTACAGACTATAACCCAACACTGAAATCCCGCCTCAGCATCACCAGGGACACGTCCAAGAGCCAAGTTTACTTAACACTGAACAGCCTGAGAGCCGAGGACACGGCTGTGTATTACTGTGCGAGAGCCACAGTGAGGGGAAGTCAGTGTGAGCCCAGACACTAACCTCCCTGAGGAGACAGCAGGGCTGGGCTGCAGGGGGCACTCGTGACACCAGGGGGTGCTCAGGACCCACAGCACAGAGAGCAGCCCCAGGAGCAGGGGCAGAGGGAGGTGGAGGGAAGGGCCTTCTTGTTGGGCACAGGGATTTCCTCTCAACCTCTCAGCTGCCTCCAGGGAAGGCTCTTGCTCTTTCTCTGAGGCTCTAATTTCCCGCTTTCTCACTGCAGACCCCAGAGGAGGAGGTGACACTGCTGCTGGCAGATGACATATGGGCAGTGATGGGGACTCTCCTCACCATGTGCCTGTATTTCCTGCTTTTCTTTCTCAGCAGAGACCATCCTCAGGGCTCTCCTCAGCTGTGGTTGGAAACTTTCCCACCAAGAGAGACCCCAGCACAGCCCAGGCCCCTGTGTGCTGAGCTCGGGGTCTGACCCACATGCCCACCTGCCCCATAGGGGCCTTCGTACTGACAGGCCCACAGTAAATAAAACATGTGCACATCCCACGGGCAGTGGAAGCTGGATGAAACCATCTGAATGGTGCAAAGGGCCCCTGAGGGCTGCTCTCTGGTCGCCTCACCTCTACAGGTGCCAGGATTTCCTGTTTCTGGTCCCACAGGAGCAGGAATTGACCAAAGCCCTCTTCCTATAGGCGTCACACCAGCACTGATGTGAGAGGATTGAAGTGTGCATGTCCCATGTAGTGTAGTTTAATAGGAACATTTAACAAGGTTCATTGGAAATCATCTAATTTCAACAAGCAGCTGACTTAGGAAATCTCTTGGTGAAGGAGACAGCTTTACAGTTTTCCAATCTTTTTTACTTAAAACCATGAGCTAAAGTTTGACATTTCATAATGACGGTGTTGAGTCCTCTGTAGATCACTCCTCTGAGGGCGCAGACGGGATAATAACCCAGGTAGAGGCTGCTTGTTTGTTGTTGCTCTATCTTGACATTTCCCAGCCTCCATGTTATAGGTTCTGTAGTGGCCCCACCTTCTCCTCACTCACGTCTGCAAGATGGAGGAGACCTCCCATGCTGAGTTTCTTGTCCCAGGTTTATGAAGGGTTCAGCAATCTGGAGAAAGGAGCTGATGGATGCATAGATTACGAAGGAGTCCAAAGATGAAAGATAATTTTGAAAGGCATTGGGGGTCAGAGGATCCTCAGCTAAAGGAGCTAGAAGACTACCCCTTGACTTAGGACCCCCTGCTATTTATTAACACAATTTGTCCTAAGGCAGGGTGGAGATAATGCACTTCAAAGGGTTGGGTTTCAAAGGGTAGGGTACAGAAGCATTGTCAGTTTGGGGAATAGCCTATGACTGTTGAGGTGTTTGGCAATAGCACGTAGATTTAAGATGCTCTGAGGTGTCTGGCAGCAAGCAATAATCCTATTCAGGGTTGGGGAAATGCCCTTTAGCCGTCCCAGATGATTCAGCCCTGCTGACATGCTGGTACTGACTTCTGGCACTCCCACACTTCCCTCCTTGCTCCTTTGATGGGTTTCTGGGAGCCATGAGAACCCAATGTGTCTGCAAAGCTTCCCCAAGTCAGGCACTGCTCCCCAGACCTCTTTGTGTCTCCTCTGGTCCCCTCCTGATTGACAGCTCTGGTGACTACAGAACCTTTCACCACTCAGGAATGGGACCCAGTAAAACCAGGAGCTGGTATTTTGAAAAGATAAAAACAATTGATGAACCATTAGCCCGACTCATCAGGAAACAGAGAGAGGGAACCCAAATAAATAGTCAGAAATGAAAGCGGAGAAGTAACAACCAACATCCCAGAAATAAAAAGGATTGTAATAAAGTACTATGAACAACTATATGCCAACAAGCTGGACAATGAGGATGAAATGGACAAATTCATAGAGAAACACAGTACCCCAAAATGAAACAGGAAGAACCAGAAAACCTGAATATACCAATAACAACTGAGGAAATAGAAGCAGGAACCCAAAAACTCCCAGCAAACAAAAGTCCTGGTCTGCATGCCTTCACAGGGGAGTTTTACCAAACATCCAAAGAAGAACTAACACCCATAATCCCCAAACTATTAAAAAAAATTCCAAGAGGAAGGAACACTTCCAAACTCTTTTTATGAGGTCAACATTATCCTATCTCCAAAACCAGATGACACTACCAAGAACACTAATTACAGGCCAGTATCCCTGATGAACATAGATGCTAACATTATCAACAAAATATTAGCAAATTCCATCCAGCAATATTTTAAAAAGATCATACACCTTCACCAACTGGGATTTATCCAGGGATGCAAGGCTGGTACAATATTCACAAATGAATAAACATGATACATCACCTAAACAAACTGAAAGAGAAAAATAACATGACCATATCTATAGATTCAGAAAAAGCATTTGACAAAACCCAATGCCCACTTTTGATAAATACTCTCAGCAAAGTGGGAGAAGAGGGCTCATATCTCAACATAATAAAGGACATGTGTGACAAACCCACAGCCAGAATTATATTCAATGAACAAAAACAAAAAAACATTGCCCCTAAGAAATGGAACAAAACAGAAATGTCAGTTTTCACCACTCTTATTCAACACTAGAGGCCAAGTGCCCGAAATCCGTGCACTGGTGGAGGGGGTCCCCTCAGCCCAGCCCTCACCCTCTCCAAACGGGATGAGGCTGCAGGCCAGGAGAGGGACAAGCTGCCCTCCTTAAGTTCCGGATGCCAGATGCTGTGCCTGTGCCTGTTGCCTGGGAGAGGGACAAGCCACATGCCCCATGGAACCGTCGCCTGTGGCTGCGGACTGGGGAAAGCCGCCAGTGCATGGTCTCCTGCAGCTACAGCCGACCAGGGAAAAGCCTGGCCAGGTCCTGGTGCCTGCGACCAGCCAGAGGGAGGGAAGCTGAGGTCCCAGATGCCTGCGACCAGCCAGAGGAGGGAATACTGGGTCCCTGGTACAGGCCAAGGCAGAGGTACTTAGGGGCGATCAGGCAGGCAGGCAAGTGAGCAGTTAGGAGTCTGCGATCCCCGATTGCGAAAGGCAGTTGGACATTCCCTGAGGGGTTCTGGATTGGAGAGGGAGAGGCCGGGCTGAGGGATCCCCCCACCGTGCACGAATTTCATGCACCCTGCCTCTAGTAAATACATAAATGAAAACATTGCCGGTTTGATTCACACTATGGGCATATATGGAAGGCAACTGATCACTATGTCTCTCTCACATCAATGTTTCTCTCTGTCTTTCTCTCTCTACTTCCCTTTCCCTCTAACAGTCAATGAACATATCCTCAGGTGAGGATAAAGAAAACAGTATCTATATCTATACATATGTGTACATCCACAAATACATCTACATCTGTATATCTATATCTGTCTCTACATCTCTATCTATATCTACAGCTATATCTACATCTCTATCTTATCTAGAGCTATATCTACATCTCTATCTATATCTAGAGCAATAACTATATCTGTATCTATATCTGTATCTATAATCTATATCCATGGGAGCAGAGCCACATTGATATTATCCCTAAGGAGTCACTGATTGCACCCACATCCTACTTCCTCACAACCTCGTGCAGCACAGGCCCTGCTGTGGAAGAAGAGGCTGCTGGGCACGTGACCAAGACGCCAAGGAGGGCCTGGTTCTCTGAGGGCACAGTCAGCACCTCCTTCCAGGAGAAGCCCCAGAGACCAGGACCTCCCTCACCTCTTGCCCTTTGTATGTGCAGACACCTCCCCTATGCAAATGCCCACACGGCCACCAGACACACACACAGTTGGCGTCCACTTAAATGCAGGGCCTCCTCACCCCGGAGAATACTTTTTTGGGAACGAGCACCTCACCTGCAAGACATGACTCCCCTGTGGCTCTTCCTCTTCCTGCTGTCAGCTCCCAGATGTGAGTGACTCAGGGGCTTAGATGTGAGGAGATGGGGACCCTGCATCTGAGCTCAGGACTCACTGTGTTTTCTCTGTCCCAGGTGTCCTGTCCCAGGTGCAGCTGCAGGAGTCGGGCCCAGGACTGGTGAAGCCCTCGCAGACCCTCTCCCTCACCTGCACTGTCTCTGGATTCTCTATCACAACCAGTTATTACTGCTGGGAGTGGATCCGCCAGCCCCCAGGGAAGGGGCTGGAGTGGATGGGTGAAATATGTTATAATGGAAACACTTACTACAGCCCCTCCCTCAAGAGCCGAACCTCCATCTCCAGAGACACGTCCAAGAACCAGTTCTCCCTGCAGCTGAGCTCTGTGACCACCGAGGACACGGCCGTGTATTACTGTGCAAGAGACACAGTGAGGGGAAGTCAGTGTGAGCCCAGACACTAACCTCCCTGAGGAGACAGCAGGGCTGGGCTGCAGGGAGCATCCAGGACACCAGGGGGCGGTCAATACCGGGAATTGGCCAGAACCAGGAGCAGGTGAAGAGTTGAGCAAAGATACCATTTCCTGCACCATCTTAAATTAGTTTTGCACCAAGGCTCAGCCACAGAGCTCACAGGAAGCCCTGTCCTATGTCTAGTTTTAGGGATTGTGTGTGTGAACAAAAAGGGGGCTCTGTCCTAAATCTGACAGAACTCAGTGACTGACAGGACCCTCACAGGTGGCCCTGATCACACATTCCTACCTGGGCAGCCCTGGGGGTGGGCTCCCCCCAGGCCTATAACTTCTTTACTAAAAGGCTCCTCTTTGCCTGAAGCACCCCGTCCATGGTTCCTGTGCATCTGGGTTAACACACCTGTGACATCAGCATGACCACCCTCAGGAGAGCACCTCTTGGCCACCTGAGTGTCCACTTTGGAGACTTACCCATTTAGGCCCTTTGCCCACTTTTTAATCATATTGTTGTCTTTCTTTTGTGAAGTTGTATGCGTTCCCTCTATGACACAGGAATGTTTAGGGGTGAAAAGGACAGCTTTAGGAACTTTTAGGAATTTTAGAATTTAAGGGGACCGGGAAGAAGCACAGGGCTGCAGAGCAGCAGGAGGTGCATTTCCATGGAATGGGGAGCTGGGAACAGCAGGTCTGTATTTACAAACTAAAGGGAAGGAAGCCCCTCATCCAGAGGAGAAGGAAGCCCAAAGGGAATAGGAAATCAATAAGGAAGGAGGAGGAAGACCCTCACGTGTCCCCTGTGACTTTAGACCTTTGAGCTCAGGAGTTACCACAGTAACCAGTCTAAGGGAATAGTGACCAATCAGAGGGGATATCAAGGCACAAAGATCTGTAGCCTTTATACACCGTGGAAAAGGGACTCAGTGGGACCCTTCGCCCTCCCACGTGGGAGTCAGTACTTGTTCTTTAATAAATTTCCACCTTTGCTACCCCACCTTCCATCCCTGGATTCATTCTTCGACTCAGAGGGACAAAGAACCCGGGCACCATCCTGCGCAGAGGAACACCCCAAGTTCCAGTCCAAAAATCCCACTTCCTGTACATTTTGGAGATTAACCCCTTATCGGACGTACCCATGCTGCTGCGAATGGTCAGAGTTCTTTCTTTTTCACGGCTGCATAGTGTTCCATGGTGTACATGTACAACGGTTTTTTATCCAACCGACTGCTGACGGGCACTTAGGCTGTTTCCAAACCTTAGTTATTGTAAACTGCACTGCTATGAACATAGGGGTGCATGCATTCTGTCTGATGAGTGTTTGGGTTTTTTAGGATGTATTCCTAGAAGAGGGATCACTGGGTCAAATAGGAGTTCCACTTTTAATTTTTAGATGGAACTCCGTATTTTTACCATAATGGCTGCCCCAGTGAGCATTGCTAAAGGACCAACTAAACTGATGAACAAAAGTAGACCCAGAGCGGTAGAAGCATGAACAGACCATGGAACCTCAGAGGGAAGGCAGGGGAGGGGGTGGGAAGAGATCAGCCCGTGGACTTGTCTGTGTATATGCCTCACCCGGGGACACAGACTGTCTGAGAGAGGAGGGTGTTACCCGAGGCGTCCCTTCGGATAAACTTAACGGGAAGGGCTGGGACATTTTAGGTAGTTGCTAGCGAAGAGACTGCTCCAGGCCAGGGGGGCCGAGGGTAGGCACCATCATCTGACCTTATCTTAGCACAATTAAGACCCCGGGGAATCAGCCACACACATCCATGCAGCTGCAGATCACACCGCACTGCCTTCCTTCCCCAGATTCCTGGAGCCGGGGTACAGGCCTCACAGGATCCCAGATGTGGTTCTCCTCTAGCAGCAGCAGCGGCGGGGTGTCTGCCTGGCAGGTCGGGTCAGGAACCGGGTTCTGGTTTTGGGGGAGTCGCTCTCAGAGGTCCTTGTGCCCCGCCATGGTATTGCGCCCATAGATCCGAGGCTCAGCCCTTCCTCTGCCTTCCTGTGGGGAGCGGAGCGGACTGCACCCAGACTGGGGCCATCAGCGAAGGCAAGCTTCCAGCCATCCCGCACCAGCGGGGCGCAGGGACCCATGCGATCAGCGATGGCAGCGCGTCCAGCGATCAAGCAATGACCGCAGAGGTCTCTTGGGGGACCCGTTTGTATAGCCTGTTCGCACCCACAGCAGTCCAGGTGTTTATCTTACAACCACGTCAGGGCGGAGAGGGTTCATCAGCAAGTACGCAGGTGAACACGTGTCTTCACAGCAAGTCACTCTCAGTCGGTAAGCGAAGGCCAAATCCTTATCTATGGGACACACACGCTCAGGGTGGGGGTGGGGGTGTCCTTCATACCCCGCTTTCAGTTTCAGGAAAATTAACTCAAACATTTTAAAACATTTTAAACCTTATTAGACATTTTTAAACATTTTAAACATTTCTATATGTTACTACAACACAGACACTGGGGTGCTGAGAGCATAGATGGGGGACGGGAGGGAGCAGGAAGGGGTTTATGGGGGGAAAGGAAGGCCTATGTAACACTTTTAACCATAAAGATTTTTAAGGAGAGAGAGAGAGAAAGAGAGAGAGAGAGAGAGAGAGAGAGAGAGAGAGAGAGCACCTCCTGTTCACTATCCTGTCACCCAGTCCCGCCTTGCTCTCTCCCACCTCCATGTCACTCCTCACCTTCCCTCCTTCACTGCAAATGCACAAACGCAGCTGCAAACGGTTATTCTTCGGAGCATTGGAGGTCTTGCTCTCCAAGAGTTCTCGTCTTCGTTTGGCTGAAATAAAATCTTATGAAACATTCTCTACTGCCAATAACCAATTCCAGCATGTAATAATTACAAGAGTTTCACCAAAAGGTTGGTGAAGCTTGGGGAGCTCAACAGGGTTGAGTCACATGTAGGTTACCTGTTGGAAATGGCTAAGGCACTTCCCCCAAACCTGAATAGGATGACTGTTAACTGCCAGACAGCTCAGGGCATTTTATGGCCAAACACCTGAACAGCTGTATGCTATTCCCCAAACTGACAATCTCTGTAAACCCTTTGATACCGTACCCTTTGAAGTGTATATTTCCACCTTGCCTTGGGACAAATTGTATTTAATAAAAGCAGGTTCCTTGGTCAAGGAGGAGAGTCTTCTAGCTCCTTCAGCTGGAAGCTCCTCTGACGCCCAATGCCCTTCAAAAATATCTTTCGTCCTTGGACTCCTTCTTAATCATCTAAGCCCAGCTCTTTCTCCAGAAGCTGAACCCTTTGTAAGGCTGGGACAAAGAACCCCGGCAATCTACATGTTTGCACATTTCTTACATCAACATGTTGTCCTTTTTCATTTACAACATACGTTCACACATGTTTCTTCCCCATGTGGAGAGGGAAGTGCACACAATAATTAAAACCCTGCTACCTGCTCAGGATGAGTTCAAATGAGTTCACAGTTGCTGGAGATGAGACAAGTTTGCTGTTGGTTGTCATGGACATAAGTGTCCCATCTTTTTCCAGCCCAGCAGGCCTGACTGGGAGGTTGAGCATCGACCTATTAACCAGGAGGTCAGGGTTGGATCCCTTGGTCAGGGCACATGCCTGGTTGCATTCTCGATCCCCAGGGGGTGGAGAGCAGGAGGCAGTGGATCATGATTCTCATCATTGATGTTTCCATCGTTCCACTGGCCTCCTCTCTGGAGTCAAGGAAAGTGTATAAAGAAGGAGAAGGAAAGAAAGTAGGCTTCCCCAGCTGTGCCTTCTCCCCTGTGACACTCTGGCACGTTCCCCTGCTGGTTGAATCGGCATAAAATCCACAACATAAATGAGCCACTTTAAAGTCATTGACATGAGAACCTCTAAGTCCCTAGAGAACATTTTTAAGAGTTTATTTGAGACAAACTTGATCACCGAAAGAGCGAGCCCAGCTTCTTCTGTCCCCGGGATGGGGGGTCACCAAGTCCAAGAATGAAATCGGGGACCAGAAGGTTTAAGCAAAAGCTTGGAGCGTTTATTACAAGCAGATTCAGGCTCGCCGCACGGGGAGGAGCCCCCTGATGGGCTGGCCCTGAAGCCTGTGGTCTCCGGTGTATATGTGCCACCAGCCTGCTCCATGTCCCCCCGTGTGCCCACCTGATGGCCCTCCTTGTTCCTGCCCAGCAAGGGGCCTGCACGTCCCCTGTTCCCTTGTGTGCGCTCCCCTTCCTGTCCCAGGTCCTCCCTCCTTTCCCAGGCTCCCGCTCTGAGTCCAGAAACATTCTGCTGTGTCTGCCTGGTTGGTGCCTGTGGTTAGGCTGCTCAGAGGGCCGAGTCTGCCCTGCCTACCAGCCACCTGCCTTGGTGTCCCATGGACCCTGCCCTGTCTGCCTGCCCGTCAAGCTAACTCCCCTCAAAGCCACCCCTTCTGAACGTGTGTCTGGGGTCCTCCAGGAACAGGAAGCTCATCTTCCTAAAACACAGGCTCTCCTTACAAACACCAGAGTCACTGCTCAGCCCGGGCCCCTCCTCCAGCCTCTACTGGCCTGGGATGGGCGCTGCCCCCTCTGTTCTCTCTTGTTGGCAGATTTCCGGGGCGGTTGCTCTTCTCCCTTCTCATTCTCTGTTTGTTCAAAAGGGGTCACTGAGCAGAAGGGGGAGAAGCAAAATGGTGGCGTAGGCAGCTCCACACTCTTGTTCCTCCACAAAAACATCAAAAAACAAACAGAAACTTTCAGAACTGGCATCGGTCGGGCTCTCAAACACAGTCAGACCTGCAGCAACTGAGTGAACCCCGAGTCAAGTACATGCTACTCAGAGAGGGAAGGTGCCAGGGTGCGGTTCAGGGGCTAAGTGTTGGCCCAGGAACCACCAGGTTATGGGTTTGATTCCAGGTGAGGGCACAAGCCCTGAGTTGCAGGATCAATCCCCAATAGAAGGCATGCAGGAGGCAGCAGATCAATGATTCTCTCTCATCATTGATGTTTCCATTTTCTTCTCCCTCTCCCTACCTCTCTGACATCAATAACAATACTTTTTAAAGATTAATAAAAACACCAAACGTCACACAAAAAACTGAAAAACCAGAGGATAAAGGAAGACAACTTTAAAGTGCTGAAGAGAAAATGAAAAGCTATCAACTTAGAATTCTAAACTAACTGAAAATACATTTCAACATGGAATGAAGCCTGGTTGATGTCGCTCAGTGTTTGATCCTCGCCCTATGATTCTATTCCTGGTCAGGGCACATGCCCGAGTGTTAGGCTCCAAACCCAATGGTGACCATGCAGGACACAACAGATCAATGATTCTCTTTTATCATTGATGTTTCTATCCCTCCCTCCTTCTCCTCTCCTCTCTGAAATCTATAAAACATATAGTAAAATAAATAAATGAAAAGGCTATGGATTTGATTACCAATCCCAGCAGTATTGGAGGCAACTGATAAATATTTCTCTCTCCCGTCAATATTTCTCTTTCTCTCCCCATCTGTCACTGTTCAGTGTTTGCTGTCATATCATGTTTCTCATCATCCTTCTCTCCCTCTCTTTCCTTTCCCTCTAAAAATCAATGAACACATCCTCAGGTGAGGACAAAGAAAAGAAGATCGAGACTGACTCGTGTGGCTCAGCAGTTGAGCTTTGACTCAGGACCCAAGAAGTCACTGGTTTCATTCTTGGTGAGGACACTAGACAGGGTTGTGGTCTCCATCCCCAGTGGGGGCCATGCAGGAGGCAGCCAATCGATGATGCTCTCTCATCGATGTTTCTCTCTATCCTTCTCCTTTCCTCCCTCTCTAAATAACACAAAAGTTATAATATTTTGAAAAAGATCTGTATCTATATTTATCCCTATCTATATCTATATCATCTATATCTATATATCTATATCTATATCTATATCTACATCTATATTTATATCTATATCTATATCCATGGAAACACAGCCTCATTGAATTTATCCCCAAAGGAGTCACTGATTGTGCCCACATCCTACTACCTGACCACCTCCTGCAGCACAGCCCCTGGTGTGGAAGAAGATGCTCTTGGGCACGGTGACCAAGACCCCAAGGACGGCCTGGTTCTCTGAGGGCACAGTCAGCACCTCTTTCCAGGAGAAGCCCCAGAGACCAGGACCGCCTTCACCTCTGGCCCTTTGTATGTGCAGACACCTCCCATATGCAAATGCCCACATGGGAGCCAGACACACACACAGTTGGCGTCAATTTAAATTCAGGGCCTCCTTACCCTGGAGAATACTTTCTGGGGGACGAGCACCTCACCTGCAAGACATGACTCCCCTGTGGCTCTTGCTGTTCCTGCTGTCAGCTCCCAGATGTGAGTGACTCAGGGCTTAGACGTGAGGAGATGGGGACCCTGCATCTGAGCCCAGGACTCACTGTGTTCTCTCTGTCCCAGGTGTCCTGTCCCAGGTGCAGCTGCAGGAGTCGGGCCCAGGACTGGTGAAGCCCTCGCAGACCCTCTCCCTCTGCGCTGTCTCTGGATTCTCCATCACCAGTGGTTACTGCTGGGCTTGGATCCCCCAGCCCCCAGGGAAGGGGCTGGAGTGGATTGCAGAAATATGTTATGAAGGGAGCACTTACTACAACCCCTCCCTCAAGAGCCGAACCTCCATCTCCAGAGACACGTCCAAGAACCTGTTCTCCCTGCAGCTGAGCTCCGTGACCACCGAGGACACTGCCGTGTATTACTGTGCAAGAGACACAGTGAGGGGAAATCAGTGTGAGCCCAGACACAAACCTCCCTGAGGGAGACAGCAGGGCTGAGCAGCAGGGAGCGTCCAGGACACCAGGGGGCGCGCAGGACAAGCAAACCCAGGCTCCCAGCTCAGAGGCTGTCCCTGGAGAGGTTGTGAGGGCTTCCTATTGGGGTCAGTGCTTCCTTCCCTCTTAGTGTCCCAGGGGCAGGTCCTGCTTCCTTCTTTGTGTCTCTAATTAGATTCTCTGCAGGAAAAAAGCAGGAAGCAGCTGTGTTTCAGATCTGGTCCACTCCTCATCTGCTCTTTTCCTATCACCATGTCCCTGATGGTTGCTCTCTAGGTTGACAAGGAAAACATTGTAGGGATTCCCATCCCCTCACTGAGAGCGATGTCCCCACCCTCCACGCAGTGCTGAGCAGGGAACACGGAGTCCAGGCCCCAAACCTCACCTGAGGGTGATCAGCCCCTCGCTCTGCCCCAGGAGGAGCCCTTTGGGGCCAGTTAGCCACTTGCCTCTCACTGACATGGCTGCACATGGGGGTGTAGGGTCCGACCCTGTAGGGGCTGCCTCTCTGTGAGCCTGGAAATGCTTACCTCTCCGTGTGCCCCAGATGGAGGCAGGAAGCCCTGCTGGGCCCTGTTCCCCACGGGTCTCAGAACCTGGTCCCAGGGGACGGGTCCCAACACCTGTCCTGCTTCCCCTGGAGAACCACCTGCATCCTGAGAACCTGCTGAGGGAGACCTGGTCCCACCACCTCTGCTGTGCCTCCAGCTCCGCAGATTCCACCCCATCCTCCCCCTCTGTCCTCTGCCTCCCACACTCTCACCCCATGGGGCCGGCACAGGATGTCCCGTCTGGCTGTGCTCTGCCCTCTCCTTCCCGCCCTGGTAGGTTTTGCCTCAAATGCAGCCCCACGTCACCCCCTCATGCCCATCTCCTGTGCCAGGCCCTCCCAGAGACGCCAGGGCCAGGGCCACTCAGCCGCCCTGCTGAGCCCACGGGCAGTGCCCACGTGTGACGTCAGACCATGGGGGCCCCTCCTGTGTCAGGTGGAGACACAGCTGAGCACTGAGCTCAGAGCCCCTCCAACAGCTCACACCTGAGCTGAGGGACCTCCAGGGGCCCGTGAGCTGCAGAGCATCCTGGTGGACAAGTCTGTGGCCACTGGGGTCAGAGGGCAGTCAGGGAAGGGCTGGAGCCTGCTCACCTATCATGTTGCCAACGTCTCCTGACCAGAGCCCAGGTGCACAGGGAGCTCTATGAATCCTAAAAGTGCAGGGACAGCCCGGCCAGTATTGCTCAGTGGTTGAGCGGTGACCTATGAACCAGGAGGTCATGGTTATCCCCGGTCAGGGCACATGCCCAGGTTACCAACAACATCTCCAGTGTGGGTGTGCAGGAGGCAGTCAAACAATGATTCTCTCTCATCATTAATGTTTCTATGTCTCTCTCCTCTCCCTTCCTCTCTAATATCAATTAAGAAATATTTAAACAAATCCTATATAATAAAGAGCTAATATCAAATGGTCATCATGCCCTCACGGCATCACACGGTAATGGCTCAGACACTCAACACTGGGGAGGAGGAATGGGACCAGCCAGGCACAAATGAGCTCCTGAGGGAGGAATGGGGACCAGCCAGGCTGTGGCCTGGGAGAGGGACAAGCCACATGCCCCATGGTCCAGTCACCTGCGGCTGCGGCCAGGGCGAAGCCGCCGGTGCATGGTCCCCTGCGGCTACAGCCTGCCCGGGCAAAGCAAGACCAGGTCCTGGTGCCTGCAGCCAACCAGAGGGAGAAAAGCTGAGGTCCCGGGTGCCTGCGACCAGTCAGAGGAGGGAATATTGGGTCCGAGGTGCAGGGCAAGGCAGAGGCGGTTAGGGGCGGTCAGGCCAGTAGATGAGCAGTTAGGGGCGATGAGGCAGGCAGGCAGAGGTCATTAGGGACAAGCAGACAGGCAGAGGTGGTTAGGGATGATCCGGAGGCAGGCAGGCGAGCCGGTAGGAGCCAGCGATCCCAGATTGCGAGAGGCAGCCGGACATCCCCCGAAGGGTCACGGATTGGAGAGGGAGCAGGCTGGGCTGAGAGACCTCCCCCGCCCCTTGCACGAATTTCATGACCGGACCTCTAGCAAATACATAAATGAAAATGTTGCAGGTTTGATTCACACTATGGGCATGTATGGAAGGCAAGTGATCACTATGTCTCTCTCAAATCAATGTTTCTCTCTGTCCTTCCCTTTCTCCTTTGCTTTCCCTCTAAAAATCAATGAACATATCCTCAGGTGAGTATAAAGAAAATAGTAACTATATCTACACATATGTGTACATCCACAAATACATCTACATCTGTATATCTATATCTGTCTCTACATCTATATCTATATCTAGAGCTATATCTACATCTCTGTCTATATCTAGAGCTATATCTATATCTATATCTGTATCTATATCTATATCTATATCTATATCTATATCTATATCTATATAAATATATCCATATCCATGGGAACATTGATGTTATCCCTAAGGAGTCACTGATTGTGCCCATATACCAATTCCTGACCACCTCCTGCAGCACAGCCCCTGCTGTGGAAGAAGAGGTCCCTGGGCACGGTGACCAGGACCCCAGGAGGGCCTGGTTCTCTGAAGGCACAGTCAGCACCTCCTTCCAGGAGAAGCCCCAGAAACCAGGACCTCCTTCACCTCTTGCCCTTTGTATGTGCAGACACCTCCCATATGCAAATGCCCACAGGGCCACCAGACACACACAGTTGGCGGCCACTTAAATGCAGGGCCTCCTCACCCTGGAGAATACTTTCTGGGGGACGAGGACCTCACCTGCAAGACATGACTCCCCTGTGGCTCTTCCTCTTTTTGCTGTCAGCTCCCACATGTGAGTGACTCAGGGGCTCAGACGTGAGGAGATGGGGATCCTGCCTCTGAGCCCAGGACTCACTGTGTTCTCTCTGTCCCAGGTGTCCTGTCCCAGGTGCAGCTGCAGGAGTCGGGCCCAGGACTGGTGAAGCCCTCGCAGACCCTCTCCCTCACCTGCACTGTCTCTGGTTACTCCATCACCAGTGGTTACTGCTGGGGCTGGATCCGCCAGCCCCCAGGGAAGGGGCTGGAGTGGATGGGGTACATATGCAGTGGTGGAGACACTTACTACAGCCCCTCCCTCAAGAGCCGAACCTCCATCTCCAGAGACACGTCTAAGAACCAGTTCTCCCTGCAGCTGAGCTCTGTGACCACGGAGGACACGGCCATGTATTACTGTGCAAGAGACACAGTGAGGGGAAGTCAGTGTGAGCCCAGACACTAAACTCCCTGCAGGAGGATCTGTGACCACCAGGGGGCGAGCAGGGTTCCTGAACACAAGGACCCTCCCAGCAGCAGGTGCAGTTGGAAGGTTGGGCAGTTTCCTGTGTGGTTTCCTCCTCATGTCACAGTTTCCCTCAGGGAACCTCTGGGTCCTGATTCTGCACTTACCTCTGACGCCTCTGAGGGAGAAAGTCTGTTGTAAACAGAAACAACTTCCTCACATGGACAAACCGCAGAGTCTTTGCAGGCACTCCTGTGCCAAGTACCAGGTAATGATCAAATCTTCTGACCCAGATCACCTAGATCCAACGAGAGGCTTCTGACTCCACAGTGCAGCTCAGCCCCACACAGCTCAGGGCCAAGACAGCCAGCAGGACAGGAGCGTGGTGGACAGCGGGCACTGTGAATGCCGCATCCATTAGCGGCTAGGGTTCAAGGTCTAGAGAAGGGGCTGACGCATAAATGAATACACTAGACAAGAAATATAAATTTAGAAAGCCTGGGGGAGCCATGGGGAGACCTTACTCTATAGCGGAGAGGCTCCCTGAAACCCCGGACCCATCACCTTTTATTTACTTGTACACACATTTGCCCTTTAGGAGTGCACACAGGCATATCCATGGTAAAGTTTGGTAAACAGTAAAGGATTATCAGGTTAGGGGATGCCTTCAGGCATTCGGCCCAAAGCAGGGCAATATTATGCTGATTTTCAGCCCTTACTATATATCAAGGTCCATTGCCTTTCCAGTGGACTTCTTGTATAATTATGCTAACTACTTGTTGGTCTTCGCCTCCAGCAGAGGACCCGTCATGTGACCCCAAAACTAGAGAAGAAGGACCCCAGTTGTTCAAAGTCATTGACTGGTCATCATACTCACAGCACTGAGAGTAGCTCACACCAGGCAGAGGCAGATGACACCCAGCAGCTTGGTCCAGATGTCCAGGACGACCACCAATACCCACACCAAGGGGCATGGGATGTGTATTATGCAGGTAGCTGAACTCTCTGGAAGCACAGGAAAGGCCCTTCAGGAAGGCAGAGCTGCTTTGATGGAGCCAGGAAAGGAGACTCCCTCAGGGATTTTATTTGTTGAGGGGATGGGGGGAGGGGGATTCTGCTTCCAGGGGTTGTGTGGCTTCAACCTCTTAGTGACCAATGAAGAGGAGGCCAATATTTCGGGTCAGATTCCCGTGGGGGGCAGATGGAGAAGAGGCAGGAATGAGCCATACGTTGTCAGCAGTCGAATGTAAATAATATAATGTCTGGCTACCTATTGCCCTTCACAATGTTAATAAATGAACAAATATGAAGTAAAGGGTCAGTACTGTGTGCAACAACCATGTCTACAGAAAATGGGTGCGAGAACTATTATACGTAAGACGATGTTGTGGATGAGGATGATCATGGTGGTGATGATGACGATGACCATGGACTGAGACAGGGGTCCTGATCCAATAGAATGAAGGCTCCTCATACAGACACACCGTCACCTTGGCTCCTGCAGTGAGGGGTATGCAACTTTCCCTGTAGGTGTTGTGAGATTTCATAAATGGGACCCCAAAGAATGAGGCAGCTTGGGTGATTCAGGTGAGACCATGTGAATAATGACCCCACAGGTGTCTGAGTGCTAATCCTATTGGCCTGGGAAGGTGTCACCTTTGAGAACAGAGACACTGTGAGAATGTGATTGTAGGAAACAGGGGTCCCCTTCCCACCAGTATGCAGTGACAGGTTCCTTATTTCTCTTGATCCCTGCCTGCATGACCTTTAACGCTTCTACTTCAATCAACTCCTGCTCATCATTATTCAGGTATTTCCTACGATGATACGAGCTGTCTCTATGATGCCTTGCACTTCCTCCTGGGCCTTCACTGGAGGAGGCTTTAAACCCACATGTCCAGTAGCTCTTTATCCATGAACATCAGGCACATTTCTGTCATGTGACTCAAATCAAGTCCAGGTTCCTCCCCTCAACCAGGTCCATAGCCACGTCCAGATTTATGGGTAGTTTCCCAGCAGCGCTCCCCTCTGCTACCAGAACCTGCTCCAGTTCCTGTGGCTGCTGTAGCCAATCCACATGGACAGTGGAAGCCCAGCATTTTCTAGGGAGTTCTTTGTAAAATCACCCAAAACAGGTCCCATCAAAGAAAATAGTGATGTTGACCTTTAATAAAATAAATACATTTTTCCCACCAAATATTCCATCAAGTAAATTTAATGACAAGATTAGCGAGAGAATAACTTTCCGAATCCTGTGCCTGATGGGGAATGTGTGCATTGCACATTAAGGGTGTGGTATGTTGTGGGGAGAGCCCGGCACCCTCTGACCACAGTGAGCATCCTCAGGGACAGGGCAGAGGGAGGCTGGGAGTGAGGGGTTCCTGACAGGGTTGAAGTGTCCTTTCCTGTGAGAAAATGTATGCTAGGAATTCTCCAGTTCCCCTCCCTCTGAACCCCAACATCACCGATAACACTAGACTGGGAAATCAGGTCACTTAACAGGCTGCCATATCATTTAAAATATAAGAGATTCTCAATGGTGCACAGGCATAATCACTGCTTTTATTTCTAATCTTTTCTCCAGGTTAAATCATGATTATCTCTGCTGTGATTAGCTCTGCTGTGATTATCTCTGCTGTGCAATGTGCAATGGGCTTGCATAAGGGAAGAGTTTCGCAGTGAGTTATAACACAATAAAAAGGTTCCAACATCAAGAATCAAGGGTCTCCCTTTTCCTGTGCTTTGGTAGTAGTTACTCAGATCAAAGTGAATACCGATCTCAGATCCTCTACTTATAAGGGAAAGGCTGCCCCACATGCAAATTTCCATTCAAGCTCCAGGGTACATCCTCCCCTGGGCTGGGCAGGCTCACAGCTCTCTCCTCACTCAGGGCTGAGGTCTGTGGAAGGCAGAGCTGTGGTCTAGAAGAAGATGAGACTGCTGGGTCTTCTCCTGTGCCTGCTGACAGCCCCCCAAGGTGAGGGTCTCTGGGGTCAGGCAGGGGTCATGGGATGGCTGTGACTGCAGGAGACTGACAGGACTGATGCTCCTTGTCCCCAGGTGTGCTGTCCCAGGTGCAGCTGCAGGAGTCGGGCCCAGGACTGGTGAAGCCCTCACAGACGCTCTCTCTCACCTGCACTGTGTCTGGATTCTCTCTGACAAGCTATGGTGTACACTGGATCCGCCAGGCTCCAGGAAAGGGGCTGGAGTGGGTCGGGATTATAGGGAGTAGTGGAGGTACAGCCTACAACCCAACACTGAAATCCCGCCTCAGCATCACCAGGGACACGTCCAAGAGCCAAGTTTACTTAACGCTGAACAGCCTGAGAACCGAGGACACGGCCGTGTATTACTGTGCAAGACACACAGTGAAGGGAAGTCAGTGTGAGCCCAGACACTAACCTCCCTGAGGAGACAGCAGGGCTGGGCTGCAGGGGGCGCTCAGGACACCAGGGGGCGCTCAGGACCCACAGCACAGAGAGCAGCCCCAGGAGCAGGGGCAGAGGGAGGTGGAGGGAAGGGCCTTCCTGTTGGGCTCAGGGATTTCCTCTCAAGCTCTCAGCTGCCTCCAGGGAAGGCTCTTGCTCTTTCTCTGAGGCTCTAATTTCCCGCTTTCTCACTGCAGACCCCAGAGGAGGAGGTGACACTGCTGCTGGCAGATGACATATGGGCAGTGAGGGGGACTCTCCTCACAACATGATACTGTACATAGAAAACCTGAAGGACTCGACCAAAAAACTACTGGATTTGAGAAACGAATTCGGTAAGGTAGTAGGATAGGAAATTAACAGCCAAAAATTGATGGTACTTTTTACAACAATAACGAATTCTCAGAAAGGGGAACCAGACCAACAATCCCATTTACCATTGCATCAAAACATTATGATACTTAAGAATACACTTAGCCAAGCAGGTAAAAGACTTGTACTCAGAAAAACACAGGAGGTTGAATAAACAGATAGAGGAAGACATAAACAAGTGAAAAAGTATACTGTGATCATGGATTAGTAGAATTAACATCCATATTACCCAAAGCACTCTACAGATTCAATGTAATCCCTATTAAAATAGCAACAGCATATTTCACAGATCTACAACAAATACTCCAAACAGATCTACAACAAATACTCCAAAAATTTATATGGAACCAAAAAAGATCCCACGTAGCCACAGCCATCTTTCGAAAGAAGAATAAGGGTGGAGGGATCACAATACCAGATATCGAATTATACTCCAAAGCCATAGTAATCAAAACAGCTTGGTACTGGCACTAGAACAGGCATATACATCCATGGAACAGAAGAGACAACCCAGAAATCTCCCCAAGTCATTACGCTCCATTAATATTTGACAAAGGAGGCAAGAGCATACAATGGAGTCAAAACAGTCCTTCAATAAATATTGTTGGGAAAATTGGACAGATAAATGAGCAACAAAATGACACAATACACAAACATACACCACACACAGGAATAAACTCAAAATGGTTAAAAACTAAAATGTAAGTAGGGAAACCATAAAAATCCTAGAAGAAGCCATAGGCAGCAATATCTCAGACATCTCTCATAGCAATGTGTTTGCAGATACATCTCCCAGGACAAAGGAAACTAAGGAGAAAATAAACAAATGGGGATACATCAGAATAAAAAGTGTCTGCACATTAAAGAAACCATCCACAACATGAAAAGGGGGCCCACAGTATGGGAGAACATATTTGGCAAGGACACATGTGATAAAGGGCTAATATCCAAAATGTATAAGAAACCCACACACCTTAACCAAAGGAAGACAAGCAATCCAATTTAAAAATGGGCAAAGGACCTAAATACACACTTCTCCAAAGGGAACATACAGACGGCCAAGAGACATAGAAAAATGCTCAGAGTCAGTGACCATCAGAGAGATGCAAATTAAAGGACAATGAGGTATCAGCTCACACCTGTCAGAATGGCGACCATCAACAAATCAACAAATGACAAGTGCTGGCGAGGGTGTGGATCAAAGGGAACCCTCCTACTCTGCTGGTGGGAATGCAGGCAGGTGCAGCCACTATGAACACAGAATGGTGTTTCCTCAAAAAATTAAATAGGGAACTGCCATTTGACCCAGTGAACCCACTTTTAGGAATATATGCTAAGGGACCCCAAACACAATCAGAAACAATGTATGCACCCCTATGTTCAAAGCAGCACAACTTGCAATAGCTCCTATCTGGAAATAGTGAAAGTGTCCATGAGTAGCTGAGTGGATAAAAAGCTGTGGGACATTTATGCCACGGAATACTATGCAGCAGTAAAAGAGAAGGATCTCTCCCTTTGGGACAGCATGGAGGGACCTGGAGAGTATCATGCTAAGTGAAATAAGCCATTCCCAGAAAGACAAGTATCACATGATCTCACCCATATGTGGAACCTAATGAACAAAATAAACTGATGAAGAGAATGGATCCAGAGACCTGGAAGCATGGAGCAGACTGGAGAATCTCAAAGGGAAGTCGTGGTAGTGTGGATGGGTGGGAAGGGGTCAACCAACATACTCATAAGCATAGAGGCTTAATCCAGGGACACAGACAATAGGATGGTGAAGACCTGGGGCTCCCGGGGCAGGCTAGAAGGTGTTAATGGGGTTGAAAGGGGACATGAGTAATACCTTGAACAATAAAGGTACAATTTAAATAAAAAGAATTAGGACTTGGACCCTAAGACTCCTGAACATGGTCCCTGTGTCACCATCTTCTCTCAGGTGGGGTCAGGACCTCAGCTATGAAATACTCTACCTCATGAATATGCAAAGAGAGGAGGCAGAGGAGGTTAAATATGGGTAAGTCTGTGCCCTGAGGGCATCACCCACAGCCTCACCCTCCCCCACAGAAGTGCTCCCAGCACAGCCCTCACCATGCACTGGAGCTGGAGAACCCTCCTCCTGGTGGCCATGGCGACAGGTAAGGGGCTCCCCTCCTGCTTAAGGAGGGTCCAGGGCGAGTCCAGGGGGATTCCACTCACTCCTGTCTCCTCCCACAGGTGTCCACTCCCAGGTGCAGCTGGTGCAGTCTGGGGCTGAGGTGAGGAAGCCTGGGGCCTCCGTGAAGGTCTCCTGCAAGGCTTCTGGATACACCTTCACCGACTACTACATGCACTGGGTGCGACAGGCCCCAGGACAGGGGCTTGAGTGGGTGGGGTGGGTTTACCCTGAAGATGGAGAAACAAATTACGCACAGAAGTTCCAAGGCAGAGTCTCCATCACCGCAGACTTGTCGACGAGCACAGCCTACATGGAGCTCAGCAGCCTGAGAGCCGAGGACACGGCCGTGTATTACTGTGCGAGACACAGTGAGGGGAAGTCAGTGTGAGCCCAGACACTCGCCTCCCTGAGGAGACAGCAGGGCTGGGCTGCAGGGAGCGTCCAGGACACCAGGGGGAGGTCAATACCAGAATTGGCCAGAACCAGGAGCATGTGGAGAGTTGAGAAAAGATACCATTTCCTGCTCAGTCTTAAATTAGTTTTGCACCAAGGCTCAGCCACAGAGCTCACAGGAAGCCCTGTCCTAGGTCTAGTTTTAGGGATTGTGTTTGTGAACAAAAAGGGGGCTCTGTCCTAAATCTGACAAAACTCAGTGATTGACAGGACCCTCACAGGAGGCTCTGATCACACATTCCTACCTGGGCAGCCCTGGGGGTGGGCACGCCCCAGCCTATAACTTCTTTACTAAAAGGCTCCTCTTTGCCTGAAGCACCCTGTCCATGGTTCCTGTGCATCTGGGTTAACACACCTGTGACATCAGCATGACCACCCTCAGGAGAGCAACTCTTGTTCACTATCCTGTCACCCAGTCCCCGCCTTGCTCTCTCCCACCTCTATGTCACTCCTCACCTTCCCTCTTTCACTTCAAATGCACAAACGCAGACGCAAACCATTATTCTCCGGAGCATTGGAGATCTTGCTCCCCAACAGTTGTCGACAGTTTGGCCCCAATAAAATCTTACAAACATTCCCTACATGTTGGGACATTCCTTACATCAACATGTTGTCTTTTCTTCATTTACAACATACGTTCACACACGTTTCTTCCCCGTGTGGAGAGGGAAGTGCACACAATTATAAAAACCTGCTATCTGGATGGGATGAGTTCAAATGAGTTCACAGGTGTTGGAGGTGAGACAAGTTTGCTGTTGGTTGTCATGGACGTAAGTGTCCCATCTTTTTCCAGCCCAGCAGGTGTGACTGGGAGATTGTGCATCGACCTATGAACCAGGATGTCATGGTTGGATCCCTTGGTCAGGGCACATGCACCGGTTGCAGTCTCCATCCCCAGAGGGTGGGGGGCAGAGGCAGCAGATCAATGATTCTCATCATTGATGTTTCCATCGCTCCACTGGCCTCCTCTCTGGAGTCAAGGAAAGTGTATAAAGAAGGAGAAGGAAAGAAAGGAGGCCTCCCCAGCTGTGCCTTCTCCCCTGTGACACTCTGGCAGGTTCCCCTGCTGGTTGAATCGGCATAAAATCCACAACATAAATGAGCCACTTTGAAGTCATTGACATGAGAACCTCTAAGCCCCTGGAGAATATTTTTAAGAGTTTATTTGAGACAAACTTGGTCACCGGAACAGCGAGCCCAGCTTCTTCTGTCCCGGGATCGGGGGTCACCAAGTCCAAGAATGAAATCGGGGACCTGAAGATTTAGCAAAAGCTTGGAGAGTTTATTACAAGCAGATTCAGGCTCCTCGCACGGGGAGGGGCCCCTGATGGACTGCCCCTGAAGCCTGTGGTCTCGGGTGTATATGTGCCACCAGCCTGCTCCGTGTCCCCCCGTGTGCCCACCTGATGGCCCTCCTTGTTCCTGCCCAGCAAGGGGCCTGCACGTCCCCTGTTCCCTTGTGTGCGCTCCCCTTCCTGTCCCAGGCCCTCCCTCGTTTCCCAGGCTCCCGCTCTGAGTCCAGAAACATTCTGCTGTGTCTGCCTGGTTGGTGCCTGTGGTTAGGCTGCTCAGAGGGCCGAGTCTGCCCTGCCTACCAGCCACCTGCCTTGGTTTCCCATGGACCCTGCCCTGTCTGCCTGCCCGTCAATCTACTCCCCTCAAAGCCACCCCTTCTGGACGTGTGTCTGGGGTCCTCCAGGAACAGGAAGCTCATCTTCCTAAAACACAGGCTCTCCTTACATACACCAGAGTCACTGCTCAGCCTGGGCCCCTCCGCCCGCCTCTGCTGGCCTGGGATGGGCGCTGCCCCCTCTGTTCTCTCTGTTGTTGGTAGATTTTGGGGGCAGATGCTCTTCTCCCTTCTCATTCTCTGTTTGTTCAAAAGGAGTAACTGAGCAGAAGGGGCAGAAGCAAAATGGTGGCGTAGGCAGCTCCACACTCTTGTTCCTCCACAAAAGCATCAAAACACAAACCAAAACTCTCAGAACTGGCATCTGTCGGGCTCTCAAACACAATCAGACCTGCAGCTACTGAGTGAACCCCGAGTCAAGTACATGCTACTCAGAGAGGGAAGGACCCAGGGTGTGGTACAGGGGTGAGTGTTGGCCCAGGAACCACCAGGTTATGGGTTTGATTCCGGGTCAGGGCACACGCCCTGGGTTGCAGGATCAATCCCCAATAGGAGGCGTGCAGGAGGCAGCAGATCAATGATTATCTCTCATCATTGATGTTTCCATCTCCTTCTCCCTCTTCCTACCTCTCTGACATCAATAACAATACTTTTTAAAGATTGATAAAAACATCAACCGTCACACAAAAACTGAAAAACCAGAGGATAAAGGAAGACAACTTTAAAGTGCTGAAGAGAAAATGAAAAGCTATCAACTTAGATTTCTATACTAACTGAAAATGCATTTCAACATGGAATGAAGCCTGGTTGATGTCGCTCAGTGGTTGATCCTCGCCCTATGATTCCATTCCAGGTCAAGGCACATGCCCGAGTGGTAGGCTCCAAACCCAATGGTGACCATGCAGGACACAACAGATCAATGATTCTCTTTCATCATTGATGCTTCTATCCCTCCCTCCTTCCCCTTTCCTCTCTGAAATCTATAAAACATATAGTAAAATAAATAAATGAAAAGGCTATTGGTTTGATTACCAATCCCAGCAGTTATGGGAAGCAACTGATAAATATTTCTCTCTCCCGTCAATGTTTCTCTTTCTCTCCCCATCTTTCACTGTTCAGTGTTTGCTGTCATATTATCTTTCTCCCCCTCCTTCTCTCCCTCTCTTTCCTTTCCCTCTAAAAATCAATGAACACATCCTCAGGTGAGGACAAAGAAAAAAAGACCCAGCCGGGCTCGTGTGGCTCAGCAGTTGAGCTTTGACTCAGGACCCAAGAAGTCACTGGTTTCATTCTTGGTGAGGACACTAGACAGGGTTGCGGTCTCCATCCCCAGTGGGGGCAATGCATAAGGCAGCCAATCGATGATGCTCTCTCATCGATGTTTCTCTCTATCACTCTCTCTTCCTCCCTCTCTAAATAACACAAAAGTTATATTATTTTTTAAAAGATCCGTATCTATATTTATCCCTATCTATATCTATATCTATTTCTATATCTATATCATCTATATCCATGAAAACACAGCCTCATTGATTTTTTTCCCCAAAGGAGTCACTGATTGTGCCCACATCCTACTTCCTGACCACCTCCTGCAGCACAGCCCCTGGTGTGGAAGAAGAGTCCCCTGGGCACGGTGACCAGGACCCCAAGGATGGCCTGGTTCTCTGAGGGCACAGTCAGCACCTCCTTTCAGGAGAAGCCCCAGAGACCAGGACCTCCCTCACATCGTGCCCTTTGTATGTGCAGACACCTCCCACATGCAAATGCCCACACGGCCACCAGACACACACACAGTTGGCGTCCACTTAAATGCAGGGCCTCCTCACCCTGGAGAATACTTTCTGGGGGACGAGGACCTCACCTGCAAGACATGACTCCCCTGTGGCTCTTCCTCTTCCTGCTGTCAGCTCCCACATGTGAGTGACTCAGGGCTTAGACGTGAGGAGATGGGGACCCTGCATCTGAGCCCAGGACTCACTGTGTTCTCTCTATCGCAGGTGTCCTGTCCCAGGTGCAGCTGCAGGAGTCGGGCCCAGGACTGGTGAAGCCCTCGCAGACCCTCTCCCTCACCTGCACTGTCACTGGTTACTCCATCACCAGTGGTTACAGCTGGAGTTGGATCCGCCAGCCCCCAGGGAAGGGGCTGGAGTGGATGGGGTACATAGATAGTAGTGGGAGCACTTACTACAGCCCCTCCCTCAAGAGCCGAACCTCCATCTCCAGAGACACATCCAAGAACCAGTTCTCCCTGCAGCTGAGCTCCGTGACCACCGAGGACACGGCCGTGTATTACTGTGCAAGAGACACAGTGAGGGGAAGTCAGTGTGAGCCCAGACACAAACCTCCCTGAGGAGACAGCAGGGCTGGGCTGCAGGGAGAATCCAGGACATCAGGGGGCGCTCAGGACCCGCAAACCCAGGCTACCAGCTCAGAGGCTGTCCCTGGAGCAGTTGTGAGGCTTCCTATTTGGGTCAGTGCTTCCTTCCCTCTTAGTGTCCCAGGGGCAAGTCCTGCTTCCTTCTCTGTGTCTCTAATTAGATTCTCTGCAGGAAAAAGCAGGAAGCAGTTGTGTTTCAGATCTGGTCCACTCCTCATCTGCTCCTTTCCTGTCACCACGTCCCTGATGGTCGCTCTCTGGGTTGACAAGGAAAACATTGTAGGGGTTCCCGTCCCCTCACTGAGAGCAATGTCCCCCACCATCCACACAGTGCTGAGTGGGGAACAGGGAGTCCAGGCCCCAAACCTCTCCTGAGGGTGATGAGACCCTCGCTCTACCCCAGGAGGAGCCCTTTGGGGCAGTTAGCTGCTTGCCTCTCACTGACCTGGCTGCACATGGAGGTGTAGGGTCGGACCCCTGTAGGGGCTGCCTCTCTGTGAGCCTGGAAGCGCCCAGCTCTACGTGTACCCAAGATGGAGGCAGGAAACCCTGCTGGGCCCTGTTCCCCGTGGGTCTCAGAACCTGGTCCCAGGGGACGTGTCCCAACACCTGTCCCGCTTCCCCTGGAGAACCACCTGCATCCTGAGAACCTGCTGAAGGAGACATGGTCCCACCCACCTCTGCTGTGCCTCCAGCTCCTCAGACTCCACCCCATCCTCCCCCTCTGTCCTCTGCCGCCCACACTCTCACCCCATGGGGCCTGCACAGGATGTCCCAGGTGGCTGTGCTCTGCCCTCTCCTTCCCGCCTGGTAGGTTTTGCCTTAAATGCAGCCCCACGTCATCCCCTCATGCCCAACTCCGGTGCCCGGCCTTCCCTGAGACACCAGGGCCAGGGCCACTCAGCCGTCCTGCTGAGCCCACAGGCAGTGCCCACTTCTGATGTTAGGTCCTGGGCCCCACCTATGTCAGGTGGAGACATAGGTGAACACTGAGCTCAGAGCACCCCCAACAGCTCACACCTGTGCTGAGGGAACCTCCAGGGGACCGTGAGCTGCAGAGCATCGTGTTGGACAAGCCTGTGGCCACTGGGGTCAGAGGGCAGTCAGGGAAGGGCTGGGGCCTGGTCACCTATAATGTTGCCAATGTCTGGCTGACCAGAGCCCAGGTGCACAGGGAGCTCTGTGAATCCTAAAAGTGCAGGGTCAGCCCGGCCAGTATTGCTCAGTGGTTGAGCGGTGATCTATGAACCAAGAGGTCACTGTTCGATTCCCTGTCAGGGCACATGCCCAGGTTGCTGACAACATCTCCGGTGTGAGGCATGCAGGAGGCAGTCAATTAATAATTCTCTCTCCTCATTGATGTTTCTATCTCTCTCTCCTGCTCCAATTCTCCCTGATATCAATTACGAAATATTTAAACAAATACATACATAAATGAAATGTTGCCGGTTTGATTGACAGTATGGGCATATATGGAAGGCAACAGATCAATGTTTCTCTCTCACATCCGTGTTACCCTCTGTCTTTCTCTCTCTCTTTTCCTTTCCCTCTAAAAATCAATAAACACATCATCAGATGAGGACCAATAAAACAGTATATATATATATATATATATGTATATATATATATATATATATATGTATATATACACCTATAAATACATCTACAATAATATCTCTATATCTAGCTATATCTATATCTATGTCTACTATAGTTATATCTATATCTATATCTATATCTATATCTATATCTATATCTATATCTATATCTACATCTACATCTACATCTACATCTATATCTATATCTATATCTATATCTATATCTATATCTATATCTATATCTATATCTATGTCATCTATAACTCTGGAAGAAGAGGCACATTGATTTTATCCCTAAGGAGTCACTGATGGTGCCCACAACCTACTTCCTGACCACCTCCTGCAGCACAGCCCCTGGTGTGGAAGAAGAGGCCCCTGGGCACAGTGACCAGGACCCCCAGGAGGACCTGGTTCTCTGAGGGCACAGTCAGCACCTCCTTCCAGGAGAAGCCCCAGAGACCAGGACCTCCCTCACCTCTTGCTCTTTGTATGTGCAGACACCTCCCATATGCAAATGCCCACACGGCCACCAGACACACACACAGTTGGCGTCCACTTAAATGCAGGGCCTCCTCACCCTGGAGAATACTTTCTGGGGGACGAGGACCTCACCTGCAAGACATGACTCCCCTGTGGCTCTTCCTCTTCCTGCTGTCAGCTCCCACATGTGAGTGACTCAGGGCTTAGATGTGAGGAGATGGGGACCCTGCTTCTGAGCTCAGGACTCACTGTGTTCTCTCTGTCCCAGGTGTCCTGTCCCAGGTGCAGCTGCAGGAGTCGGGCCCAGGACTGGTAAAGCCCTCGCAGACCCTCTCGCTCACTTGCACTGTCTCTGGTTACTCCATCACCAGTGGTTACGCCTGGAACTGGATCCGCCAGCCCCCAGGGAAGGGGCTGGAGTGGATGGGGAATATCTGGTATAATGGAAACACTTACTACAGCCCCTCCCTCAAGAGCTGAACCTCCATCTCCAGAGACACGTCCAAGAACCAGTTCTCCCTGCAGCTGAGCTCCGTGACCACCGAGGACACGGCCGTGTATTACTGTGCCAGAGACACAGTGAGGGGAAGTCAGTGTGAGCCCAGACACTAACCTCCCTGAGCAGACAGCAGGGCTGGGCTGCAGGGAGCATCCAGGACCAGCAGGGGTCGCTCAGGACCAGCCCAGAGCCCTGACCAGGAGCAGGTGGAGAGTTAGGAAAGACACCATTTCCTGCTCCATCTTAAATTCCTTTTGCTCTGAGGCTCAGCCACAGAGCTCACAGGAAGCCCTGTCCTAGGTCTAGTTTTAGGGATTGTGTGTGTGAACAAAAAGGGGGCTCTGTCCTAAATCTGACAAAACTCAGTGACTGACAGGACCCTCACAGGAGGCTCTGATCACACATTCCTACCTGGGCAGCCCTGGGGTTGGACACACCTCAGGCCTATGACTTCTTTACTAAAAGGCTTCTCTTGGCCTGAGGCACCCCGTCCATGGTTCCTGTGCATCTGGGTTAACACACCTGTGACATCAGCATGACCACCCTCAGGAGAGCACCTCTTGGCCATCTGTGTGTCCACTTTGGAGACTTACCCATTTAGGCCCTTTGGCCACTTTTTAATCATATTGTTGTCTTCCTTTTGTGAAGTTGTATGAGTTCCTATACATTTTGGAGATTAACCCCTTATCGGACGTACCCATGCTGCTGCAAATGGTCAGAGTTCTTTCTTTTTCACGGCTGCATAGTGTTAAATGGTGTAGAAATACCACAGTTTTTTATCCAATCGTCTGCTGACAGGCACTTAGGCTGTTTCCAAAACTTAGTTATTGTAAACTGCACTGCTATGAACATATGGGTGCATGCATTCTGTGTGATGAGTGTTTGGGTTTCTTAGGATGTAGTCCTAGAAGAGGGATCACTGGGTCAAATAGGAGTTCCACTTTTAATTTTTAGATGGAACTCCGTGTTTTTACCATAATGGCTGCCCCAGTCTGCATTGCTAATGGACCAACTAAACTGATGAACAAAAGTAGACCCAGAGCCGTAGAAGCATGAACAGACCATGGAACCTCAGAGGGAAGGCAGGGGAGGGGGTGGGAAGAGATCAGCCCATGGACTTGTCTATGTATATGCCTCACCCGGGGACACAGACTGTCCGAGAGAGGAGGGTGTTACCCGAGGCGTCCCTTCGGATAAACTTAACGGGAAGGGGCTGGGACATTTCAGGTAGTTGCTAGCGAAGAGACTGCTCCAGGCCAGCAGGGCCGAGGGTAGGCACCATCATCTGACCTTATCTTAGCACAATTAAGACCCCGGGGAATTAGCCACACACATCCATGCAGCTGCAGATCACACCGCACTGCCTTCCTTCCCCAGATTCCTGGAGCCGGGGTACAGGCCTCATGGGATCCCAGATGTGGCTCTCTTCTAGCGGCGGCAGCAGCAGGGTGTCTGCCTGGCAGGTCTGATCAGGAAAGGGTTTCGGTTTGGGGGGCGTCGCTGTCAGAGGTCCTTGTGCCCCGCCATGGTATTGCGTCCATCGATCCGAGGCTCAGCCCTTCCTCTGCCTGCCTGTGGGGACCGGAGCGGACTGCACCCAGACTGGGGCCATCAGCGAAGGCAAGCTTCCAGCCATCCCGCACCAGCGGGGCGCAGGGACCCATGCGATCAGCGATGGCAGCGCGTCCAGCGATCAAGCAATGATCACAGAGGTCTCTTGGGGGACCCGTTTGTATAGCCTGTTCGCACCCACAGCAGTCCAGGTGTTTATCTTACAACCACGTCAGGGCTGAGAGGTTCATCAGCAAGTACGCAGGTGAACATGGGTCTTCACAGCAAGTCACTCTCAGTCGGTAAGCGAAGGCCAAATCCTTATCTATGGACACACACGCTCAGGGTGGGGGTGGGGGTGTCATTCATACCACGCATTCAGTTTCAGGAAAATTAACTCAAACATTTTAAAACATTTTAAACCTTTTTAGACATTTTTAAACATTTTAGACATTTCTATATGTTTCTACAACACAGACAATGGGGTGGTGAGAGCATAGATGTGGGACGGGAGGGAGCAGGAAGGGGTTTATGGGGGGAAAGGAAGGGCTATGTAATACTTTTAACCATAAAGATTTTTAAAGAGAAAGAGAGAGAGAGAGAGAGAGAGAGAGAGAGAGAGCACCTCCTGTTCACTCTCCTGTCACCCAGTCCCGCCTTGCTCTCTCCCACCTCCATGTCACTCCTCACCTTCCCTCCTTCACTGCAAATGCGCAAACACAGCTGCAAACCGTTATTCTCCGGAGCATTGGAGGTCTTGCTCCCCAACAGTTGTTGATAGTTTGGCTGAAATAAAATCTTATAAACATGATCTCCATGTTTGGACATTCCTTACACCAACGTGTTGTGTTTTCTTCGTTTACCACACACGTTCACACACGTTCCTCCCGTGTGGAGAGGGCGGTGCACACAATCATAAAACCTGCTGCCTCCACACGATGGTGGTGGTGACTCTGAAGAGTTCGCACCCGTTGGTGTGGGGATGACACTCCAACCACTGAGCCCACCAGCCAGCTCCATGTGTAAATGATGGAAACTCTCCCCTGTGAGAGGCTGGGAACAGGGCTTGTGCACACGCACAGCAGGGAAGTGGAGGGAAATGTGTGCTTTCGGGAGGCAGCTGTGTGCTTGTGAGAGTGGCAGCAGGTTAGAGACGGAGGCTGCGGCCACAGCGTCCAGCCCAGCCTCTCCTGCCTCCTCACATGCTTATGTTAGAGTTTTGTGGATGATCTGATTGAGGAAAACAACAAGGAGAATCTTTCAGTCTCCAAATAAAAGCATCATCCAATGCAAATTCTTATTCCCAAACCCCAGAAAGCAACATGGCCCACGGCGGGTGAAGGAGAGCGAGGGGAAGCCCCATCCCAGCACCTCTGGAGGAGCACCCCTGGGTCCTCATCAAAACTCCGAGGAATGAGGACTCTCAATCCTGGAAGCTGACCCCAAAGGATTGGGGTCAGGGTGAAGGGTCTCAGGAAAGGAGGGAGGGAGGGCGGGTCAGGACAGGACCCCCTGTGGCCAGCATCCTTGAGTCCTTTCCCATCTGGGGTCGCCCCTAGGATGACAAGGTCAGGCATGCAGCCCAGGGTCACAGCTGCACCTTATATGCAGACTCCATGCAAATGGGGCTCTCCTCCTGCTCATAAAAGGTGGTCTTTGCCCGGCGTGTTGGGGAGACACCCAGAACCCAGGTGCCTGAGACAGGACCCAGCGGCTCCACCATGGACTTGGTGCCAAGCTGCCTTTTCCTCCTGATCATTTCTCAAGGTCATTCTCAGGAGTGGGGAGCGCTGAGACCTGTGCCTGTGCCTGTGTGTGCTTCCATGTGATTCTAAGTCCCCCTGTGTCTCTGTGTTTGCAGGTGTCCAGTGTGAGGTGCAGCTGGTGGAGTCTGGGGGAGGCCTGGTGCAGCCTGGGGGGTCTCTGAGACTCTCCTGTGCAACCTCTGGATTCACCTTCAGTAGCTACTGGATGAGTTGGGTCCGCCAAGCTCCAGGGAAGGGGCTGGAGTGGGTATCAGCCATTAATGGTGGTGGTGGTAGCACATACTACGCCGACTCTGTGAAGGGCCGCTTCACCATCTCCAGAGACAACGCCAAGAACACGCTGTACCTGCAAATGAGCAGCCTGAAAGCTGAGGACTCGGCCCTGTATTACTGTGCGAGAGACACAGTGAGGGGAAGTCATTGTGGGCCCAGACACTAACCTCCCTGCAGGAAGATCTCTGACCACCAGGGGGCACTCAGGGTGCCCGAACCCAAGGACCATCCCAGCAGCAGGTGCAGTTGGAGGTTCAGGCTGGTTCCTGTGTGGTTTCCTCCTCATGTCACAGTTTCCCTCAGGGAACCTCTGGGTCCTGATTCTGCACTTACCTCTGACGTCTGAGTGAGAAAGTCTGTTGTGAAGAGAGACAACTTTCTCATGTGGCCAAACCACAGAGACTTTCTTTTGGAAAGTCTTGTGTCCAAACAATAATCATCTAATCTTCTGACCCTCATCACCTAAATATAACCAGAGGCTCTGTTTACTCACCAGTGCAACTCAGCCCCACAGAGCTCAGGGTCCCAGCCAGCCAGCAGGACATGAGCGTGTTAAACAGTGGGCACCAGAGTCATGTGACCCCAAAGCTAGAGAAGAGAGTCCTTTGGAGGTGAAGGTCATTGGCCTGTCATGGTGCTCATGGCAACAAGAGTAGGTGACACCAGGCAGAGGCTTGGGGACCCACATCAGCTTGGTACAGATGTCCAGGGAGATGACAAACACACACCGAGGCACATGAAATGTTAATTCCATGCATAACTAAATCTCTGGGAAGCACAGCATAGGCCCTCCAGGAAGTCAGACCTGCTTTGATGGAGCCAGGAAAGGAGACTGGCTCGGGGCTATGATTTTGGTGAGGTGGTGGGGGAGGGGAGGAATTCTGCTTCCAGGGGCTTATGTGGTTTCTACCTCTTAGTGACAAATGAAGAGGAGACCGATGTTTCTGGTTAGATTCCCGTGTGGGGCAGATGGAGAAGAGGCTAGGAATGAGCCATACATTGTCAGCATTCAAATGCAGAGGAATATAATGTCTGGCCAGGTATTTTTCTTAAAAATTTTAATATATGAGGAAAAATGAGATAAAGGATCATTATTTGTTGACAACAAATATGTCTATAGATATGAGTGCAAGAAGAATAATAAGTCAGCCAGTGGTGTTGATGATGATGAGGATGATAATGGTGATGGTGGTGATAAGGATGATGATGGTTATGATGACAAGGATGGACTGAGACAGGGGTCCTGGTCCAATGAAATGAAGGCTCCTCATACAGACACACCATCACCATGGCTCCTGCAGTGAGGGGTGTCCATCCTTCCCTGTCAGTGTTGAGAGAGCTCATAGAAGGGACACAAATGAATTGTGCATCTTCAGGAATCCATGGTGAGACCAGATCAGTAATGACCCCAAAGGTGTCCAAGAGGGAATACCTTGAACCTGGGAAGGTGTCACCTTCTAGAACAGAGACACTGTGAGAATGTGCATGTAGGAAACAGGGGTCCCCTTCCCAACAGTTTGCACTGACAGGTTCCTTATTTCTCTTGATCCCTGCCTGCATGATCTTTAATGTTTCTACTTCAATCAACTCCTGCTCATCATTATTCAGGTGTTTCCTTCGATGATGCGAGCTGTCTCTATGATGCCCTGCACTTCCTTCTGGGCCTTCACTGGAGGAGGCTTTAAATCCACATGTCCAGTAACTCTCTGTCCATGAACATCAGGCACATTTCTGTCATGTGACTCAAATCAAGTCCAGCTTCCTCCCCTCCCTCAGTTCCACAGTCACATCCGCATTTATTGATAGTTTCCCAGCAGCAGGCCCCTCTGGTACCAGAACCTGCTCCAGTCCCTGTGGCTGCTGTAGCCAATCCACATGGACAGTGGAGGCTCAGCATTTTCTGGGAAGTTCTTTATAAAAACATCCAAAAGAGAACCCATCAAAGAAAATAGTGAGGAATTGAACTTTAACAAAATAAATACATTTTCCCCAACAAATATTCCATCAAGTAAATTTGTGAAAAGCTTAGCAAGAGAATGTCTTTCCGAATCCTGTGCCTGATGGGAGAATGTGTACATTGCACATTAAGGTTGTGGCATGTTAGGGGGAGACCCCGGCACCCTCTGACCACAGTGAGCATCCTCAGGGACAGGGCAGAGGGAGGCTGGGAGTGAGGGATTCCTGACAGGGTTGAAGTGTCCTTTCCTGTGAGAAAATGTTTGCTAGGAATTCTCCAATTCCCCTCCCTCTGAACCCCAACATCACTAATAACACTAGACTGAGAAGTCAGGTCATTTAACAGGCTGCCATATCATTTAAAATATAAGAGATTCTCAATGGTGCACATGCATAATCACTGTTTTTATTTCTAATCTGTTCTCCAGGCTAAAACATGATTATCTCTTGAAGAGATTAGCTCAGGGTTTCTGCAATATGCAGTGGGCTTGCATAACGGAAGAGTTTTCACAGTGTATTTTCCTACGTAATAAGAGTTTAATATGCTTACTGTCTGCTGGACCGGTCCGCTGTTCAATCAAGCAATGAAAGCATAATATGCTAATGATTTCCTAGGGCTGCTCAACTTCTCACAATGACATGCAATGACCACCAGGGGGCAGACGCTCCAACCGGTGGGTTAGCTAGCTGCTGGGGTGCGGCCAGTGAGGACTGAGCAAGATAATCCAGACATGCCCTGGAGCCCTCCTGCAGTACCTCCTGGCTTGCCAACCTCCCACATCTCTCCCCGGCTACATCATGCACTGGTGGGGTTTCTGGGCCTGGCATGTGCCCTCTCATAATCTGGGACCCCTCAGGGGTTGTCGAACTGCGGGTTTTGGCTCAATCCTGCAAGCCAAGTCAAGGGACCCCACTGGCGCACGGATCAGTGCACTGGGCCTTTAGAACCACAATAAAAAGGTTCCAACATCAAGAATCAAGGGTCTCCCTTTTCCTTGTGCTTTGGTAGTAGTTACTCAGATCAAAGTGAATACAGACCACAGATCCTCTACTTATAAGGGAAAGGCTGCCCCACATGCAAATTTCCATTGAAGCTCCAGGGTACATCCTCCCCTGGGCTGGGCAGGCTCACAGCTCTCTCCTCACTCAGGGCTGAGGTCTCTGGAAGGCAGAGCTGTGGTCTAGAAGAAGATGAGGCTGCTGGGACTTCTCCTGTGCCTGCTGACAGCCCCACAAGGTGAGGGTCTAAAGGGTCAGGCAGGGGTCATGGGATGGCTGTGACTACAGGGGACTGACAGGACTGATGCTCCTTGTCCCCAGGTGTCCTGTCCCAGGTGCAGCTGCAGGAGTCAGGCCCAGGACTGGTGAAGCCCTCACAGACCCTGTCCCTCACCTGCACTGTGTCTGGATTCTCTCTGACAAGCTCTCTTGTACACTGGATCCGCCAGGCTCCAGGAAATGGGCTGGAGTGGGTCGGGGTTATGTGGGGTGATGGAAGTACAGCCTATAACCCAACACTGAAAACCCGCCTCAGCATCACCAGGGACACGTCCAAGAACCAAGTTTACTTAACGCTGAACAGCCTGAGAACTGAGGACACGGCCGTGTATTACTGTGCAAGAGACACAGTGAGAGGAAGTCAGTGTGAGCCCAGACACTAACTTCCCTGAGGAGACAGCAGGGCTGGGCTGCAGGGGGCGCTCAGGACACCAGGGGGCGCTCAGGTGCCACAGCACAGAGTGCAGCCCCAGGAGCAGGGGCAGTGGGAGGTGGGAGGGAAGGGCCTTCTTGTTGGGAACAGGGATTTCCTCTCAAGCTCTCAGCTGCCTCCAGGGAGGGCTCCTGCTCTTTCTCTGAGGCTCTAATTTCCCGCTTTCTCACTGCAGACCCCAGAGGAGGAGGTGACACTACTGCTGGCAGATGACATATGGGCAGTGAGGGGGACTCTCCTCACACCATGATACTGTACATACAAAACCTGAAAGACTCAACCAAAAAACTACTGGATTTGAGAAACGAATTTGGTAATGTAGCAGGATAGGAAATTAACAGCCAAAAATCGATGGAACTTTTTATAACAATAACGAATTCTCAGAAAGGGGAACCAGACCAACAATCCCATTTACCATTGCATCAAAAAATTATGATATTTCAGAATAAATTTAGCCAAGCAAGTAAAAGACTTGTACTCAGAAAAACACAGGAGGTTGAATAAAGAGATAGAGGAAGATACAAACAAGTGGATAACAATACCGTGATCATGGATTGGTAAGATTAACATCATTAAAACGTCCATATTACCAAGCACTCTACAGATTCAATGTAATCCCTATTAAAATAACAACAGCATATTTCAGAGATCTACAAGAAATACTCCAAAAATTTATATGGAACCAAAAAAGATCCCACGTAGCCACAGCCATCTTGAGAAAGAAGAATAACGGTGGAGGGATCACAATACCAGATATCGAATTATACTCCAAAGCCATAGTAATCAAAAAGGCCTGGCACTGGCACTAGAACAGGCATATACATCCATGGAACAGAAGAGAGAAACCAGAAATCTACCCAAGGCATTACGCTCAATTAATATGACAAAGGAGGCAAGAACATACAATGGAGTCAAAACAGTACTACAATAAATATTGTTGGGAAAATTGGACAGATAAATGAGCAACAAAATGAAACAATACACGAACATACATCATACACAGGAGTAAACTCAAAATCGTTAAAAGACTTCAATGTAAGTAGGGAAACCATAAAAATCCTAGAAGAAGCCATAGGCAGCAAAAACTCACACATCTCTCATAGCAATGTGTTTGCAGACACATCTCCCAGGACAAAGGAAACTAAGGAGAAAATAAACAAATGGGGATACATCAGAATAAAAAGTGTCTGCACATTAAAGAAACCATCCTCAAAATGAAAAGGGAGCCCACAGTCTGGGAGAACATATTTGGCAAGGACACATGTGATAAAGGGTTAATGTCCAAAATGTATAAGAAACCCACACAACTTAACCAAAGGAAGACAAGCAATCCAATTTAAAATGGGCAAAGGACCTAAATACACACTTCTCCAAAGGGAACACACAGATGGCCAAGAGCCATAGGAAAAATGCTCAGAGTCAGTGACCATCAGAGTGATGCAAATTAAAGGACAATGAGGTATCAGCTCACACCTGTCAGAATGGCGACCATCAACAAATCAACAAATGACAAGTGCTGGCGAGGGTGTGGAGGAAAGGGAACCCTCCTACTCTGCTGGTGGGAATGCAGGCAGGTGCAGCCACTATGAACACAGAATGGAGTTTCCTCAAAAAATTAAAGATGGAACTGCCATTGGACCCAGTGATCCCACTTCTAGGAATATATGGTAAGGGACCCCAAAAACCAATGAGAAACAATGGTTGCACCCCTATGTTCATAGCAGCACAATTTGCAATAGCTAAGATCTGGAAACAGCCCAAGTGCCCATGAGTAGCTGAGTGGATAAAAAGCTGTGGTATATTTATGCCACACAATACTATGCAGCAGTAAAAGAGAAGGATCTCTTACCCTTTGGGACAGCATGGAGGGACCTGGAGAGTATCATGTTAAGTGAAATAAGCCAGTCAGAGAAAGACAAGTGTCACATTATCTCACCCATATGTGGAACCTAATGAACAAAATAAACTGACAAAGAGAGTGGATCCAGAGACGTGGAAGCATGCAGCAGACTGGGGAATCTCAGAGGGAAGTCGTGGTAGGGTGGGTGGGTGGGAAGAGGTCAACCAACAAACTCGAAAGCATAGAGGCTTAATCCAGGGACACAGACAATAGGATGGTGAAGCCCTGGGGCACCCGGGGCAGGCTAGAAGGTGTCAATGGGGTTGAAAGGGGACATGAGTAATTCCTTCAACAATAAAGGTATAATTTAAAGAAAAAAGAATTAGGACTTGGACCCTCAGACACCCACTGAACATGGTCCCTGTGTCACCATCTTCTCTCAGGTGGGGTCAAGATCTCAGCTATGAAATACTCTGCCTCATGACTATGCAAAAGAGAGGAGGCAGAGGAGGGTAAATATGGGTAAGTCTGTGCCCTGAGGGCATCACCCACAGCCACACCCTCCCCTACAGAAGTGCTCCCAGCACAGCCCTCACCATGGACTGGAGCTGGGGAACCCTCCTCCTGGTGGCCATGGCGACAGGTAAGGGGCTCCCATCCTGGTTAAGGAGGGTCCAGGGAGAGTCCAGGGGGATTCCACTCACTCCTGTCTCCTCCCACAGGTGTCCACTCCCAGGTGCAGCTGGTGCAGTCTGAGGCTGAGGTGAGGAAGCCTGGGGCCTCCGTGAAGGTTTCCTGCAAGGATTCTGGATTCACCTTCACCAGCTACTACATGCACTGGGTGCGACAGGCCCCAGGACAGGGGCTTGAGTGGGTGGGGAGGTTTGACCTAAGCGATGGAGAAACAAAGTACGCACAGAAGTTCCAAGGCAGAGTCTCCATGACCGGAGACACGTCCACGAGCACAGCCTACATGGAGCTCAGCAGCCTGAGAGCCGAGGACACGGCCGTGTATTACTGTGCGAGACACAGTGAGGGGAAGTCAGTGTGAGCCCAGACACTAACCTCCCTGAGGAGGCAGCAGGACTGGGCTTCAGGGAGCGTCCTTGACACAAGGGGCCGCTCAGGACCAACACAGTGCCCAGATCAGGTGGAGGTGGAGAGTTGAGCAAAGATACCATTTCCTGCTCCGTCTTAAAATAGTTTTAATCTGAGGCTCAGCCACAGAGCTCACAGAAAGCCCTTTCCTAGGTCTAGTTTTAGGGCTTATGTTTGTGATAAAAAAAGGGGGCTCTGTTCCATGGATGAAAGGGGCCACATGCTAACCTCACAAGCTCAGGGGAGGCCTGCATGGCCATTGTACAAACTCAGAGACCTAACATAATGACATAAGATGGTCTGAAAATTAAATATTTAACTACAAACAGGTTATGGTGGGTAGTCATGTCCTAGGCCAGTATTTTCCCTACAAAGATCAACTTAGATCTTTCCTGAGCCCATTTGTCTTGTTGCCTCTAAGATAACACACCTGTGAGATGACTGGGTAACTTGTAACTTCCCTTTTTTCCCCCAGAGCCCTCAGGGAACAACAAATGGCACCAGGACATTCCCTCATTGTGATTGTTATCAAGTTAATCATCAACTGTTAATTATGTTAAACTATACCTTATCCATCTCTGTAAAAGAAGCACATGTCCATCATCACACTTTTTACCCTATCACAGAGGTCTCCCCGCTTTGCTTTCTCCACCTCCTTAATCGATCACCAATGAATTTCATGTAACCCCTCTACATCCCTTCCTTTGATTGCAATGTGTAAATACAGATGTAACCCGCCAATCTCCGGAGCATTATCTCAATTCACTGAGGTTCTGCTTCCTGGCCTATGTCCACAGTTTGGCTCAAATAAACTCACAAAATTCTTCACAGGTCTAAATGTTTTTTATGTTAACAGTTCTTTCTTTTTCATGACTGCATAGTGTTCCATGGTGTAGATGTACCACAGTTATCCAATCATCTGCTAATGGGCACTTAGGCTGTCTCCAAAGCTTAGCTGTTGTAAATTACACTGCTATGACCATAGGGGTGCATACATTCCTTCTGATGAGTGTTTTGGGTTTCTTAGGATGTATTCCTAGAAGTGGGATCACTGAATCAAATGGGAGTTCCATTTTCAATTTTTAGATGGAACTCCATATTGTTTACTATAATGGCTGCTCCAGTATGCATTGCTAATGGACCAACTAAACTGATGAACAAAAGTAGACCCAGAGCCGTAGAAGCATGAACAGACCATGGAAACTCAGAGGGAAGGCAGGGGAGGGGGGGTGGGAAGAGATGAACCAATGAACTTGTCTGCATATATGCCTCACCCGGGGACACAGACAATGGGGTGGTGAGGGCCTGGGGAGGGAATGGGAGCGAGCAGGAAGAGGATAATGGGGAGAAAGTGGGGAACCTATGTAATATTTTCAACAATAAAGATTAGAAAAGAGAGAGAGAGAGAGAGAGAGAGAGAGAGAGAGAGAGAGAGAGAGAGAGAGAACCTCCTGTTCACTATCTGGGCATCCAGTCCCCGCCTAGCTCTCTCCCACCTCCATGTCACTCCTCACCTTCCCTCCTTCGCTTCAAATGCACAAACAGGGCTGCAAACGGTTATACTCCAGAGCATTGGAGGTCTTGCTCCCCCACACTTGTCATCCGTTTGGCCCCAATAAAATCTTATCAAATATTCTCTACATGTTAGGACATTTCTTACATCAAAATATTGTCTTTTCTTTATTTACAACACACGTTCATACACGTTTTTTCTCCGTGTGCAGGGGGAAGTTCACACAATTATTAAACACCTGCCACTGTTACAGAATTTACCAGAGGACCAGAAATACACAGGAGTACCCGGAGATACAGGAAAACCCATTCATTTCCAGATGCACCAGTACCGTGACTCAGGGAGCCTGTGTCCAAACCCTGAGCAAGCCCATATGGAGGAGGAAGCTTTCTCTTTATACCCTTTGGTTTCTTTGTCCCCCAAACATGGATCAGACTTCCGGACCTTTTGGGGGCTTTGCAAAAAGCCCCGTGTGCTGGGATGGGGGCGATGTGACCACCCACAGGCCTGGCCTGGCGCCAGCGCTGATAACCCCTCTGGGGGTTGTGTATGGTTCATGGTTTATGGCCTCTGTGACGTGGGAGTGTTTAGTAAACAGGTCTTGCAAGACCAGATAATTAAGGAAGGAGCGGTGACTAGACTACAGGCTAACAGGAATGTGCATTAGGACTACTGATTAACTCGGTACAGAGTCAGGCTGCGGGTCTCCTACATTCTTTCACAAATGTCTTATTTTCCTCATCACGACCTCCACAGGATGAATTCTAAGGAGTTCGCACCCGTTGGTGTGGGCACTGGTGCTCCAACCACTGAGCCACCGCAGCCAGCTCCATGTGTAAATGATGGACACTCTCCGCTGTGAGAGGCTGGGGAACAGGGCTTGTGCACACGACCAGCAGGGAAGTTGAGGGAAATGTGTGCTTTCGGGAGGCAGCTGTGTGCTTGTAAGAGTGGCAGCAGGTTAGAGACGGAGGCTGCGGCCACAGGGTCCAGACCAGCTTCTCCTGCCTCCTCACACGCATATGTTAGAGTTTTGTGGATGTTCTGATTGTTGAAAACAACAAGGAGAATCTTTCATTCTCAAAATAAAGGCATCATCCAATGTAAGTTCTTATTCCCACACCCTAGAAAGCAACATGGCCCACAGCAGGTGAAGGGGAGTGAGAGGATTCCCATCCACAAGGCTCTCGGGCAGCACCCCTTGGTCCTCATCAAAACGCCGAGGAAGGATGACTCGACGGGTCTCAGGAAAGGAGGGAGGGAGAGTGGGTCTGGACGGGACCCGCCGTGGCCAGCATCCTGGAGTCCTTTCCCGTCTGAGGTCGCCCCTAGGATAACAAGGTCAGGCATGCTGCCCAGGGTCACAGCTGCACCTTATATGCACACTCCATGCAAATGGGGCTCTCCTCCTGCTCATAAAAGGGGGCCCTTGCCCGGCATGTTGGGGAGACACCCAGAACCCAAGCGCCTGAGACAGGACCCCAGCGGCTCCACCATGGACTTGGTGTCAAGCTGCATTTTCCTCCTGATCATTTCTCAAGGTCATTCTCAGAGTGGGGAGCGCTGAGACCTGTGTCTGTGCCTGTGTGTGCTTCCATGTGATTCTAAGTCCCCCTGTGTCTCTGTGTTTGCAGGTGTCCAGTGTGAGGTGCAGCTGGTGGAGTCTGGGGGAGGCGTGGTGCAGCCTGGGAGGTCTCTGAGACTCTCCTGTGCAGCCTCTGGATTCACCTTCAGTAGCTACGATATGAACTGGGTCCGCCAGGCTCCAAGGAAGGGGCTGGAGTGGGTCTCATACATTAGTACTGGTGGTGGTATCACATACTATGCCGACTCTGTGAAGGGCCGCTTCACCATTTCCAGAGACAACGCCAAGAACATGCTGTACCTGCAAATGAGCAGCCTGAGAGCCGAGGACTCGGCCGTGTATTACTGTGCGAGAGACACAGTGAGGGGAAGTCAGTGTGAGCCCAGACACAAACCTCCCTGAGGAGACAGCAGGGCTGGGCTGCAGGGAGCGTCCAGGACACCAGGGGTCGCTCAAAACCAGCTACCCCAGGGTCCCAGCTCAGAGGCTGTCCCTGGAGGGGTTGTGAGGGCTTCCTATTGGGGTCAATGCTTCCTTCCCTCCTAGTGTCCCCAGGGCAAGTCCTGCTTCCTTCTCTGTGTCTTTAATTAGATTCTCTGCAGGAAAAAAGCAGGAAGTGTCTGTGTTTCAGATCTGGTCCACTCCTCATCTGCTCCTTTCCTGTCACCAAGTCCCTGATGGTCGCTCTGTGGGTTGACAAGAAAACATTGTAGGGATTCCCGTCCCCTCACTGAGAGCGATGTCTCCCACCCTCCACGCAGTGCTGAAAGGGGAACTCAGAGTCCAGGCCCCAAACCTCACCTGAGGGTGATCAACCCCTGGCTCTGCCCCAGGAGGAGCCCTTTGGAGGCAGTTAGCCGCTTGCCTCTCACTGTCATGGCTGCACATGGAGGTGTAGAGTCCGACCCTGTAGGGGCTGCCTCTCTGTGAGCCTGGAATTGCTCACCTCTCCGTGTGCCCCAGATGGAGGCAGGAGGCCCTGCTGGGCCCTGTTCCCCGTGGGTCTCAGAACCTGGTCCAGGGGACGTGTCCCAACACCTGTCCTGCTTCCCGTGGAGAAGCACCTGCATCCTGAGAATCTGCTGAGGGAGTCCTAGTCCCACCACTTCTGCTGTGCCTCCAGCTTCCCAGACTCCACCCCATCCTCACCCTCTGTCCTCTGCTGCCCACACTCTCACCCCACGGGGCCTGCACAGGATGTCCTGTGTGGATCCATCTGCCCTCTCCTTCCTGCACTGGTAGGTTTTGCCTTAAATGCAGCCCCACGTCACCCCCTCATGCCTACCACCTGTGCCAGGCCCTGCCTGAGACGCCAGGGTCAGGGCCACTCAGCAGCCCTGCTGAGCCCACTGGGAGTGCCCATGTGTGATGTCAGGCCATGGGGGCCCCTCCTGTGTCAGGTGGAGACACAGCTTAGCACTGAGCTCAGAGCACCTCTAACAACTCACACCTTAGCTGAGGGAACCTCCAGGGGCCTGTGAGCTGCAGAGCATCCTGGTGGACAAGGCCGGGGCCACTGGGATCAGAGGGCAGTCAGGGAAGGGCTGGTGCCTGGTCACCTATGATGTTACCAACGTCTCCTGACCAGAGCCCAGGTGCACAGGGAGCTCTGTGAATCCTAAAAGTGCAGGGACAGCCCAAGCAGCATGGCTCAGTTGTTGATCGGTGACCTATGGACCAGGAGGTCATGGTTCAATTCCCGGTCAGGGCACGTGCCCAGGTTACCAACAACATCTCCAGTGTGGGGTGTGCAGGAGGCTGCTAGACAATGATTCTCTCTCATCATTGATGTTTCTATGTCTCTCTCCCTCTCCAGTCTTCTTTAATATCAATTAAGAGATATTTAAACAAATTCTATATAATAAAGAGCTAATATGCAAATGGACACCATGCCCTCACGCCATCACATGGTAATGGCTCAGACACTCAACACTGGGAGGAGGTATGGGACCAACCAGGCACAAATGAGCTCGTGAGGGAAGAATGGGGACCAGCCAGGCTGTGGCCTGGGAGAGGAACAAGCCACATGCCCCATGGTCCTGTCACCTGCGGCTGCGGCCAGGGCGAAGCAGCCAGTGCACGGTCCCCTGCAGCTACAGCCTGACCAGGCAAATCCAGCCCAGGTCCTGGTGCCTGTGGCCGGCCAGAGGGAGGGAGGCTGAGGTTCCGGGTGCCTGCAACCAGCCAGAGGAAGGAATACTGTGTCCCGGGTGCAGGGCAAAGCAGAGGCAGTTAGGGATAACCAGACTGGCAGGGGAGCAGTTAGGGGAGATCAGGGAGGCAGGCAGAGGTGATTAGGGGTGATCAGGCAGGCTGAGGTGGTTAGGGGTGATCGGTCAGGCAGAGGTAGTTAGGGACGATCAGGCAGGCAGTCAGGCGAGCGGTTAGGAGCCAGTGATCCCAGATTGTGAGAGGCAGTCAGACATCCCCCGAGGGGTCCCAGATTGAAGAGGGAGCAGGCTGGGCTGAAGGACCTCCCCACCGTGCACGAATTTCATGCACCCGGCCTGTGGTAAATACATAAATGAAAATGTCGCCGGTTTGATTCACAGTATGGGCATGTATGGAAGGCAACTGATCAATATGTCTCTCTCACATCAATGTTTCTCTCTGTCTTTCTCTCTCTCCTTCTCTTTCCCTCTAAAAATCAATGAACATATCTTCAGGTGAGATAAAGAAAACAGTATCTATATCTGTATATATGTGTACATCCACAAATACATCTACATCTACATCTTTATATCTATATCTGTCTCTACATCTATATCTATATCTATATCTATATCTATATCTAGAGCTATATCTACATCTCTCTATATATCTAGTGCCATATCTGTATTTATATCTATATCTACATCATCTATATCTATATCTCTGGAAGAACAGGCACATTGATGTTATCCCTAAGGAGTCACTGATTGTGCACACATCGCACTTCCTGACCACCTCCTGCAGCACAGCCCCTGGTGTGGAAGAAGAGGTCCCTGGGCACAGTGACCAGGACCCCAAGGAGGGCCTGGTTCTCTGATGGCACAGTCAGCACCTCCATCCAGGAGAAGCCCCAGAGACCGGGACCACCCTCACCTCTTGCCCTTTGTATGTGCAGACACCTCCCCTATGCAAATGCCCACACGGCCACCAGACACACACACAGTTGGCATCCACTTAAATTCAGGGCCTCCTCACCCTGGAGAACACTTTCTGGGGGACGAGCACCTCACCTGCAAGACATGACTCCCCTGTGGCTCTTCCTCTTCCTGCTGTCAGCTCCCAGATGTGAGTGACTCAGGGCTTAGACGTGAGGAGATGGGGACCCTGCCTCTGAGCCCAGGACTCACTGTGTTCTCTCTGTCCCAGGTGTCCTGTCCCAGGTGCAGCTGCAGGAGTCGGGCCCAGGACTGGTGAAGCCCTCGCAGACCCTCTCCCTCACCTGCACTGTCACTGGTTACTCCATCACCAGTGGTTACTGCTGGAGCTGGATCCGCCAGCCTCCAGGGAAGGGGCTGGAGTGGATGGGGTGCATAGATTATGGTGGAAACACTTATTACAGCCCCTCCCTCAAGAGCCGAACCTCCATCTCCAGAGACACGTCCAAGAACCAGTTCTCCCTGCAGCTGAGTTCCGTGACCACTGAGGACACGGCCATGTATTACTGTGCAAGAGACACAGTGAAGGGAAGTCAGTGTGAGCCCAGACAGAAACCTCCCTGAGGAGACAGCAGGACTGGGCTAGAGGGGGCTCCCCGGGCACCAGGGGGCGCTCAGGGCCCACAGCACAGAGAGCAGCTCCAGGAAGAGGGGCAGAGGGAAGGGGGAGGGATGTGCCTTCCTGTTGGGCTCAGGGATTTCCTCTCAAGCTCTCAGCTGCCTCCAGGGAAGGCTCTTCCTTCTCATGTTCTCACTGCAGACAACAGTGAAGAAGGGCATTGTGTTTGCAGGTGACATGGCGGCAGTGAGGGGGACTCTCCTTCACCAAGTCTCCTTCACAAATTCTAAAAGTGGCTTTTTTTTTCACTGTCTTTTCAGTGTTTCGCTGACGACTGTGAACTCCGCAGCTGTGTCACTGGGATTGGGCTGTGTGCACAGCTCTGCCTCCCTCCCTCGGGGGGCACAACTCCCTCACTGTCTGACTCTCCATGTGCCCTCCCCCTCCTGGTTCCTGGGAGATCACAGGCCCTCCCTCTGCTGAAAGGCCTGAGCACACTCAGGGCTTCAGACCTCACTCATCCTCTCTGGGTCCACATTGACCCCCAGAAGAGCTGTCAGCTCAGTGCACCAAACACAGGGAGCCCCACATCCATCTACCTGAGGGTCCTGCTGTCCATCAGGAAGCAGTGCTAACCCCACAGTGGGGACAGGTGACCCTGAGGGCTGGGATGTGCATCATCCAACTCCTCCTCCACCTTCCCTCCTGGAGCCAAGGTTCTCTAGCTGCACTGGGTGTGAGATGTGCATGGGGAGCATTTTGGAAGCTGAGGAGCATCCGTGCGACCCCCTCCATCCATCCTGTCCTCTTACTACTTGCCCAGGAAACAGAGTCACACACAAACACACACACACAGTCACACACACAGAGTCACACACACATACACACAGACACACAGTCACACACACAGTCACGCACACAGTCACACACACAGAGTCACACATACAGAGACACACTTGTTTCTGGAAAAGACATGCAGTCACACATGAGCAGTGATACAAAACCGTTCCTGTCCTTATACACTGTACTTTATGAATTCTATGTAAGAAAATGGGGTTATCCCTAGCCAAATTGGCTCAGTGGATAGAGCGCTGGCCAGCAGACTGAAGGGTCCTGGATTTGATTCCTGTCAAGGGCACATATCCCAGCGGGTGAAGTGCAGGAGACAGCCAATCAATAATTCTCTCTCATCATTAGTGTTTCTATCTCTCGCTCCCTCTACCTTCCTCTCTGAAATCAATAAAGAAATATTTCTTTTTAATTATTTAAAAAGAAAATTGGGGTTATATTTCCTTTTCTTGGATGCCATAGGAAATAAATATGAGGTCTGCAAGCAACTATTATTTCAACACTGACCACAACCTGTGAAGATCAACAGTTGTATTTCTCAGTCCACTTAGTAGGAGCTCAAATTAGGAATTTAATCCAAACTTTGCTAGATTACAACAAAGTTTTAAAATATAACTGAAGTAATAGTGAAAATTTTCCAACAAATATAAGCCAAGGGCCAAATGAACTCAAGGTTGAATTGTATCAGAATTTCAAATAAGACTTGATAACTTTCTATCAACTCTTCTTGAACTCTTCCAAGAATTAAGGAAAGAGACAACACTTACAAACAGATTTATTAAGGTGACCATTACATTCATATCAAAGTAAAGTAAAAACATACAAAAATGACAGGTCAATATCCCTGATGAAATTACATGTAAAACCCTCAAAAATATACTAGGAAACTAAACTGCATACCGAAAGGGTCATTTACCACAATCAAGTGGGATACCATCCTAGCATCCAAGGATGGTTCAATGTATGTAAAAGAGTAACTGTGCTACATCTCATCCACAGAATGAATGATAAAGTATACCGTTGTGTAAAAAGATACATAATAAAGCCGTTAAAATTGAGAATCTCTTCGGAATTAAAATTCTTAGCACACTAGGTGTAGAAGTGATGGACCTCATTATACTAAAGGCCACATTTGAAAAGCCAACAAGTGACATCACGCCAAACAGAGAAAATTTCAAAGCTTTTCTTCTTACATCAGGACCAAGACAAGGGCTCCCCTGTGACTACTTCTATTCGTCAAAACTACAAGTCGTTTTCAGAATAATTATGCAAGAAAAAGACATTTCAAATGTCTAAATCATAAAGAAACGAGTTAAAAAATGTTTCTCCTTGTCTGTAGGCAGATGACAGGATCTTGTACATAGAAAACCCTAAAAACTGTATGAGAAGCTAATAGAACTAGAATACAGAAAAGACATAAGATACAAAACCAACACACAAATGGCTTGTGCCCCTGCTCCCTCTCAACAGAGTGTATTCATGGCTCCAGGAAACATGTGGGCTGTTTCAGAGGAAAGTGAGGGAAGGAAACGTGAACTGGCTACACAACAAGGAGATGACAAACTAATGAGACAAGAACCCGGGACGTGTGTGTCCTCGGTCTTGGTTAATCCCCCATCATGTTCCCAGGGAGCTCTCCCCGCAATGTGGCACTGGGTCAGGTCGGGTTCCAGTTGACCCCCATCATGTGGTCACAGAGTCACATGTAGCCATGAGCTCTCCAATAACAAGATTTCATCACCTAAACTTAATTATTCCTAAATCATTTCTGACATCTTCCCCTCAACACACCTGGTCATGAAGGAGGTTCTTCTATGTCCCAAGGCATGGAACTGGGTCTACAACAGAGTCTAGAGAATGAACACCACAAAGGAGGCCGTGCAGCTGCTACACGTCCAGCACCAGACTGCCCTGGTGGAATAGGACTCGGAGCTCTGTCTGTGTCTCTCTAGTTCATGCTTCTGGTTCCCAGGGACCCTCACAGACGCTCCTCTCTCCCCAACACTCAGTCCACTGGCTCTAGGCTCACACTCTGGTCTTAGTTTGTCCTCTGATCACTTTGTAAGGGAAACAGTGTCAGATGGGGCGTATGGTCTCCTGAACATGAGCCTCCTGCAACAAATGAGGACGTTAAGTGCTAAAAGAAAATTGAGTAGCCATCAAGGTTGAATTCTAAACTAACTGAAAATATATTTCAAAACTGAATGAAGCCATGCTGGTGTGGCACAGTGGTTGAACTTCGACCTATGATTCCATTCTTGGTCAGGGCAATTACCTGGGTTGTTGGCTTGATTCCCAGTAGTGACCATTGAGGAGGCAGCCGATCAATGATTCTCTTTCATCATTGATGTTTCTATCTGTCTCTCCCTCTCCCTTCCTCTACGAAATCTATCCTATCTAATAAAGCTGTAATATGCTAATTGACCATCACTCCATCACAAAGATGGATGCACCTACAGCTGAAGCCAAGTTCCCATAAGGAGCCTTAAGGAGCAATCAGCAGGGACCTGAGGCGATGCCCTCCCCAACCCCCGTGGGGCTTGACAGGGGACCTCATGCTGCATCCTCCAGCAGGGCTTGACAGGGGACCTCAGGCCACGCCTCCCACCTTAGCACCAGGCTGCGGGACCTCAGGCCACACCCCCAGCCTGCGGGGCTTGATGGGGGACCTCAAGGTGCTCTTCCCATCCTGGTGCTGGGCTAGGGGACCTCAGGCTGCTCCCCTCGCCCCAGTGCCAGGCCGGGGGACCTCAGGCTGTGCCCCCCTCCAGGTGGGGCTTGACAGGGGACCTCTGGCTGCACCGCTCACCTCAGCACCGGGCCAGGGGACTTGAGGCTGCACCCCCCTGGCTGGTGAGGCTTGACAGGGGACCTCAGGCCTTGATCCCCACCCAGTGGGGCTTGACAGAGGACCTCAAGGTTCACCCCCAGTGCTGGGTCAGGGGAACTCAGGCTGCAGCCTTTGCCCAGCAGGGCTTGATGGGGGACCTGCGGCTGTACCCCTCTGCTGGTGGGGCTTGATGGGTGACCTAAGGCTGCACCCCTCTGCTGATGGGGCTTGACAGGGGGCCTGAAACTGTGTCCCTCTCCCAGTGCTGGGCCAGGGGACCTGAGGCTGTGCCCCCTTCATGGTGAGGATTGACAGGGGACCTCAGGCCATGCCCCACACCCAGTGGGGCTTGACAGGGGATCTCATGCCATGTCCCGCACCTGGCGGGGCTTGACAGGGGACCCCAAGTCATGCCCCCCACCCCAGTCTGGGCTGGGGGACCTCAGGCCACGTCCCCCATCCTGGCTCCGGGCCAGGGGACCTGAGGCTATGTTCCCTGCCCGGTGGGGTTTGACAAAAGTGGGACTGCCCAGGTCTGGATCTAGCCCAATGGGGACAGGGAATAGCCAGGACTGGGTCTCATGTGATTTTGAGGTGCATGTGGGTGGGCGGGGACTTGACTCTGGGTCCCGTGGTGCACCTTAGACTCTGACAGGAGGAAGGGTTTCATATACATTTTACTAATTTTATTTCATCTCTGACACTTCTATTATAGAGAAAGGACAAATAGCAATATTAAATTATTTCCTCTAACTAATCCCCTTTTAATATGCACGAATTTCCTGCACTGGGCCACAGGTAAAATATATATTAAAACAAGTAAATGACAAGGTTGTAAGTTTGATTCCCAGTCTTGGCAGATATGGGAGGCAAATAATAAATATGTTCCCTGCCATCAATGTTTCTCTCTTTCTCACAATCTTTCTCTGTTCTATATTTCTATCTCACAGCAATGTTTCTCTCTCTCTCTCTCAATTTCTATAGCTCTCTCTCCTTTCCATTTATCTAAAAATCAATGAAAATATCCTTAAGTAAAGATAAAGAAAACAATCTCTATATCTATAGGATATCTATATCTACAAATACATCTATACTTAAGCTATACATATATCTAAATCACTACCTATATCTTATCAATATCTATATCTATATCATCTATATCTATATCTATATCTATATCTATATCTATATCTATATCTATATCTATATCTATATCTATATCCATGGGAGCAGAGGCACATTGATGTTATCCCTAAAGAGTCACTGATTGTGCCCACAAACTTCTTCCTGACCACCTCCTGCAGCACAGCCCCTGGTATGGAAGAAGAGGCCCCTGGGCATGGTGACCAGGACCCCAAGGAGGGCCTGGTTCTCTGAGGGCACAGTCAGCACCTCCTTCCAGGAGAAGCCCCAGAGACCAGGACCTCCCTCACCTCTAGCCCTTTGTATGTGCAGACACCTCCCATATGCAAATGCCCACACGGCCACCAGACACACACACAGTTGGCGTCCACTTAAATGCAGGGCCTCCTCACCCTGGAGAATACTTTCTGGGGGACGAGGACCTCACCTGCCAGACATGACTCCCCTGTGGCTCTTCCTCTTCCTGCTGTCAGCTCCCAGATGTGAGTGACTCAGGGCTTAGATGTGAGGAGATGGGGACCCTGCATCTGAGCCCAGGACTCACTGTGTTCTCTCTGTCCCAGGTGTCCTGTCCCAGGTACAACTGCAGGAGTCAGGCCCAGGACTGGTGAAGCCCTCGCAGACCCTCTCCCTAACCTGCTCTGTCTCTGGATTCTCCATCACAACTACTGGTTACAGCTGGACCTGGATCCGCCAGCGCCCAGGGAAGGGGCTGGAGTGGATGGGAAGCATAGATTATGATGGAGACACTTACTACAGCCCCTCCCTCATGAGCCGAACCACCATCTCTAGTGACATGTCCAAGAACCAATTCTCCCTGCAGCTGAGCTCCGTGACCACGGAGGACACGGCCATGTATTACTGTGCGAGAGACACAGTGAGGGGAAGTCAGTGTGAGCCCAGACACTAACCTCCCTGAGGAGACAGCAGGGCTGGGCTGCAGGGGGCACCCAGACATAAGGGGGCGCACAGGGTCCCTGAACACAAGGACCATCCCAGCAGCAGGTGCAGTTGGAGGTCTGGGCTGGTGTCTGTGTGGTTTCCTCCTCATGTCACAGTTTCCCTCAGGGAACCTCTGGGTCCTGACTCCTCGCTGACGTCTGAGTCTCTGAGTGAGAAAAGTCCGTTGTGAAGAGAGACAACTTTCTCATGGGAACAGAAGGTAGAGAGTCTCTTTCACACACATGTGTGCCATAATGAGTTCTGACATCAAATCTTCTGACCCACGTCACCTGAATCTAACAAGAGGCTCAAAGGTCTCAACACTGCAGCTCACCTGCCTGCTGGACTGTGGGCACCACATGTGTGTGACCCCAAAGCTACAGAAGAGGGACACACGAGGTGACAGTCCTTGTCTTGTCGTCATGCTCACAGCACCTAGAGTAGTGGACACCATGCAGACACAGAGGCACAACAGCTGGGGCAGATGTGCATGACGCCCTCAGCCAAGGGGACGTGGGGTGTTTCTTCTGCTCATGATTGACATCCCTGAGAAGCACAGGAAAGATCCCTCAGCAGGCCAGCCCTGCTGGATGGAGTCTGGAAAGGAGACGGGCGCCGGGCCTTTATGTTGGCGAGGTGGTGGGGAGAGGGAGGACTTCTGCTTCCAGGGACTTGTGTGGTTTCAGTCTCCCAATGACTTCTAAAGAGAACACTATGGCCCTCCTCCCTCACTCCTGCACACTGCTTTCCCTGTGGGCCCTGTGGGCCCAGGCCCAGATGAGCAGCTGTAGGAACCACCACCTCCATGGCCTTGCCACCAGCGGGGGAGCCCCCACCACCTCGCCGCTGCCCTTCCCTCTGGGTCCTCATGTTGCCAGGGGCCAGAGCAGGAGGAAGCGCTTCAAGGGGCCTCAGTTCTCCCTCCAGAGACTGTCAGGCTGAGTTGGCAGCTGGGAGAAGGGACTGAGCAAGAGGAGGCGGAGCTACTGGGAGAGCACCAGCACCAGCACCAGTGCCTGTGAGCTGGGCTGGTCTGGCTGGTGCAGCAGCTGGTGATCCTGGACCTGGTGGACCTAGGGGACCTGGGGGACCTGTGAGACCTGGGGGACCTGGGGGCCCTAGGGGACCTGGGGGACCTGGGAGACCTGGGAACCTGGCGTCCTGGACCCCTTCGCCCTCCGCCCCGGGCCGCTGCTGCTCCTCCCCAGCCTGGCAGTAGGGAGAGGAGGCCGGTGCCTCAGGGTCTCAGTGCTTGGGAGGCTTGAGGTTTGTCATGACAGGGTGACTGCGGGTCTTATGACCCAGGTCGCTCTGCCCCGAGAGCGCAGCGCTGGTGGGTTCAGAGCTGGGCCTCCAGGGAGGAGAAAGTAGAACAGAAACCCTGTGAGGACTTGGCCGGGAGGCCGCACGTGCTGAGGAGGGTCTGTGAACACAGTGAGGGAGCAGCGTCCCCACTCAGCACAGAGGGCGCTTGGAGATGGAAGGACAGGGTTTGGGGGTTCCCACCAGGTGACCTGGCTGTCCCAGCGGCATGTTGTTTGCGGGGCGGTAATGGGGGTCCCCCAGAGCTCCTGAGAGCGGTGGACGCGCAGCCTGGCGGGTGCTGGATCTGCACGCTATCCCCTGGGGGTCCCTGAGCGCGTCCTGTGGGAGAGGCTGGGGCGTCTCAGGGTGGAAGCGAAAGGACATGGTTCCGTCCAAGAGTCCAGCAGAGCTCAGAGCGCCTCCTCCAGGTCTCACCGAGGCTGTGGGCACAGACACCGGCGCAGTGGTCACTCAGAGGAGGGAGGCCGAGAGCAGAGAGGGAACCACCGCGGAGGCCTAGGAAAGGCTGGGGAAGGCGAGGGCGGTGAGGCTGTGTCTCCCCTCTGCCTCCCTCCTGAGAAGCGCCGCCTCCACCACTGCCCCCTCCCCAGGAAGGCCTCTGAGAAAACCCCTTTCCCAGCAGCGCTGGGGACGCATGTTCCAGGAACCCCGCGTGGAAGCCTGTGGGTAGAAAGGTGAACTACCTGCCCGGTGAGCCCTCCTGTGTCTCCATCCCCTGTCCCTGAGGAGGCTGAGCCCTGGGCGGGCAGCCCTCCAGGCCTTGGCGCAGCTCCTCTGCACCCCCTCTTTCTCAGCCAGACTTTCCAAGCCCCTGGGCGCCCTGGAGCCAGAGGCAGTGCCTGGAGGGCCTTCTGCACACAATGGCCGCCAAGAACAGGCCTCAGGGCCGGGACCCCGACCCGCTGATGACTGTGCAGCGCCTGCATCCAGAGGGCAGCGTCGGGGGAGGGTGAACGTGGTCAGTATTTTGGGGACCACAGGCAGCTGCCTCGCCAAGGAGGATGGTGCACTTGAGACTCTCAGACCATCGGGTGCTTCCTGCCGGATGGGGCCACGTAGGGCCGCTCATTGATGGTGGGGGGAGAGGCCCTGAAGCCCCATTCCATGTGTCCCGACAGCAAGGAGGCTGACAGGGCCCCTTGCAGACCCATCTGTTCCCTGCCCTGAAGGATTCCAGCCAGTCTTCAGGATGAAGATCCAGGAAGAAGGGAAAGGCAAGTGCAGTCCAGACCAGCTGTGCGATCTCCACACCGTGAAGGTGGACTTGAGGAGGGTTGTTGCGCATCAAGAAACTTGAGAAAAGACTGACTGCTTGGCCCGTTGAAAGAGAGCAATTCTTGTCCCAAAGTGTCCAAACCCCCAGGTCTCCCTGGCGTGTGTACATTTCCGAAAGCGCTGGTCAGTGTCTGTATTCTGTGTGTTAATTTGAAGTTCCCAGAACTTTGAGGCCCGTCAGAAACTCGTCCTTCCTTGAGCTCTGGGATCGGAGGGCCTTTCTCCTGCTCTCTCCGCCTCAGTCACTGGACAGGGAAGGCTGGCAGCTCAGAGGAGCCTCAGCTGGTGCTCCAGGAGCAGTGCAGGAACTTGACTGGATTTTGCAAAAACAGGAGAACCAGAGGCATTGCTTGGATGCTCTTTTACATCAGTACCATTCTACATTGGCTGACTCTCTAACACATTTGAAGACAAGCTTGATGAAAGATTTTTGGTCTGAAGTGTATCAATTATGTTTACCTTTTGTGAAGTGAACGAGTTGAATTTGTATTCCACCATTCAGTAGAATGTACGAAAGAGCTAATGAGTTCTTTATCACCCTCTATAGAACCAGATCAGATGGATTATTGCTTTGTAACCTCTCTCCTTGTTTAATTTGACATATCATCAAAATTGGAGAAAAATGTTTTGTAATAAATAACTTTTTCATCAAAAAAATAAGAAAATGTGATTTTTTACGTGATTTCCCGTCTGTGGGGCAGATGGAGAAGAGGCAGCAATGAGCCATCTGTTGTTAGAAGTCAAATGAAAAAAAAAAATGGACTATGACCCCCCATTTTACATACAACCATACACAATGAGCAAAAAATGATGGGAAAAAAGGTCCTTATATCTCTACTAAAACCACATCTAAAGAAATTGAGAAGAATAATTATAAGTTTGCAAATAATGCTGATGATGATGTTGACCATGATGGTGATGGTGATGGTGACTAATAAGCAGATGGTGGTGGGGGTGTTGGTGGTGGTGATGGTGATGATAGAACTGGAAAGGAATCTTGGTCCAATGTCTTGGTGGGAATCTGTCCTTTCCCACCAATCTGTCATTTGCTTTTTCAAAGGCCTGTGTCAACTGACAGTTGGGCCATTGGGGTCTCAATCCCTGATGGCATGTGAAGAGGAGGCGCCAGCTTTGTTTACTTATAAGAAGTCGTTGTGTGTGGACAACCACCATGTCCATAGAAAATGAGAAGAAGGATTATAAGTAAGCACATTGTGGTGATGATGATGATGTTCACGGTGATTGCAATGAAGATGATGGACTGAGACAGGAGCCCTGGTCTAATGGAATGAAGGCTCCTCATACAGACACACCGTCACCTTGGCTCCTCCAGTGAGGAATATCCACTCTTCCCAGTGAGTGTGGAAAGATTTCATAAATAGGACCCCAATAAATTATGCAACTTGGGTGATTCATGGTGAGACCATGTGGTTACTCAACCCAAAGGTGTCCAAGTGAAAATACCTTGGACCTGGGAAGTGTCACCTTCTAGAACAGAGACACAGTGAGAATGGGCATGTAGGAAACAGGGGTCCCCTTCCCAACAGTTTGCACTGACAGGTTCCTTATTTCTCTTGATCCCTGCCTGTATGATCTTTAATGCTTCTACTTCAATCAACTCCTGCTCATCATTATTCAGGTATTTCCTAAGGTGATGCGAGCTTTCTCCATGAATCCCTGCACTTCCTTCTGGGCCTTCACTGGAGGAGGCTTTAAACCCACATGTTCAGTAACTCTCTGTCCATGAACATGAGGCACATTTCTGTCATGTGACTCAAATCAAGTCCAGCTTCCTCCCCTCACCCAGTTCCACAATCACGTCCAATTTATGGGTAGTTACCCAGCAGCAGGCCTCTCTGGTACCAGAACCTGCTCCAGTTCCTGTGGCTGCTGCAGCCAATCCACATGGACAGTGGAGGCTCAGCATTTTCTGGGAAGGTCTTGTAAAATCACCCAAAACAGCACCCATCAAAGAAAATAGTGATGTTGACCTTTAATAAAATAAATACATTTTCCCCACCAAAAATTCCATCAAGTAAATTTAATGACAAGCTTAGCAAGAAAATAATTTTCCGAATCCTGTGCCTGATGGAGAATGTGTACATTGCACATTAAGGGTGTGGTATGTTGTGGGGAGAGCCCGGCACCCTCTGACCACAGTGAGCATCCTCAGGGACAGGGCAGAGGGAGGCTGGGATGAGGGATTCCTGACAGGGTTGAAGTGTCCTTTCCTGTGAGAAAATGTTTGCTAGGAATTCTCCAATTCCCCTCCCTCTGAACCCCAACATCACTGATAACACTAGACTGAGAAATCAGGTCACTTAACAGGCTGCCATATCATTTAAAATATAAGAGATTCTCAAAGGTGCACATGCATAATCACTGCTGTTATTTCTAATCTGTTCTCCAGGCTAAAACATGATTATCTCTTGAAGAGATTAGCTCAGGGTTTCTGCAATGTGCAGTGGGCTTGCATAACGGAAGAGTTTTCACAGTGTATTATCCTATGTAATAAGAGCTTAATATGCTAAGTGTCTGCTGGACCGGTCAGCTGTTCAATCAAGCAATGAAAGCATAATATGCTAATGATTTACTAGGGCTGCTCAACTCTCACAATGACATGCAACGACCACCAGGGGGCAGACGCTCCAACCAGTAGGTTAGCTAGCTGCTGGGTTCCGGCCAGTGAGGACTGAGCAAGATAATCCAGACATGCCCTGGAGCCCACCCCCAGTACCTCCTGGCCTGCCAACCTCCCACATCTCTCCCCGGCTACATCATGCACTGGTGGGGTTTCTCGGCCTGGCATGTGCCCTCTCATAATCTGGGACCCCTCAGGGGTTGTCGAACTGCGGGTTTTGGCTCAATCCTGCAAGCCATGTCAAGGGACCCCACTGGTGCACGGATCAGTGCACTGGGCCTTTAGAACCACAATAAAAAGGTTCCAACATCAAGAATCAAGGGTCTCCCTTTTCCTTGTGCTTTGGTAGTAGTTACTCAGATCAAAGTGAATACAGACCTCAGATCCTCTACTTATAAGGGAAAGGCTGCCCCACATGCAAATTTCCATTCAAGCTCCAGGGTACATCCTCCCCTGGGCTGGGCAGGCTCACAGCTCTCTCCTCACTCAGGGCTGAGGTCTCTGGAAGGCAGAGCTGTGGTCTAGAAGAAGATGAGACTGCTGGGACTTCTCCTGTGCCTGCTGACAGCCCCACAAGGTGAGGGTCTCAGGGGTCAGGTAGGGGTCATGGGGAGGCTGTGACTGCAGTTGACTGACAGGACTGATGCTCCTTGTCCCCAGGTGTCCTGTCCCAGGTGCAGCTGCAGGAGTCGGGCCCAGGACTGGTGAAGCCTTCAGAGACCCTCTCCCTCACCTGCACTGTGTCTGGAATCTCTCTGACAAGCTCTCTTGTACACTGGATCCGCCAGGCTCCAGGAAAGGGGCTGGAGTGGGTCGGGGTTATGTGGGGTGGTGGAAGTACAGACTATAACCCAACCCTGAAATCCCGCCTCAGCATCACCAGGGACACGTCCAAGAGCCAAGTTTACTTAACACTGAACAGCCTGAGAGCCGAAGACACGGCCATGTATTACTGTGCAAGACACACAGTGAGGGGAAGTCAGTGTGAGCCCAGACACTAACCTCCCTGAGGAGGCAACAGGGCTGGGCTGCAGGGGGCACTCAGGACACCAGGGGGCGCTCAGGACCCACAGCACATAGAGCAGCCCCAGGAGCAGGGGCAGGGGGAGGTGGGAGGGAAGGGCCTTCCTGTTGGGCTCAGGGGTTTCCTCTCAAGCTCTCAGCTGCCTCCAGGGAGGGCTCCTGCTCTTTCTCTGAGGCTCTAATTTCCCGCTTTCTCACTGCAGACCCCAGAGGAGGAGGTGACACTGCTGCTGGCAGATGACATATGGGCAGTGATGGGGACTCTCCTCACCATGTTCAGTATTTCCTGCTTTTCTTTATCAGCAGAGACCATCCTCAGGGCTCTCCTCGGCTGTGGTTGGAAACTTTCCCACCAAGAGAGACCCCAGCACAGCCCAGGCCACTGTGTGCTGAGCTCAGGGACTGACCCACATGCGCACCTGCCCCATAGGGGCCTTCGTACTGACAGGCCCACAGTAAATAAAACATGTGCACATCCCACGGGCAGTGGAAGCTGGATGAAACCATCTGAATGGTGCAAAGGGCCCCTGAGGGCTGCTCTCTGGTCGCCTCACCTGTACAGGTGCCAGGATTTGCTGTTTCTGGTCCCACAGGAGCAGGAATTGACCTCAGCTCTCTTCCTATAGGCGTCACACCAGCACTGATGTGAGAGGATTGCAGTGTGCGTGTCCCGTGTAGTGTAGTTTAATAGAGATGTTAAACAAGGTTCATTGGAAATCATCTCATTTCAACAAGCAGCTGACTTGGGGAATCTCTTGGTGAAGGAGACAGCTTTACATTTTTCCAATCTTTTTTACTTAAAACCATGGGCTAAAGTTTGACATTTCATAATGACGGTGTTGAGTCCTCTGTAGATCACTCCTCTGAGGGCTCAGATGGGATAATAACCCAGGTAGAGGCTGCTTGTTGGTTGTTGCTCTATCTCAGCATTTCCCAGCCTCCATATTATAGGTTCTGTAGTGGCCCCACCTTCTCCTCACTCACGTCTGCAGGATGGAGGAGACCTCCCATGCCGAGTTTCTTGTCCCAGCTTTATGAAGGGTTCAGCAATCTGGAGAAAGGAGCTGATGGATGCATAGATTACGAAGGAGTCCAAAGATGAAAGATAATTTTGAAAGGCATTGGGGGCCAGAGGATCCTCAGCTAAAGGAGCTAGAAGACTACCCCTTTACTTAGGACCCCCTGCTATTTATTAACACAATTTGTCCTAAGGCAAGGTAGAGATAATACACTTCAAAGGGTTGGGTTCCAAAGGGTAGGGTACAGAAGCATTTTCATTTTGGGGAATAGCCTATAACTGTTGAGGTGTTTGGCAATAGCATGTAGATTTAAGATGCTCTGAGCTGTCTGGCAGCAAGCAATAATCCTATTCAGGGTTGGGGAAATGCCCTTCAGCCGTCCCAGATGATTCATCCCTGCTGACATGCTTGTACTGACTTCTGGCACTCTCACACTTCCCTCCTTGCTCCTTTGGTGGGTTTCTGGGAGCCATGAGAACCCACTGTGTCTGCAAAGCTTCCCCAAGTCATGCACTGCTCCCCAGACCTCTTTGTGTCTCCCCTGGTCCCCTCCTGATTGACAGCTCTGGTGACTACAGAACCTTTTACCACTCAGGAATGGGATCCAGTGAAACCAGGAGCTGGTACTTTGAAAAGATAAAAACGATTGATGAACCATTAGCCAGACTCATCAGGAAACAGAGAGAGGGAACCCAAATAAATAGTCAGAAATGAAAGCGGAGACGTAACAACCAACATCCCAGAAATAAAAAGGGTTGTAATAAAGTACTATGAACAACTGTATGCCAACAGGCTGGATAATGAGGATGAAATGGACAAATTCATAGAGAAACACAGTACCCCAAAATAAAGCAGGAAGAACCAGAAAACCTGAATAGACCAATAACAACTGAGGAAATAGAAGCAGGAACCCAAAGACTCCCAGCAAACTAAAGTCCTGGTATGCGTGCCTTCACAGGGGAGTTTTACCAAACATCCAAAGAACTAACACCTATACTCCCCAAACTATTAAAAAAAAATCCAAGAGGAAGGAACACTTCCAAACTCTTTTTATGAGGCCAACATTATCCTAATTCAAAACCAGATGACACCACTAACAACACTAATTACAGGCCAGTATCCCTGATGAACATAGATGCTAACATTCTCAACAAAATATTAGCAAACTGGATCCAGCAGTATTTTAAAAATATCATACACCATCACCAACTGGGATTTATCCAGGGATGCAAGGCTGGTACAATATTCACAAATGAATAAACATGATACATCACCTAAACAAACTGAAAGAGAAAAATAACATGACCATATCTATAGATTCAGAAAAAGCATTCGACAAAACCCAGCGCCCACTTTTGATAAATATTCTCAGCAAAGTGGGAGAAGAGGGCTCATATCTCAACATAATAAAGGACATGTGTGACAAACCTACAGCCAGAATTATATTCAATGAACAAAAACAAAAAACATTTCCCCTAAGAAATGGAACAAAACAGAAATGTCAGTTTTCACCACTCTTATTCAACACTAGAGGCCAAGTGCACGAAATCCATGCAAGGGTGGAGGGGTCCCCTCAGCCCAGCCCTCACCCTCTCCAATCCGGGACCCCTCGGGGGATGTCGGCTGCTAGTTTAGGATCAGTCCTAAGCCAGCAGTCAGACATCCCTCTCACAATCCGGGACTGCTGTCTCCCAAATGCTTGCCTGCCAGCCTGATCACCCACTAACTATTCCCCAGCCAGCCTGATCGATGCTAACTGCTCCCTTGCCAGCCCGATCACCCCCAACTGCCCTCTCCTACAGGCCTGGTTCCCCCCAACTGACCTCCCCTGCTGGCCTGGTTGCCCCTAACTACCCTCCCCTGCAGGCTTGATCCCCACCAGCTGCCCTCCCCTGCTGGCCTGGTCGCCCCTAACTGCCCTACCCTGAAGAACTGGTCCCCCCTCAAATACCCTCCCTCCTCTGCAGGCCAGGTCGCCCTCAACTGCCCTCCCCTGCTGGCCTGGTAGGTTTTGCCTTAAATGCACCCCCACGTCATCTCCTCATGCCCATCTCCGGTGCCAGGCCCTACCTCAGACGCCAAGGCCAGGGCCACTCAGCCGCCTTGCTGATACGGGCAGTGCGTGCCCACGTGTGATGTCAGGCTGTGGGGGCCCCACCTGTGTCAGGTGGAGACAAAGCTGAGCACTGAGCTCAGAGCACCTCCAACAGCTCACACCTGTGGTGAGGAATCACCAGGGGCCCAGGAGCTGCAGAGCATTGTGGTGGACAAACCCATGGCCACTGGGGTCAGAGGGCAGTCAAGGAAGGGCTGGTGCATGGTCACCTATGATGTTACCAACGTCTTGCTGACCAGAGCCCAGGTGCACAGGGAGCTCTGTGAATCCTAAAAGTGCAAGAAAAGCCCAGCCAGCATGGCTCAGTGGTTGAGCATCGACCTATGTACCAGGAGGTCATGGTTCCATTCCCGGTCAGGGCACATGCCCAGTTTACTAACAACATCTCCAGTGTGGGGTGTGCAGGAGGCAGCCAGACAATGATTCTCTCTCATCATTGATGTTTCTATGTTTCTCTCCGTCTCCCTTCCTCTCTAATATCAATTAAGAGATATTTAAACAAATCCTATATAATAAAGAGCTCATATGCAAATGCTCATCATGCCCCACCTCATCACACAGTAATGGCTCAGACACTCAACACTGGGGAGGAGGAATGGGACCAGCCAGGCACAAATGAGCTTGTGAGAGAGGAATGGGGACCAGCCAGGCTGTGGCCCGGGAGAGGGACAGGCTGCCCACTCTACAGTCCCAGGCGCCAGCTGCTGAGGCTGCAGGCCAGGAGAGGGACAGCTGCCCACCCTTCAGTTCCGGCTGCCAGCGTCTGCGCCTGCGCCTGCTGCCTGGGAAAGGGACAAGCCACATGCCCCATGTTACTGTCACCGGTGGCTGCGACCTGGGGAAAGCCGCCAGTGCACGGTCTCCTGCAGCTACAGCCGACCAGGGCGAAGCTGGGCTGGGTCCTGGTGCCTGTGGCCAGCCAGAGGGAGGGAAGCTGAGGTCCCAGATGCCTGCAACCAGCCAGAGGAGGGAATACTGGGTCCCTGGTACAGGCCAAGGCAGAGGCAATTAGGGGCGATCAGGCAGGCAGGCAGAGGTTGTTAGAGGCAATCAGGCAGGCAGAGATACTTAGGGGCGATCAGGCAGGTAGGCAAGTGAACAGTTAGGAGCCAGGGATCCCTGATTGCAAGAGGCAGTTGGACATTCCCTGAGGGGTTCCGGATTGGAGAGGGAGAGGCCGGGCTGAAGGACCTCCCCAACTTGCACGAATTTCATACACCCGGCCTCTTGTAAATACATAAATGAAAACGTTGCTGGTTTGATTCACAGAATGGGCATATATGGAAGGCAACTGATCACTATGTCTCTCTCACATCAATGTTTCTCTCTGTCCTTCTCTCTCTCCTTCCCTTTCCTCTAAAAATCAATGAACATATCCTCAGGTGAGGATAAAGAAAATAGTATCTATATCTATACATATGTGTACATCCACAAAGACATCTACATCTTTATATCTATATCTGTCTCTACATCTGTATCTATATCTAGAGCTATATCTACACCTCTATCTATTTCCAGAGCTATATCTATATCTATATCTATATCTATATCCATGGGAGCAGAGGCACATTGATATTATCCCTAAGGAATCATTGATTGTGCCCACATCCTACTTCCTGACCACCTCCTGCAGCACAGCCCCTGCTGTGGAAGAAGAGGTCCCTGGTGTGAAAGAAGAGGCCCCTGGGCACGGTGACCAGGACCCCAAGGAGGGCCTGGTTCTCTGAGGGCACAGTAGCACCTTCTTCCAGGAGAAGCCCCAGAGACCAGGACCTCCCTCACCTCTTGCCCTTTGTATGTGCAGACACCTCCCATATGCAAATGCCCACACGGCCACCAGACACACACACAGTTGGCATCCACTTAAATGCAGGGCCTCCTCACCCTGGAGAATATTTTCTGGGGGACGAGGACCTCACCTGCAAGACATGACTCCCCTGTGGCTCTTCCTCTTCCTGCTGTCAGCTCCCAGATGTGAGTGACTCAGGGGCTCAGAGGTAAGGAGATGGGGACCCTGCATGTGAGCCCAGGACTCACTGTGTTCTCTCTGTCCCAGGTGTCCTGTCCCAGGTGCAGCTGCAGGAGTCGGGCCCAGGACTGGTGAAGCCCTCGCAGACCCTCTCCCTCACCTGCACTGTGTCTGGGGTCTCAGTCACCAGCAGTAATTACTGGCACTGGATCCGCCAGCCCCCGGGGAAAGGGTTGCAGTGGATGGGGTACTGGACAGGGGGCACAAGCTACAACCCAGCCTTCCAGGGCCGCATCTCCATCACTGCTGACACAGCCAGGAACCAGTTCTCCCTGCAGCTGAGCTCCGTGACCACCGAGGACACGGCCATGTATTACTGTGCAAGAGACACAGTGAGGGGAAGTCAGTGTGAGCCCAGACACTAACCTCCCTGAGGAGACAGCAGGGCTGGGCTGCAGGGAGCGCTCAGGACACCAGGGGGCGCTGAGGACCCGCAAAACCAGGCTCCCAGTTCAGAGGCTGTCCCTGGAGCAGTTGTGAGGGCTTGCTATTGGGGTCAGTGCTTCCTTCCCTCTTAGTGTCCCAGGGGCAAGTGCTGCTTCCTTCTTTGTGTCTCTAAATAGATTCTCTGCAGGAAAAAGTAGGAAGCAGCTGTGTTTCAGATCTGGTCCACTCCTCATCTGCTCCTTTCCTGTCACTACGTCCCTGATGGTCGCTCTCTGGGTTGACAAGGATAACATTGTAGGGAATCCCATCCCCTCACTGAGAGCGACGTCCCCCACCCTCCAAGTAGTGCTGAGAGGGGAACACGGAGTCCAGGCCCCAAACCTCACCTGAGGGTGATCAGCCCCTCGCTCTGCCCCAGGAGGAGCCCTTTGTGGGGCAGTTAGCCGTTTGCTTCTCCCTGAAATGGCTGCACATGGAGGTGTAGGGTCGGACCCTGCAAGCACTGCCTCTCTGTGAGCCTGGAAGCGCCCAGCTCTCCTTGTGCCCCAGATGGAGGCAGGAAGCCCTGCTGGGCCCTGTTCCCCGTGGGTCTCAGAACCTGGTCCCAGGGGACGTGTCCCAACACCTGTCCCGCTTCCCCTGGAGAACCACCTGCATCCTGAGAACCTGCTGAGGGAGACCTGGTCCACCCACCTCTGCTGTGCCTCCAGCTCCGCAGACTCCACCCCATCCTCCCCCTCTGTCTTCTGCCGCCCACACTCTCACCCCATGGGGCCTGCACAGGACGTCCCGTGTGGCTGTGCTCTGCCCTCTCCTTCCCGCCCTGGTAGGTTTTGCCTTAAATGCAGCCCCACGTCATCTCGTCATGCCCATCTCCTGTGCCAGGCCCTCCTTGAGACGTCAGGGCCAGGGCCACTCAGCCGCTCTTCTGAGCCCATGGGCAGTGCCCAAGTGTGATGTCAGGCAATGGGGGCCCCTCTTGTGTCCGGTGGAGACACAGCAGAGCACTGAGCTCAGAGCACCTCCAACAGCTCACACCTGAGCTGAGGGAACCTCCAGGGGCCAGTGAGCTGCAGAGCATCGTGGTGGACAAGCCTGTAGCCACTGGGGTCAGAGAGCAGTCAGGGAAGGGCTGGTGTCTGGTCACCTATGATGTTACCAATGTCTCCTTACCAGAGCCCAGGTACACAGGGAGCTCTGTGAATCCTAAAAGTGCAGGAACAGCCCAGGCAGCATGGCTCAGTGATTGAGCTTCGACCTATGTACCAGGAGGTCATGGTTCAATTCCCGGTCAGGGCACCTGCCCTGGTTACCAACATCATCTCCAGTGTGGGGCGTACAAGAGGCAGTCAAACAATGATTCTCTCTCATCATTGATGTTTCTTGTCTCTCTCCCTCTCCCTTCCTCTCTAATATAAATTAAGAAATATTTAAACAAATCCTATATAATAAAGAGCTAATATGCAAATGGTCATCATGCCCTCATGCCATCACATGGTAATGGCTCAGACACTCAACACTGGGGAGGAGGAATGGGACCAGCCAGGCACAAATGAGCTCGTGAGGGAAGAATGGGGACCAGCCAGGCTGTGGCCTGGGAGAGGGACAAGCCACATGCCCCATGGTCCTGTCACCTGCGGCTGCGGCCAGGGCGAAGCCGCCAGCGCACGGTCCCCTGCAGCTACAGCCTGGCCAGGCAAATCCAGCCCCGGTCCTGGTGCCTGTGGCCGGCCAGAGGGTGGGAAGCTGAGGTTCTGGGTGCCTGCAACCAGCCAGAGGAGGGAATACTGGGTCCTGGGTGCAGGGCATGGCAGAGGCAGTTAGGGATAATCAGACTGGTAGGGGAGCAGTTAGGGGCTGTCAGGGAGGCAGGCAGAGGTGATTAGGGTTGATCAGGCAGGCTGAGGTGGTTAGGGGTGATCAGTCAGGCAGAGGGAGTTAGGGACAATCAGGCAGACAGTCAGGCGAGCGGTTAGGAGCCAGTGATCCCAGATTGTGAGAGGCAGTCAGACATCCCCCGAGGGGTCCCAGATTGGAGAGGGAGCAGGCTGGGCTGAGGGACCTCCCCACCTTGCACGAATTTCATGCACCCGGCCTGTGGTAAATACATAAATGAAAATGTTGCCGGTTTGATTCACAGTATGGGCATGTATGGAAGGCAACTGATCAATATGTCTCTCTCACATCAATGTTTCTCTCTGTCCTTCTCTCTCTCCTTCCCTTTCCCTCTAAAAATCAATGAACATATCCTCAGGTGAGGATAAAGAAAACAGTATCTATATCTATACATATGTGTACATCCACAAATACATCTACATCTGCATCTTTATAACTATATCTGTCTCTACATCTATATCTATATCTATATATCTATATCTAGAGCTATACCTACGTCTCTATCTATATCGAGAGCCATATCTGTATTTATATCTATATCTATATCTACCTCATCTATATCTATATCTATATCTATATCTATATCTATATCTATATCTATATCTATATCTATATCTATATCTATATCTATCTCTGGAAGAACAGGCACATTGGTGTTATCCCTAAGGAGTCACTGATTGTGCCCACATCCCACTTCCTGACCACCTCCTGCAGCACAGCCCCTGGTTTGGAAGAAGAGGCCCCTGGGCATGGTGACCAGGACCCCAAGGAGGGCCTGGTTCTCTGAGGGCACAGTCAGCACCTCCTTCTCTGGAGAAGCCCCAGAGACCAGGACCTCCCTCACCTCTTGCCCTTTATATATGCAGACACCTCCCATATGCAAATGCCCACATCGGAGCCAGACACACACACAGTTGGCATCCACTTAAATGCAGGGCCTCCTCACCCTGGAGAATACTTTCTGGGGGACGAGGACCTCACCTGCAAGACATGACTCCCCTGTGGCTCTTCCTCTTCCTGCTGTCAGCTCCCAGATGTGAGTGACTCAGGGGCTCAGAGGTAAGGAGATGGGGACCCTGCATGTGAGCCCAGGACTCACTGTGTTCTCTCTGTCCCAGGTGTCCTGTCCCAGGTGCAGCTGCAGGAGTCGGGCCCAGGACTGGTGAAGCCCTCGCAGACCCTCTCCCTCACCTGCACTGTCTCTGGTTACTCCATCACCAGTGATTACTGCTGGAGTTGGATCCGCCAGCCACCGGGGAAGGGGCTGGAGTGGATGGGGTGCATAAATTATGGTGGAAACACTTATTACAGCCCCTCCCTCAAGAGCCGAACCTCCATCTCCAGAGACACGTCCAAGAACCAGTTCTCTCTGCAGCTGAGCTCCATGACCACTGAGGACACAGCCGTGTATTACTGTGCAAGAGACACAGTGAGGGGAAGTCAGTGTGAGCCCAGATAGAAACCTCCCTGAGGAGACAGCGGGACTGGGCTGGAGGGGGCTCCCTGGGCACCAGGGGGTGCTCAGGGCACACAGCACAGAGAGCAGGCCCAGGAGCAGGGGCAGAGGGAGGTGTGGGGGGAAGGGCCTTCCTGTTGGGCTCAGGGATTTCCTCTCAAGCTCTCAGCTGCCTCCAGGGAAGGCTCTTCCTTCTCATGTTCTCATTGCAGACAACAGTGAAGAAGGGCATTGTGTTTGCAGGTGACATGGTGGCAGTGAGGGGGACTCTCCTTCACCAAGTCTCCTTCACAAATTCTAAAAGTGGCTTTTTTTTTCACTGTCTTTTCAGTGTTTGCTGACGACTGTGAACTCCGCAGCTGTGTCACTGGGATTGGGCTGTGTGCACAGCTCTGCCTCCCTCCCTCGGGGGGCACAACTCCCTCACTGTCTGACTCGTCTGACTCTCCATGTGCCCTCCCCCTCCTGGTTCCTGGGAGATCACAGGCCCTCCATCTGCTGAAAGGCCTGAGCACACTCAGGGCTGCAGACCTCACTCATCCCCTCTGGGTCCACATTGACCCCCAGAAGAGCTGTCAGCTCAGTGCACCAAACACAGGGAGCCCCACATCCATCTACCTGAGGGCCCTGCTGTCCATCAGGAAGCAGTGCTAACCCCACAGCGGGGCAGGTGACTTTGTGGGCTGGGATGTGCATCATCAAACTCTTCCTCCACCTTCCCTCCTGGAGCCAAGGTTTTCTAGCTTCACTGGGGGTGAGATATGCATGGGGAGCATTTTGGAAGCTGAGGAGCATCGGTGGGACCCCCTCCATCCATCCTGTCCTCTTACTACTTGCCCAGGAAACAGAGTCACACACAAACACACACACACAGTCACACACACATACACACAGACACACAGTCACACATACAGTCACGCACACAGTCACACACACAGAGTCACACATATAGAGACACACTTGTTTCTGGAAAAGACATGCAGTCACACATGAGCAGTGATACAAAACCGTTCCTGTCCTTATACACTGTACTTTATGAATTCTATGTAAGAAAATGGGGTTATCCCTAGCCAATTTGGCTCAGTGGATAGAGCGCTGGCCAGCAGACTGAAGGGTCCTGGATTTGATTCCTGTCAAGGGCACATATCCCAGCGGGTGAAGTGCAGGAGACAGCCAATCAATAATTCTCTCTCATCATTAGTGTTTCTATCTCTCGCTCCCTCTACCTTCCTCTCTGAAATCAATAAAGAAATATTTCTTTTTAATTATTTAAAAAGAAAATTGGGGTTATATTTCATTTTCTTGGATGCCATATGAAATAAATATGAGGTCTGCAAGCAACTATTATTTCAACACTGACCACAACCTGTGAAGATCAACAGTCGTATTTCTCAGTCCACTTAGTAGGAGCTCAAATTAGGAATTTAAACCAAACTTTGCTAGATTACAACAAAGTTTTAAAATATAATTGAAGTAATAGTGAAAATTTTCCAACAAATATAAGCCAAGGGCCAAATGAACTCAAGGTTGAATTGTATCAGAATTTCAAATAAGAGTTGAGAACTTTCTATCAACTCTTCTTGAACTCTTCCAAGAATTAAGGAAAGAGACAACACTTACAAACAGATTTATTAAGGTGACCATTACATTCATATCAAAGTAAAGTAAAAACATACAAAAATGACAGGTCAATATCCCTGATGAAATTACATGTAAAACCCTCAAAAATATACTAGGAAACTAAACTGCATACTGAAAGGGTCATTTACCGCAATCAAGTGGGATACCGTCCTAGCATCCAAGGATGGTTCAATGTATGTATAAGAGTAACTGTGCTACATCTCATCCACAGAATGAATGATAAAGTATACCGTTGTGTAAAAAGATACAGAATAAAGCCGTAAAATTGAGAATCACTAAGGAATTAAAATTCTTAGCAGACTAGGTGTAGAAGTGATGGACCTCAATATACTAAAGGCCACATTTGAAAAGCCAACAAGTGACATCACGCTACACAGAGAAAATTTCAAAGCTTTTCTTCTTACATCAGGACCAAGACAAGGGCTCCCTGTGACTACTTCTATTCGTCAAAACTACAAGTCCTTTTCAGAATAATTAGGCAAGAAAAGGACATTTCAAATGTCTAAATCATAAAGAAACGAGTTAAAATAAATGTTTCTCCTTATCTGTAAGCAGATGACAGGATCTTGTACATAGAAAACCCTAAAAACTGTATGAGAAGCTCATACAACTGGAATCCAGGAAAGATGTAAGATACAAAACCAACACACAAATTGCTTGTGTCCCTGCTCCCTCTTAACAGAGTGTCTTCATGGCTCCAGGAAACATGTGGGCTGTTTCAGAGGAAAGTGAGGGAAGGAAACGTGAACTGGCTACACAACAAGGAGATGACAACCTAATGAGACAAGAACCCGGGACCTGTGTGTCCTCGGTCTTGGTTAATCCCCCATCATGTTCCCAGGGAGCTCTCCCCGCAATGTGGCACTGGGTCAGGTGCGGGTTCCAGTTGACCCCCATCATGTGGGGACAGTGGTCACAAGGGTCACATGCAGACATGAGCTCTCCAATAAGAAGATTTCATCACCTAAACTTAATTATTCCTAAATCATTTCCGACATCTTCCCCTCAACACACCTGGTCATATCGGAGGTTCTTCTATGTCCCAAGGCATGCAACTGGGTCTACAACAGAGTCTAGAGAATGAACACCACAAAGGAGGTCGTGCAGCTGCTACACGTACAGCACCAAACTGCCCTGAAGGAGTAGGACCCAGAGCTCTGTCTCTGTCTCTGTAGTTCATGCTTCTGGTTCCCAGGGACCCTCACAGACATTCCTCTCTCCCCAACACTCTGTCCGCTGGCTGTAGGCTCACACTCTGCTCTTAGTTTGTCCTCTGATCACTTTGTAAGAGAAACAGTGTCAGATGGGACGTCTGGTCTCCTGAACATGAGCCTCCTGCAACAAATGAGGACGTTAAGTGCTGAAGGAAAACTGAGTAGCATTCAAGGTTGAATTCTAAACGAACTGAAAGTATATTTCAAAATTGAATGAAGTCATGCAGGTGTGGCACAGTGGTTGAGCTTCGACCTGTGATTCCATTCTTGATCAGGGCAATGACCTGGGTTGTGGGCTTGATTCCCAGTAGTGACCATTGAGGAGGCAGCTGATCAATGGTTCTCTTTCATCATTGATATTTCTGTCACCCTCTCCATTCCTCTATGAAATAAAATATATATATATTAAAATAAATATATGACAAGGTTATGGGTTTGATTCCCACTCTTGGGAGATATGGGAGGTAAATGATAAATATCTTCCCTACCAGCAATGTTTCTCTCTTTCTCACCATCTTTCTCTGTTCAATATTTCTATCCCACATCAATGTCTCTCTCTCTGTCTCACTCTCTCTCTATCTCTATCTCTATCTCTATATATCTCTATATCTCTCTCCTTTCCATTTCTCTAAAAATCAATGAAAATATCCTCAAGTAAGGACAAAGAAAAGAATCCCTATATCTATATCGACATATACAACTATAGCTAAGCTATACATATAAAAATCTATATCTATATCTATATCTATATCTATATCTATATCTATATCTATATCTATATCTATATCCATGGGAGCAGAGGAACATTGATGTTATCCCCAAAGGAGTCACTGATTGTGCCCACATCCTACTTCCTGACCACCTCCTGCAGCACAGCCCCTGCTGTGGAAGAAGAGGTCCCTGGGCATGGCGACCAGGACCCCCAGGAGGGCCTGGTTCTCTGAGGGCACAGTCAGCACCTCCTTCCAGGAGAAGCCCCAGAGACCGGGACCTCCCTCACCTCTTGCCCTTTGTATGTGCAGGCACCTCCCATATGCAAATGCCCCCACGGCCACCAGACACACACACACAGTTGGCGGCCACTTAAATGCAGGGCCTCCTCACCATGGAGAATACTTTCTGGGGGACGAGGACCTCACCTGCAAGACATGACTCCCCTGTGGCTCTCCCTCTTCCTGCTGTCAGCTCCCAGATGTGAGTGACTCAGGGCTTAGTCGTGAGGGGATGGGGACCCTGCATCTGAGCCCAGGACTCACTGTGTTCCCTCTGTCCCAGGTGTCCTGTCCCAGGTGCAGCTGCAGGAGTCGGGCCCAGGACTGGTGAAGCCCTCGCAGACCCTCTCCCTCACCTGCACTGTCTCTGGATTCTCCATCACAACCAGTGGTTACTGCTGGGACTGGATCCGCCAGCCCCCAGGGAAGGGGCTGGAGTGGATGGGAAGCATATGTTATAATGGAAACAATGCCTACAGCCCCTCCCTGAAGAGCCGAACCTCCATTTCCAGAGACACGTCCAAGAACCTGTTCTCCCTGCAGCTGAGCTCCGTGACCACCGAGGACACGGCCGTGTATTACTGTGCGAGACACAGTGAGGGGAAGTCAGTGTGAGCCCAGACACTAACCTCCCTGAGGAAACAGCAGGGCTTGGCTGCAGGGATCATCCAGGACACCAGGGGGCGCTCAGGACCAGCACCGGGCCCTGACCAGGAGCAGGTGGAGAGTTAAAGAAAGATACCATTTCCTGCTCCATCTTAAATTCCTTTTGCTCTGAGGCTCAGCCACAGAGCTCACAGGAAGCCCTGACCTAGGTCTAGTTTTAGGGATTGTATTTGTGAACAAACAGGGGGCTCTGTCCTAAATCTGACCAAACTCAGTGACTGACAGGACCCTCACAGGCGGCTCTGATCACACATTCCTACCTGGGCAGTCCTGGGGGTGGGCACGCCCCAGGCCTATGACTTCTTTACTAAAAGGCTCCTCTTTGCCTGAAGCACCCCGTTCCTGTGCATCTGGGTTAACACACCTGTGACATCAGCATGACCACCCTCAGGAGAGCACCTCCTGTTCACTATCCTGTCACCCAGTCCCCCCTTGCTCTCTCCCACCTCCATGTCACTCCTCACCTTCCATCCATCACTTCAAATGCACAAACGCAGCTGCGAACGGTTCTTCTCCGGAGCATTGGAGGTCTTGCTCCCCAACAGATGTCGTCAGTTTGGCTGAAATAAAATCTTATGAACATGCTCTCCATGTTTGGACATTCCTTACACCAATGTGTTGTCTTTTCTTCGTTTACCACACACGATCACACACGTTTCTCCCGTGTGGAGAGGGCGGTGCACACAATCATAAAACCTGCTGCCTCCACATGATGGTGGTGGTGACTCTAAAGAGTTCGCGCCCTTTGGTGTGGGGATGATGCTCCAACCACTGAGCCCACCAGCCAGGCTGCATGTGTAAATGATGGAAACTCTCCCCTGTGAGAGGCTGGGAACAGGGCTTGTGCACACGCACAGCAGGGAAGTGGAGGGAAATGTGTGCTTTGGGGAGGCAGCTGTGTGCTTGTGAGAGTGGCAGCAGGTTAGAGACGGAGGCTGCGTCCACACCGTCCAGCCCAGCCTCTCCTGCCTCCTCACTTGAATCTGTTAGAGTTTTGTGGACGATCTGGTTGTGGAAAATAACAAGGAGAATCTTTCAGCTTCAAAATAAAAGCATCATTCAATGCAAATTCTTATTTCAAAACCCCAGAAAGCAACATGGCCCATGGCGGGTGAAGGGGAGTGAGAGGAAGCCCCATCCACAAGCCTCTGGGGAGCACCCCTGGGTCCTCATCAACACCCCGAGGAAGGAGGACTCTCAATCCTGGAAGCTGCTTCCAAAGGAATGGGGTCAGGATGACGGGTCTCAGGAAAGGAGGGAGGGAGGTCGGGTCAGGATGGGACCCCCTGTGGCCAGCATCCTTAAGTCCTTTCCCATCTGGGGTCGCCCCTAGGATGACAAGGTCAGGCATGCAGCCCAGGATCATAGCTGCACCTTATATGCAGACTCCATGCAAATGGGACTCTCCTACTGCTCATAAAAGGGGGCCCCTGCCCGGCATGTTGGGGAGACACCCAGAACCCAAGCTCCTGAGGCAGGACCCCAGCAGCTCCACCATGGACTTGGTGCCAAGCTGTGTTTTCCTCCTGATCATTTCTCAAGGTCATTCTCAGGAGTGGGGAGCGCTGAGCCCTGTGCCTGTGCCTGTTTGTGCTTCCATGTGACTCTAAGTCCCCCTGTGTCTCTGTGTTTGCAGGTGTCCAGTGTGAGGTGCAGCTGGTGGAGTCTGGGGGAGGCCTGGTGCAGCCTGGGGGGTCTCTGAGACTCTCCTGTGCAGCCTCTGGATTCACATTCAGTAGCTACGAAATGAGCTGGGTCCGCCAGGCTCCAGGGAAGGGGCTGGAGTGGGTCGCATACATTAGTAGTCCTAGTGGTAGTAGCACATACTACGCCGACTCTGTGAAGGGCCGCTTCACCATCTCCAGAGACAACGCCAAGAGCACGCTGTACCTGCAAATGAGCAGCCTGAGAACTGAGGACATGGCCATGTATTACTGTGTGAGAGACACAGTGAGGGGAAGTCATTGTGGGCCCAGACACTAACCTTCCTGCAGGAAGATCTCTGACCACCAGGGGGCACTCAGGGTCCCTGAACCCAAGGACCTTCCCAGCAGCAGGTGCAGTTGGAGGTCTGGGCTGGTTCCTGTGTGGTTTCCTCCTCATGTCACAGTTTCCCTCAGGGAACCTCTGGGTCCTGATTCTGCACTTACCTCTGACGTCAGAGTGAGAAAGTCTGTTGTGAAGAGAGACAACTTTCTCATGTGGCCAAACACAGAGACTTTCTTTTGGAAAGTCTTGTGTCCAAACAATAATCATCTAATCTTCTGACCCACATCACCTAAATCCAACCAGAGGCTCTGTGTACTCAATGATAGATCGTCCCTTCCCCCAACTGGTGGGCGGAGTATGACATAAGACGTAACCGGCGTCTACTGCCTGGACATCCGAGACATTCAACCACCAATCAGCATGTGCTGAGTGCCCTGGGCCCCACCCCTTCCTGTTCCTACCCTCAAAAGGCATGTTCACTGCTGCACGTGCTGCTGTCTCTCCCAGTCTATGAGGCAGCCCCGCTGAGGTCCTTTTTCTTCTCCTCCTCCCCCTCCTCTAATCCTGGTCTATCTACCCTCCTCTGTAATGAATCTCGCTCGTTAATGTGGAATAAACCTCCTCTTTAACATGCCTTGGTCTCCGACTCCCGTTTCCTGTACCTCGAACCTTACACTCAACAATGCAGCTCAGCCCCACAGAACTCAGGGTCCTAGCCAGCAGGACATGAGCGTGTTAAACAGTGAGCACCAGAGTCATGTGACCCCAAAGCTAGAGAAGAAAGAACTTTGGGGTGAAGGTCATTGGCCCGTCATAGTGCTCATGGCAACAACAGTAGGTGACACCAGGCAGAGGCTTAGAACCCACACCAGCTTGGTACAGATGTCCAGGGTGGCGACAAACACACACCAAGGTACATGAAATGTTTATTCCATTCATAACTAAATCTCTGGGAAGCACAGGATTGGCCGTCCAGGAAGTCAGACCTACTTTGATGGAGCCAGGAAAGGAGACTGGCTTGGGGCTATGATTTTGGTGAAGTGGTGGGGGAGGGGAGGAATTCTGCTTCCAGGGGCTTATGCGGTTTCTACCTCTTAGTGACAAATGAAGAGGAGACCCATGTTTCTGGTTAGATTCCCCTGTGGGGCAGATGGAGAAGAGGCGAGGAATGAGCCATACATTGTCAGCATTCAAATGTAAAGGAATATAATGTCTGGCCAGGTATTTTCCTTAAAAATTTTAATATATGAGCAAAAATGAGATAAAGGGTCATTATTTGTTGACAACAAATATGTCTACAGAAATGAGTGCAAGAACAATTATAAGTGAGCCAGTGGTGTTGATGATGATGAGGGTGATGGTGGTGATGGTGGTGATAAGGATGATGATGGTTATGATGACAAGGATGGACTGAGGCAGGGGTCCTGGTCCAATGAAATGAAAGGTCCTCATACAGACACACCCTCACCATGGCTCCTGCAGTGAGGGGTGTCCACCCTTCCCTGTCAGTGTTGGGAGAGTTCATAGAAGGGACACAAATGAATTGTGCAGCTTCAGGAATCCATGGTGAGACCAGATCAGTAATGACCCCAAAGGTGTCCAAGTGGGAATACCTGGGACTTTAGAAGGGGTCACCTTCTAGAACAGAGACAGTGTGAGAATGTGCCCGTAAGAAACAGGGGTCCCCTTCCCACCAGTGTGCAGTGACAGGTTCTTTATTTCCCTTTATCCCTGCCTGCATGATCTTTAACGTTTCTACTTCAATCAACTCCTGCTCATCATTATTCAGGTGTTTCCTACAATGATGCGAGCTGTCTCTATGATGCCCTGCACTTCCTTCTGGGCCTTCACTGGAGGAGGCTTTAAACCCACATGTCCAGTAGCTCTCTGTCCATAAACATCAGACACAGTTCTGTCATGTGACTCAAATCATGTCCAGCTTCCTCCCCTCCTTCAGTTCCACAGTCACATCCAGATTTATGGGTAGTTACCCAGCAGCAGGCCCCTCTGTTACCAGAACCTGCTCCAGTCCCTGTGGCTGCTGTAGCCAATCCACATGGACAGTGGAGGCTCAGCATTTTCTGGGAAGTTTTTTATAAAATCACCCAAAAGAGCACCCATCAAAGAAAATAGTGAGGAATTGAACTTTAACAAAATAAATACATTTTCCCCAACAAATACTCCATCAAGTAAATTTAATGACAAGCTTAGCAAGAGAATATCTCTCAAATCCTGTGCCTGATGGGGAATGTGTGCATTGCACATTAAGGGTGTGGTATGCTGTGGGGAGAGCCCGGCACCCTCTGACCACAGTGAGCATCCTCAGGGACAGGGCAGAGGGAGGCTGGGATGAGGGGTGCCTGACAGGGTTGAAGTTCCCTTTCCTGTGAGAAAATGTACGCTAGGAATTCAACAATTCCCCTCCCTCTGAACCCCAACATCACTGATAACACTAGACTGAGAAATCAGGTCACTTAACAGGCTGCCATATCATTTAAAATATTAGAGATTCTCAATGGTGCACATGCATAATCACTGCTTTTATTTCTTATCTGTTCTCAGGTTAAAACATGATTATCTCTTGAAGAGATTAGCTCAGGGTTTCTGCAATATGCAGTGGGCTTGCATAACGGAAGAGTTTTCACAGTGTATTATCCTATGTAATAAGAGCTTAATATGCTAAGTGTCTGGTCGCCTGGTCAGCTGTTCAATCAAGCAATGAAAGCATAATATGCTAATGATCTGCTAGAGGTGCTCAACCGCTCACTATGACATGCAATGGCCACCAGGGGACAGACGCTCCAACCGGTAGGTTAGCTAGCTGCTGGGGTGCGACCAATCAGGACTGAGCAAGATAATCCAGACATGCCCTGGAGCCCTCCCTCAGTACCTCCCGGCTTGCCAACCTCCCACATCTCTCCCCGGCTACATCATGCACTGGTGGGGTTTCTCGGCCTGGCATGTGCCCTCTCATAATCTGGGACCCCTCAGGGGTTGTCGAACTGCGGGTTTGGTCTCAATCCTGCAAGACAGGTCAAGGGACCCCACTGGTGCACGGATCAGTGCACTGGGCCTTTAGAACCACAATAAAAAGGTTCCAACATCAAGAATCAAGGGTCTCCCTTTTCCTTGTGCTTTGGTAGTCGTTACTCAGATCAAAGTGAATACAGACCACAGATCCTCTACTTATAAGGGAAAGGCGGCCCCACATGCAAATTTCCATTGAAGCTCCAGGGTACATCCTCCCCTGGGCTGTGCAGGCTCACAGCTCTCTCCTCACTCAGGGCTGAGGTCTCTGGAAGGCAGAGCTGTGGGCTAGAAGAAGATGAGACTGCTGGGTCTTCTCCTGTGCCTGCTGACAGCCCCCCAAGGTGAGGGTCTCAGGGGTCAGGCAGGGGTCATGGGATGGCTGTGACTGCAGGGGACTGACAGGACTCATGCTCCTTGTCCCCAGGTGTGCTGTCCCAGGTCCAGCTGCAGGAGTCGGGCCCAGGACTGGTGAAGCCCTCACAGACGCTCTCTCTCACCTGCACTGTGTCTGGATTCTCTCTGACAAGCTATCCTGTACACTGGATCCGCCAGGCTCCAGGAAAGGGGCTGGAGTGCGTTGGGGTTATATGGAGTTATGGGGGTACAGCCTATAACCCAACACTAAAATCCCGCCTCAGCATCACCAGGGACACGTCCAAGAGCCAAGTTTACTTAACGCTGAACAGCCTGAGAACCGAGGACACGGCCATGTATTACTGTGCTAGAGAGAGACACAGTGTGGGGAAGTCAGTGTGAGCCCAGACACTAACCTCCCTGAGGAGACATCAGGGCTGGGCTGCAGGGAGCGTCCTTGACACCAGGGGCGCTCAGGACCCACAGCACAGAGAGCAGCCCCAGGAGCAGGGTCAGAGGGAGGTGGGAGGTGAGGGCCTTCCTGTTGGACTCAGGGATTTCCTCTCAAGCTCTCAGCTGCCTCCAGGGAGGGCTCCTGCTCTTTCTCTGAGGCTCTAATTTCCTGCTTTCTCACTGCAGACCCCAGAGGAGGAGGTGACACTGCTGCTGGCAGATGACATATGGGCAGTGATGGGGAGTCTCCTCACAACATGATACTGTACATAGAAAACCCGAAACACTCAACCAGAAAACTACTGGATTTAAGAAACGAATTCGGTAATGTAGCAGGATAGGAAATGAACAGGTGAAAGTCGGTGGTACTTTTATACACCAATAATGAATTCTCAGAAAGGGAAACCAAACCCACAATCCCATTTACCCTTGCATCAAAAACATTATGATATTTAAGGATAAACTTAGCTAAACAGGTAAAAGACTTGTACTCAGAAAAATACGGGATGTGAATAAGGAGATAGAGGAAGGTATTAACAAGTGAAAAAATATACTGTGATCATGGATTGGTAGAATTAACATCATTAAAATGTCCATATTACCCAAAGCACTCTACAGATTCATGTAATCCCTATTAAAATAGCAACAGCATATCTCAAAGATCTACACCAAATAATTCAAAAATTTTATGGAACCAAAAAAGACCCCATTTAGCCATAGCAATCTCCAGAAAGAAGAACAACCGTGGAGGGATCACAATACCAGATATCGAATTATACTCCAAAGCCATAGTAATCAAAACAGCCTGGCCCTGGCAGTACAACAGGCATATACATCCATAAAACAGAAGAGAGAAACCACAAATCTACCCAAGCCATTATGCTCAATTAATATTTGACAAAGGTGGCAAGAGCATACAATGGAGTAAAAACAGTCCTTCAATAAATATTGTTGGGAAAATTGGACAGATAAATGAGCAAGAAAATGAAACAATACACTAACATACACCATACACAGCAGTAAACTCAAAATGGTTAAAAATTTAAATGTAAGTAGGAAAACCATAAAAATCCTAGAAGAAGCCATAGGCAGCAAAAACTCAGACATCTCTCATAGCAATGTGTTTGCAGACACATCTCCCAGGAAAAAGGAAACTAAGGAGAAAATAAACAAATGGGGATACATCAGAATAAAAAGTGTCTGCACATTAAAGAAACCATCCACAAAATGGAAAGGGAGCCCACAGTATGGGAGAACATATTTGGCAAGGATACATGTGATGAAGGGCTAATATCCAAAATGTATAAGAAACCCATACAACTTAACCAAAGGAAGACAATCCAATTTAAAAATGGGCAAAGGACCTAAATACACACTTCTCCAAAGGGAACATACAGATGGCCAAGAGACATAGAAAAATGCTCAGTCAGTGACCATCAGAGAGATGCAAATTAAAGGACAGTGAGGTATCAGCTCACACCTGTCAGAATGGCGACCATCAACAAATCAACAAATGACAAGTGCTGGCGAGGGTGTGGAGCAAAGGGAACCCTCCTACTCTGCTGGTGGGAATGCAGGCAGGTGCAGCCACTATGGACACAGTATGGAGTTTCCTCAAAAAATTAAAGATGGAACTGCCATTTGACCCAGTGATCCCACTTTTAGGAATATATGCTAAGGGACCCCAAACACCAATCAGAAACAATGTATGCACCCCTATGTTCATAGCAGCAAAACTTGCAATAGCTAAGATATGGAAACAGCCCAAGTGCCCATCAGTAGCTGAGTGGTTGAAAAGCTGTGTTACATTTATGCCACACAATACTATGCAGCAGTAAAAGAGAAGGATCTCTCCCTTTGAGACAGCATGGAGGGACCTGGAGAGTATCATGCTAAGTAAAATAAGCCAGTCAGAGAAAGACAAGTATCACATGATCTCACCCATATGTGGAACCTAATGAACAAAATAAACTGATGAAGAGAGTGGATCCAGAGACCTGGAAGCATGGAGCAGACTGGGGAATCTCAGAGGGAAGTCGTGGTAGGGTGGGTGGGTGGGAAGAGGTCAACCAACAAACTCATATGCATAGAGGCTTAATCCATGGACACAGACAATAGGATGGTGAAGGCCTGGGGCACCCGGGGCAGGCTAGGTGTCAATGGGGGATACAAGGGGACATGAGTAATTCCTTCAACAATAAAGGTACAATTTAAAGAAAAAAGAATTAGGACTGGGACCCTCAGACTCCCCTGAACATGGTCCCTGTGTCACCATCTTCTCTCAGGTGTGGTCAAGACCTCAGCTATGAAAGACTCTGCCTCATGAATATGCAAAAGAGAGGAGGCAGAGGAGGGTAAATATGGGTAAGTCTGTGCCCTGAGGGCATCACCCACAGCCACACCCTCCCCTACAGAAGTGCTCCCAGCACAGCCCTCACCATGCACTGGAGCTGGAGAACCCTCCTCCTGGTGGCCATGGCGACAGGTAAGGGGCTCCCGTCCTGGTTAAGGAGGGTCCAGGGACAGTCCAGGGGGATTCCACTCACTCCTGTCTCCTCCCACAGGTGTCCACTCCCAGGTGCAGCTGGTGCAGTCTGGGGCTGAGGTGAGGAAGCCTGGGGCCTCCGTCAAGGTCTCCTGCAAGTCTTCTGGATACACCTTCACCAGCTACTGGATGCACTGGGTGCGACAGGCCCCAGGACAGGGACTTGAGTGGGTGGGGATAGTTAACCCTTTATTTATAATAACAAACTACGCACAGAAATTCCAAGGCAGAGTCTCCATGACAGCAGACACGTCCACGAGCACAGCCTACATGGAGCTCAGCAGCCTGAGAACCAAGGACACAGCCGTGTATTACTGTGGGAGACTCAGTGAGGGGAAGTCAGTGTGAGCCCAGACACTAACCTCCCCGAGGAGGCAGCAGGACTGGGCTGCAGGAAGCGTCAGGGACACCAGGCATCGCTCAGGGCCCTCACCAAAAGCATGTGGAGAGTTAAACAAAGATACCATTTCCTGCTCAGTCTTAAATTAGTTTTGCAGCGAGGCTCAGCCACAGAGCTCACAGGAAGCCCTGTCCTAGGTCTAGTTTTAGGGATTATGTTTGTGAACAAAAAGGGGGCTCTGTCCTAAATCTGACAAAACTCAGTGACTGACAGGACCTCACAGGAAGCTCTGATCACACATTCCTACCTGGGCAGTCTTGGGGGTGGGCACGCCCCAGGCCTATGACTTCTTTACTAAAAGGCTCCTCTTTGCCTGAAGCACCCCCATCCATGGTTCCTGTGCATCTGGGTTAACACACCTGTGACATCAGCATGACCACCCTCAGCAGAGCACCTCCTGTTCACTATCCTGTCACCCAGTCCCCGCCTTGCTCTCTCCCACCTCAATGTCACTCTGCACCTTCCCTCCTTCACTTCAAATGCACAAACGCAGCTGCAACCCGGTATTCTCTAGAGCATTGGAGGTCTTGCTCCCCAACAGATGTGGTCAGTTTGGCTGAAATAAAATCTTATAAACATGCTCTCCATGTTTGGACATTCCTTACACCAACGTGTTGTCTTTTCTTCGTTTACCACACACGTTCACACACGTTTCTCCCATGTGGAGAGGGAGGTGCACACAATCATAAAACCTGCTGCCTCCACATGATGGTGGTGGTGACTCTGAAGAGTTCGCACCCTTTGGTGTGGGGATGACGATCCAACCACTGAGCCCTCCATCCAGCTCAATGTGTAAATGATGGAAACTCTCCCCTGTGAGAGGCTGGGAACAGGGCTTGTGCACACGCACAGCAGGGAAGTGGAGGGAAATGTGTGCTTTCGGGAGGCAGCTGTGTGCTTGTGAGAGTGGCAGCAGGTTAGAGACGGAGGCTGCAGTCACAGCGTCCAGCCCAGCCTCTCCTGCCTCCTCACAGGCACATGTTAGAGTTTTGTGGACGATGTGATTGTGGAAAATAACAAGGAGAATCTTTCAGCTTCAAAATAAAAGCAACATCCAATGCAAATTCTTATTCCCAAAGCCCAGAAAGCAACATGGCCCACGGTGGAGGAAGGGGAGCAGAGGAAGCCCCATCCACGCGCCTCTGGGGAGCACCTCTGGGTCCTCATCAAAACCCCGAGGAAGAAGGACTCTCAGTCCTGGAAGCTGCCCCCAAAGGAATGGGGTCAGGGTGACGGGTCTCAGGAAAGGACGGAGGGAGGGCGGTCAGGACTGGACCCCCTGTGGCCAGCATCCTTGAGTCCTTTCCCATCTGGGGTCGCCCCTAGGATGACAAGGTCAGGCATGCTGCCCAGGGTCACAGCTGCACCTTATATGCAGACTCCATGCAAATGGGGCTCTCCTCCTGCTCATAAAAGGGGGCCCTTGCCCAGCATTTTGGGGAGACACCCAGAATCCAAGCGCTTGATACAGGACCCCAGCGGCTCCACCATGGACTTGGTGCCAAGCTGCGTTTTCCTCCTGATCATTTCTCAAGGTCATTCTCAGGAGTGGGGAGCTCTGAGACCTGTGCCTGTGCCTGTGTGTGCTTCCATGTGATTCTAAGTCCCCCTGTGTCTCTGTGTTTGCAGGTGTCCAGTGTGAGGTGCAGCTGGTGGAGTCTGGGGGAGGCCTGGTGCAGCCTGGGGGGTCTCTGAGACTCTCCTGTGAAGCCTCTGGATTCACCTTCAGTAGCTACGAAATGAACTGGGTCCGCCAGGCTCCAGGGAAGGGGCTGGAGTGGGTCGCATACATTAGTAGTGGTGGTAGTAGCACATACTACGCCGACTCTGTGAAGGGCCGCTTCACCATCTCCAGGGACAACGCCAAGAGCACGCTGTACCTGCAAATGAGCAGCCTCAGAACTGAGGACACAGCCATGTATTACTGTGCGAGAGACACAGTGAGGGGAAGTCAGTGTGAGCCCAGACACTAACCTCCCTGAGGAGGCAGCAGGGCTGGGCTGCAGAGAGCATGGAGGACACCAGGGGGCGCTCAGGACCCACAGCACAGAACAGCCCCAGGAGCAGGGGCAGAGGGAGGCTGGGGGAAGGGCCTTTCTGTTGGGCTCAGGGATTTCCTCTCAAGTTCTCAGCTGCCTCCAGGGAGGGCTCTTCCTTCTCATGTTCTCAATGCAGTCAACAGTGAAGAAGGGCATTGTGTTTGCAGGTGACATGAGGGCAGGGAGTGGACTCTCCTTCACCAAGTCTTATTTTCTGTTTCTCTTTCTCTACAAGGAGATCATCCTCAGTGCTCTCGGCGTCCTTGGTTTGGGAAACGTTCCCACCATGAGAGACCCCAGCGTAGCCCAGGTCCCTGTGTGCTGACCTCATGGCCCTGTCCCCACCTTTCCTTCTCACAGGCCCACCTGACCCCACCTTTACCTCTCACAGGTTCACCTGTCCCCACCTTTCCCTCTCACAGGCCCACCTGCCCCCACCTTTCCCTCTCACAGGCCCACCTGTCCCCATGTTTCCTTCTCACAGGTCCACCTGTGACACCACGACCAGGATCATCCCCCGGGACCTCCCACCTCAGCACTTCGTCCTCCCTACCTGTTGAATGAAACACACAAGGGCTTTAATCTAACAGACAGGAGTGGGTAGAACTGGTCTGTATTTTGAATTTCTAGAGGTTAAGAAAGTAACAACATCTGCAATGAATAATACATGGAGTTAGACTCACACTGCAGATTAAACATACATGAACTTCAAGAAGTCTAAGGAAACTCTCCAAAATGGAACACAGAATAAATTTCCCACAAAACAGCCAAGTGTCAGGAATGTTAGAGACAATAAAGCAGTTAAATATCTGTAATCATAAAAGTGTAATATGCAAATCGACCAAACAACCAAACAGCAGAATGACCATCCAGACGACTTTCCAGATGACCTCGCTGTGACACACACTGGCACCAGGCCAACCAATGAGGGTGCAATGTGATTGGATGGGGGTCCCCACCATTGCCCCATGATTGCCCTGGAAATGGATGCCCAGGCCACTGCCAGCAACACTCCGGTGGGTGTGCGGGGCCATCCAATGATCACCCCACAGAGGGAGGTCCAGGCAAGCTAAGCGATTGCACTCCTTTCCTGTTTCCACAGGGGGAGGCGACCTGTGGTGGGGAAAGGAGGCAGAACCACATAGATGGCAAGTAGTGGCAGCAGCGGGGGTGGGTCCAGCTGCTGCAGCGGGAGGAAAGAAAACCCTGATGGGCCTTGATCACCGGCCAGGCCTAGGGACCCTACCTGAGGGGTCCTGGATTATGAGAGGGCACAGGACGGGCTGAGTGACACCACCTGTCCTGTGCACAAATTCCATGCACCGGGCCTCTAGTCTATATGTACAACTGCCTAAAGGACCGAATGACTGAACCACCATTTGACCAGTTGCTATGATACGCACTGACCACCAGGGGGAAATCACACAATGCAGGAGCTGCCCTCTGGTGGTCAGTGTGCTTCCATAGCAGCAGCGAGCTCAGCTGAATAACAGACACTGGCCTTACAGCTGGCGAGAGCAGCTGCAGCAGCACAAGCCTCTACAGCAGCACGCTACCAAGTGACGGCCTGCGCAGCACGGCCAGAATCAGCTGGAGCATCGTGGCACCCAGCCCGCGCTCAGGCTCCTCCCTGGCCACCTGCCAGTTGGCGCACTACTACATCCCTCAGAGGATGTCAGACTGCTGGTGTCCAGCCTATTCCTGCAGGCCCCAAGGGGTCCCGAATTGCGAGATGGTGCAGGCCAGGCTGAGGGACCCCACCGGTGAACGAATCAGTGCACTGGATCCCTAGTATATACATGGAATTGGAATCCAATAAAGAGGAGAGGGGGCACCAAGAAAAATGTTTGAAGAAATCATTTCAAATAGTTTTTCAGAATTTGATGTAAACTATAAAGAGATCTAAGGACACCAAAGTACTCCAAGAAGAAATGAAAATAAACAACATTAAGTCATGGCCCATTGAAGTCAAACTGGTGAAAAAGATAAAATGCCCACGGGCAGCAAAGAGAAAACCACACCTGAGTCAAGAAACAAGATTAATAATAACATAAAAGGTCACATGAAAAACTACCCAAACCAGAAGACAATGGAGGGACAACTCAAAGAGCTGAAGGAACATTAAAGGAACATCAATGTAGAATTCTAAACTAACAGAATATCTATTTCAAAACTTGATGCAATGAAATTACAAAATATCAGTTTTGTGAGATGCAGCTAGAGCAGTGCTTGGAGGGAAATGGACAGCATTAAATGCTTATGTTAGAAAAGGATAAAGATCTTTACAGCGATCATCTCAGCCAGTGGTCGGCAAACTCATTAGTCAACAGAGCCAAATATCAACAGTACAATGATTGAAATTTCTTTTGAGAGCCAAAAACCAACTTCTGCGCATGGGCCACGAAGTTTCAATCGCACTGCATGTGCACGCCTACACGTGGTATTTTGTAGAAGAGCCACACTCAAGGGGCCAAAGAGCCGCATGTGGCTCGCGAGCCGCAGTTTGCCAACCACTGATCTAAGCCCCCACTATAAAAAATTGGAAAAGGGTGAGAACCAATTTGGAGGCAGAGGTAAATGCATGTTCCCGCTGCCTCCCACAACCACATGAAATGCACAACTAAGGTAGAGAACAACCATCATTCTGGACTAGGGAGGTAAAGAAGAAAGCACACTGAGATAGGTAGGAAGGGTGGAGGTGGGAGCAGGCTGGTACGACACCCACATGTGGCATGTTTTTAATTGGCAGGGATATCTCAGCTCTGGAGGCCTCCTGTGAGAAGCAAAGAGTCCCAGTCCAACACCAGAGCCCCAACCCAGGGTTCCAGAGCTGGGAAGAGAAGTCTTCAGAGCTTCAGGATGTAAAAACCAGCAATGATTGTCACTGAGTGACATGGACGCAGCTGCAGACCCAGGCTGTTCCCCTTAAAGGGACAGCACAGGAACTGACAGGGTCCCCCCTCCTCTGAGCTCCAAGGAGCAGATGGTGGAATTAGAGGATCCAGGGACATACGGGAAAGAACTGGATTCTTCAGCATTAGGGCAGGAACTTGTGATGGCTTTCTCCCAGACAGGCTGCTCCCAGGGTTCTTTGATTCTATGCTGGGACCTCCCCCATCGCATACCTGCCTTGAAGCCATATCTGAGGTTCCATCAGTGGGGCTTCCACAGTGTGCTCTGCCCTGCTGATTCCCTGAGAACCCACCCCATCCAAATTGCAGCCCCACCCAAGGTGTTTGCAGCAGCCTTTCCATGTGATTGGCTTGTCCTGGCTCAGGCATCAGACTCCCCTAAAATCTCTCAAACAGGCAACAGCTGGCATCAGCGTGCCCCAAATCTATCAATAATAGACCCAAGTCTGGCACTAGCACCAGCCTGCCTTGCTTCACAGCTTGTCCTCACCTGGGCACCTCCATGCCCAATACAAGTAGCAGCCATCTGCAGATCCCCCTGTAGGTCCTGCTTGGTGGTGTTGTGGAGCGAATTCGAGTGAACGACCACTGGATTCCAAACCAAATTAAAATTTAGGGAGCCTTTATTAGCCGGCCAGCTGGCCGGCCAGTCAGCCGGCAACTGCTCTGCCTTTCTCTATGCAGGGAGCCCAGAGAGCAGCCCCTACCCTTTGTGCAGGACCACTTTTAAGCACAATAACCACATCCTGTTTTTGCAGAGCAAGTAACCCAAGACAAAACAGTTTTTCCTAAGCAATGTCAGGATCATGCCATTGACGACCATGTTATTCACAGGGTCATCCTGTTCTTCAGAAAGCTGACAGTGTTCTATGACAGAAGGCCTACGTGCTGGGAGGGGCCATGAGACCGTATCTCAAGGCCTGGCCTGGTGTCAGCATTGACAACTCTTTCTGGGGCATAGTCAGTGACCTCTCTGGAATGGTAGTAGTAAGCATGCTCAAAAATTCAAACTCTCAACAGGTGGCCCCAGGCAGTGGCTGACTTTGCATTTTCCAGGAGGACCTAGAGCCAGTGCACCCAGTGGACAGTTTCAGATCACACCAGATTACAACTCCACACATTCAGGAAAAGGAGGAGAAGGAGAAAGAAGAGGGGGGAAAGTTGGAGGGAAAGGAGGAGGAGAAGGAGGAGGAGCAGGAGGATCAGGAAAAGGAAGAAGGAGGAAGAAGAAGGAGGAGGAGGAGGAGGAGGAGGAGGAGGAGGAGAAGAAGAAGAAGAAGAAGAAGAAGAAGAAGAAGAAGAAGAAGAAGAAGAAGAAGAAGAAGAAGGAGAAGAAGAAAAGGAAGAGGAAGAAGAAGGAGAAGAAGAAGGAGGAGAAGAAGAAAATATGAACAAAGGAATAGCCAGTTTGGGTCAGTGGATAGAACATTGGCCTGCTGACTGTAGGGTTCCAGGTTTGAATGTGGCCAGGAGCACGTGCCAGGATTGTGGACTTGCAGAAGGTGGCTGATCAGTGATTGTCTGTCACCATTGATGTTTCTCTCTCTCTCTCTCTCTCTCTCTCTCTCTCTCTCTCTCTCTCTCTCTGTCCCTCCCTCTTTCTCTCTCTCTCTCTCTTTCCCTTCCTGTCTGAAATCAATAAAAATATAAAAATAAATAAAAATAAAATGTATGAACAAAATAATGGCAATTATTACCTATGTATAAACAATTAAATCTAAGAACCAAAAAAAAAATAAAATATCTAATTAACTTATAAGTAAAATAGAACCTGGTGCATGGAAACATGGAACAGAATGACCAAACTCAGAGGGAAGAGTGGGGGAGAGAGGAAAGGGATGAACCAAAGAACTCATATGCATATGCATGACCTACAGACACAGACAGGAGGGTGGTGAAGGCAGGGGTGGGGCAGAATGGGGTATAAGGTTGATATGGGGGTAAAAAGGGGGACATCAGTAATACTCCCAACAGCAAAGATTTTTTAAAGAAAGAAATTAGAAAAGAAAGATCAAAATCACCTACAATCAAGCAGAAGGAAGGAAAAATAAAGATGAACAGAGATTAATGAAATCAACAGACAAAAATGATAAAAAACAACCAATGATGCCAACAGCTGAATCTTTGAAAAAATCAATGAAATTAACTCAATGCTAACAAGACTGCCAAAGAGACAAATGACCAATATCAGAAATTAATCAGGAGATATAAATACGTTTCCCAGTGCATTCTTATGAGACCGGCATTCTTTGTGCAGTCAGTATAGAGAAAGAGTAAACTACAAACCGAAATCTCTTGTTAACATATTTAATAAAATCCTCATCAGAAGATGAGCCAATCCTACCAGCAAGATAAGAAAATCATACTACACCATGACCAAGCAGTAATTATCCCAACAACTCAAAGCTGAGTCAACATTTTTAAATCAACCAGTGTAATCCACCAGGTCAACTGGGTAGAGAAGAGAAGTCACCTGGTCATTAAAATCAACACAGAAAAGTGTGTGACAAAGCACAGCACTCATTCATGATCACATGCTTAGGGCACTTGGGATAAAGGCCGTTCCTCACTCTGGTCCTGTAGCTACTATCATACTCGATTGTGGGGAGTTAAATGATCCCCTCAGATGGGGACAAAGTCAGAAACCACTTCTATTCACATAGTACTTGACGCTTTAACAAGAGCAAGAAGACGAGAAAAGTGCATGGAGACATTCCGATGTGAACCAACATACAAGGCGTCCCTCCTTGCAGGGACATGTTCATCTGTGAAGAGAAACCAGAAGAATCTGCTTCAGCATCACAGGCGAGTGTACAGAAATGGGGCTATTTGAGACGTATCCTCACGGCAGTGGTGCTGCCCGTGTGGGCTGGCAAAGCAGCAGATAAGGGGACGGAACTGAGTTCTTGCGGGAAACCATCCCCAGAAACACAGCTTCTCCCAGAGGTGCAGCCTCCAGGAGGAACTGGGCAGCACACTGGTCCCCAGAGTTCACCCTAAATCCCTGCTGACTGGAGGGGCCACGCGTGTTTGCTCATTGAGCTGAGCCCAGGGAACAGGACATCTCCCGCCTCTTTAGGACAGGAAGTAGGTTTGCACTGGGAGCCAGGAGCCCCCTGAAGCCTGGCTGCCGCCTTCCTCCCACAGAAGTGGGGAGAGGGGTGCCCCTAGAGGTCACACTTCAGAGTGGGTTCCCAGGTCCCCAGAAAGCACGCTGGGAGTGAAGCTGGGGAGGTGCTCAGTGAGCTTTTAAACTGACATTGAACCCCACATGCATGTTGAGGGGAAGGGGGGAGGAAGTCCCTGTCTCCTCCTGGCACCTGGGAAAACGGACTTTTCCTCATTTAGGTTTGTATTCCCTCAGCCTCACGGAGCCCTGACCAGCTGGCTGGGGCAGGTCCCCCACAGCGAGGCTCAGCATCCGCCTGCAGGAGAGGGGGTCTGGGTGGTTCTTCCTCTTTAAGTCTCTGGAGAGAGGTTCCGGCCCAGCTCCCCATGCACCCCTGTATCCTGGCCCCTGGGGCTGCCCTTCTTGGGGCCTCTCCATCCTGGTTCCCCTGGTTCTGGCAACACAGACAACCCCCAGGTCTGCTGTTCCCTGGCAGGACCCTGGCTGCCTGCCAGCGGTGCCGGGCCTCCACAGTGTTAACTAGACATGGGGGGAGGGGCCCTACCCGTGTGGCTCAGTGGATAGAGCCTCAGCCTGCGGACTGACGGGCCTCCGGTTTGATTCCTGTCATGGGCACGGACGTCCATTGCAAGCTCCATCCCTGCCTGCAAGAGGCACCTCCTCACTGTGTCTCTATGGGCTCCCCCTCTCCCCTCCCTTCCACTTTCTCTAAAAATAAGTGGGAAATATCCTCGGGTGAGGATGAACACTACTAACTGAATAAAGGAATCTTTAAAAAAATATATAGAAAGAAGGAAAGAAATGGTAAGAGGTCACCCCAGAGCCCTCCGAGTGTTGCTCATTGGTTGAGCTTCGACCTAAAACCAAGAGGTCAGGGTTGGAGTCCTGGTCAGGGCACTTGCCTGGGCTGCTGCCTGGACCCCCAGTGGGGGGCGTGCAGGAGGCAACTAATCGATGATTCTCTCTCATCACTGATGTTTCCATCTCTCTCCCCTCCTTTCCTCTCTGAAATCAATAAAAATATATATTAAAATAAGAATAAAAAATGAAAAGGAAGAGAGAAGGAAGGCTTCATGGTGTCTGACCTGCCCATGCCTCCCCCTCCCCAGCGTGATCGCACTTTCCAAGTGGTGGTGGCCGCCTTCCCAGAGGAACAAGGGACCACAGTCCCAGATTCCTGTGTCCCTCTGTCCTCACCTGGGGCTGTGGGAGGATGGACACAGGTGGCCGCTCTCCTGTGAAAAGAGAAAAGCTCACCTGCCCCCAAGGACGACGAGGTGCCTCAACTCTCTACCCAGAGTTTTGCTTCCAAGAGCCAACATATTCCTTTTTTATCTTTTTTCATCCTCACCCAAGGATATTGTTCCATTGCTTTTCAGAGAGAGAGGAAGGGAGGGAGAGGAAGAGGGAAACATTGATTTGAAAGAAACACATCAACTGGTTGCCTCCTGCACACGCCTTAACCAGGGCAAGGGCCAGGGAGGGGTCTGCAACCTAGGTACAGGCCCTTGACAGAAATTGAACCCGATACCTTTTGGTTCAAATGCAACACTCTACCCACTGAGTGAAACCTACCATGGCTAGTACTCTATTTTAAATTTTAATTAATTAATTAATTAATTAATTAATTAAACATTTTTATTGTTGAAAGTATTGCATATATCCACTTTTTTTCAGCATCCTTGATTCCTTTCCCATCTAGGGTCGCCCCTAGGATGACAAGGTCAGGCATGCAGCCCAGGGTCACAGCTGCACCTTATATGCAGACTCCATGCAAATGGGGCTCTCCTCCTGCTCATAAAAGGGGGCCCTTGCCCGGCATGTTGGGGAGACACCCAGAACCCAAGTGCCTGAGACAGGACCCCAGCGGCTCCGCCATGGACTTGGTGCCAAGCTGCCTTTTCCTCCTGATCGTTTCTCAAGGTCATTCTCAGGAGTGGGGAGCGCTGAGACCTGTGCCTGTGCCTGTGTGTGCTTCCATGTGACTCTAAGTCCCCCTGTGTCTCTGTGTTTGCAGGTGTCCAGTGTGAGGTGCAGCTGGTGGAGTCTGGGGGAGGCCTGGTGCAGCCTGGGGGGTCTCTGAGACTCTCCTGTGCAGCCACTGGATTCACCTTCAGTAGCTACGAAATGAACTGGGTCCGCCAGGCTCCAGGGAAGGGGCTGGAGTGGGTTTCTGCTATTGGTAGTGGTGGTAGCACATACTACACCGACTCTGTGAAGGGCCGCTTCACCATCTCCAGGGACAACGCCAAGAGCACGCTGTACCTGCAAATGAGCAGCCTGAGAACTGAGGACACGGCCGTGTATTACTGTGCGAGAGACACAGTGAGGGGAAGTCAGTGTGAGCCCAGACACAAACCTCCCTGAGGAGGCAGCAGGGCTGGGCTGCAGGGAGCGTCCAGGACACCAGGGGGCGCTCAGGACCCACAGCACAGAGAGCAGCTCCAGGAACAGGGGCAGAGGGAGGGGGGAGGGAAGGGCCTTCCTGTTGGGCTCAGGGATTTCCTCTCAAGCTCTCAGCTGCCTCCAGGGAAGGCTCTTCCTTCTCATGTTCTCACTGCAGACAACAGTGAAGAAGGGCATTGTGTTTACAGGTGACATGAGGGCAGGGAGTGGATTCTCCTTCACCAAGTCTTTTATTTTCTGTTTCTCTTTCTCTACAAGGAGATCATCCTCAGTGCTCTAGGCGTCCTTGGTTTGGGAAACGTTCCCACCATGAGAGACCCCAGCGTAGCCCAGGTCCCTGTGTGCTGATCTCAGGCCCCTGTCCCCACCTTTCCCTCTCACAGGCCCACCTGCCCCCACCTTTCCCTCTCACAGGCCCACCTGTCCCCACCTTTCCCTCTCACGGGAACAAGTAGCGCCATGGCAACGAGGATCATCCCCCAGGACCTCCCATCACAGCTCTCTATCATCCCTACCACACGCTTCCCTCCTGGTCCTCATTCACTCGGGTGGATGTGCAAACCCACCCCAACTTCTGGCTTCAATCATCACAAAACCTTGGGTCTGATTTGCTTTGTTTCCCAATGAAGGGGACCCTGTGGTTACAGGAATTTCCCAGCAGATGGCTCAGGGTGACCCCCATGTCAGCACCCTTAGCTCCATTGTCTCCACCTTAACCATCTGCAAAGTCCTGTCATATAAGAACACCCGCTGGCCCCCGTGATGAGAACCTGGATATTCCTGAGGTCAGGGTCCAGCCATCACAATCCCCTGAGAGTCAGGGCCTCCAGGGCCCCTCAAGAACCTGGGGACGGGTTTCCTTCCTGGGAGCTGGGAGTTGTGTGTGTGAGAGTGTGAGTGCGCATGTCTGTGTGTGTGCACATGGTAATCTGTTTGGAATTGAGCCATGACACCCGTCTGACTGGGATGCAGACACAGTAGTTTTGACTTCACATGGAACCTGGAATGTGGGTTAATCTTCAAGCCAATGCTTTCTTTCCTGAAGGACTCCAGATGTGATGTGTGGCTATTTCAGGGAAGAGAGAGGCCAGTGGAACTGGTTGGACAATGAGGAAATCACAACACAATGTAGGAATGATCCTGGAGATGTGCCTGCTCAGACGTGGTGAATTCCCGTGAATGGTAATTCCCCTCCAGGCTCAGGATGGGTTTTCCCATGTTGCACGTGGGTCCATCCAGTGAATGGGCTTTAGGGCCTGGGGTCGCCCATCATGTAGGGACACGGTGACGGCACTGCCCAGGACCACACGCAGACCCGAGGAGGCACTGGAGAGGGAGGACATGGTGCCTCTGAAATGAGCTCCTAATGAAGCAGGAAAGCCCCACATGCCCTCCCGCTCCCTGGTTAGAACCCTGTCACATGTCCACATGGACTCAGACCCTGATGGAGAGAACGAGGCAGAGCCACCAAGGCTGAGCAGGTTTCTATGACATTAGATCCAACAGCTCCAGTAACGGGCGGTTTTCTGGATGATCTATTCATTCTGTAATAATGGACAGAGAAAAAGAATACTCTTCATATATAAACTAGATGCCCAGTGTGTGAAATTCGTGCACGGGGCTGGGGTGGGGGGGGGGGCCCTCAGCCCAGCCTGCACCCTCTCCAATCTACGATCCCTTGGGGGATGTCTGACTGCCTCTCACAATCTGGGACCGCTGGCTCCAAACGGCTCGCCTGCCTGCCTGCCTCATCGGCCCTGACCCCTCTGCCTGACTGCCTCATCGCCCCTAACCACCTTTGTCTGCCTCATTGCCCAAACCACCTCTACCTGTCTGCCTGATTGCTCCTAACTACTGGACTACTGGCCTGATCGCCCTAACTGCTCCCCTGCTGGCCTGATCGCCCCTAGCCACCTATGCCTCACCACATACCCAAGACCCAGGATTCCCTCCTCCGGCCGGTCTCAGGCACCTGGGACCTGGGCTTCTCTCCCTCTGGCTGGCTGCAGGCACCCAGGACCTGGGCCCACTTCGCCTGGTCCGGCTGCAGCCGCAGGGGACCATGGGCGGGTGTCTTTGCCTGGGGCACAGCCACAGGCGCCCAGGACTGCTGGCAGGTCGCTTATCCCTCTCCCAAGGCGTAGCCACAGGAGCTGACATCTGGGACTGTGGGGTGTGTGGCTTGTCCCTCTCCTGGGCCACAGCCAGGCTCTCCCCATTCTTCTCTCGCAAGCTCATTTATGCTTGGCTGGTCCTCATTCCTCTCTCCCCATTGTTGAGTGTCTGAGCAGTCCAGGTGTGACGGTGTGAGGGCATGACAACCATTTGCATATTAGCTCTTTATTATATTGGATGATTTATTATATCTGTTCTTTCATATCAGTGTTTTACATCAAGACTTTTTATAATTAAACTAGAGGCCCAGTGCACAAATTTGTGCACCAGTGGGGTCTCGGCCTGGCTTGCGTGATTGGGCCGAAACTGGCTCTCTGACATCCCCTGAGGGGTCCCGGATTGCAAGAGGGCACAGGCCTGCCAAGAGACCCCACCGGTTCAGGATCAGGGTTGGGAAAAGACACAGGAGGTTGGCCAGCCAGGGAAGGACCTCAGGATTGCTCCAGGGTATGTCTGCCCATCTCGCTCAGTCTCAATAGGCTGGAGCCCAGCAGCAAGGAAACCTGCTGGTCCGAGCATCTGCCCTCTAGTGCTCAGTGCACGTCATAGCGAGCAGTTGAGCTGCCTTAGCATATCATTAGCATATTATGCTTTGATTGGTTGAACTGCCAACTGATTGACCAGACACTTGGCATATCAGGCATTTTTATGTAGGATTTCCAAAACTACAGCATAATTTCTGCCCCATTGATACCAACAACTTCACCTAAACTGATCTGGTCATGATTACTTTCTTCTATGTCCCAATGCATGGAACTGGGTCCACCGCAGAGTCTAGAGAAGAAACACCACAAAGGAGGCCGTGCAGCTGCTACACGTCCAGCACCAAACTGCCCTGAAGGAGTTGGCCCCGGGAGCTCTGTCTGTGTCTCTCTACTTCATGCTTCTGGTTCCCAGGGACCCTCACAGATGCTCCTCCCTCTCCAACACTCGGTCCACTGGCTCCAGGCTCACACTCTGGTCTTAGTTTGTCCTCTGATCACTTTGTAAGGGAAACAGGGTCAGATGGGACTTCTGGTCTCCTGAACATGAACCTCCTGCAACAAATGAGGACTTTAAGTGCTGAAGGAAAATGGAGTAGCCATCAAGGTTGAATTTTAAAGGAACTGAAAATACATTTCAAAACTGAATGAAGCCATGCTGGTGTGGCACAGTGGTTGAGCTTCGACCTGTGATTCCATTCCTGGTCAGGACAATTACCTGGGCTGTGGGCTTGATGCCCAGTAGTGAACACACAGGAGGCAGCCAATCAATGGTTCTCTTTCATCATTGTCTCTCCCTCTCCATTCCTCTATGTAATAAAAAATATATATTAAAACAAATAAAGGACAAGATTGTGGGTTTGATTCCCAGTATTGGCAGATATGGGAGGCAAATGATAAATATGTTCCCCACCATCAATGTTTCTCTCTTTTACAACGTCTTTCTCTGTTCAATATTTCTATCTCACATCAATGTCTCTCTCTCTCTCTCTCTCTCTCTCTCTCTCTCTCTCTCACAATGTTTATCTCTCTCACTCTTTTCTGTTTATCTAAAAATCAATGAAAATATCCTCAAGTAAGGATAAAGAAAATAATATCTATATCTACAAATAAATCTATAATTAAGCTATACATATATCTAAATCAAACTATATCTATATCTTATGAATATCTATAATCTATATCCATAGGAGTAGAGGCACATTGATGTTATCCCTAAGAGTCACTGCATGTGCCCACATCCTACTTCCTGACCACCTCCCGCAGCACAGCCCCTGGTGTGGAAGAAGAGGTCCCTGGGCAGCATGACCAGGACCACAAGGAGGGCCTGGTTCTTTGAGCCACAGTCAGCACCACCTTCCAGGAGAAGCCGCAGAGACCAGGACTTCCCTCACCTCTTGCCCTTTGTATGTGCAGACACCTCCCATATGCAAATGCCCACACGGCCACCAGACAGACACACAGTTGGAGTCCACTTAAATGCAGGGCCTCCTCACCCCAGAGAATACTTTCTGGGGGACGAGGACCTCACCTGAAGGACATGACTCCCCTGTGGCTCTTCCTCTTCCTGCTGTCAGCTCCCAGATGTGAGTGATTCAGGGTCTTAGACGTAAGGAGATGGGGACCCTGCATCTGAGCCCAGGACTCACTGTGTTCTCTCTGTCCCAGGTGTCCTGTCCCAGGTGCAGCTGCAGGAGTCGGGCCCAGGACTGGTGAAGCCCTCACAGACCCTCTCCCTCACCTGCACTGTGTCTGGGGTCTCAGTCACCAGCAGTGATTACTGGCACTGGATCCGCCAGCCCCCTGGGAAAGGGATGCAATGGATGGGGAGGTGGACAGGGAGCACAAGCTACAACCCAGCCTTCCAGGGCCGCATCTCCATCACTGCTGACACGGCCAGGAACCAGTTCTCCCTGCAGCTGAGCTCTGTGACCACTGAGGACACGGCCGTGTATTACTGTGCGAGACACAGTGAGGGGAAGTCAGTGTGAGCCCAGACACAAACCTCCATGAGGAGGCAACAGGGCTGGACTGCAGGGAGAGCCCCGGACACCAGGGGGAGCTCAGGGCCCACAGCACAGAGAGCAGCCCCAGGAGCAGGGGCAGAGGGAGGTGTGGGGGGAAGGGCCTTCCTGTTGGGCACAGGGATTTCCTCTCAAGGTCTCAGCTGCCTCCAGGGAGGGCTCTTCCTTCTCATGTTCTCACTGCAGACAACACTGAAGAAGGACATTGTGTTTGCATGTGGCATGGCGGCAGGGAGGGGGACTCTCCTTCACCAAGTCTCCTTCACAAATTCTAAAAGTGGCTTTTTTCACTCTTTTCAGTGTTTTCCTGATGAGTATGAACTCAGCAGGTGGGTCACTGGGATTGGGCTGTGTGCACAGCTCTGCATTGTGCCATTCCCCTCCTGGTTCCAGGGAGATCACAGGCCCTCCCTCTGCTGAGAGACCTGAGCATACTCAGGGCTCAGGGACCTCACCCATCCGCTCTGGGTCCACATTGATCCGCGGAAGAGCTATCAGCTCAGTGCACCAAACACAGGGAGCCCCACATCATCCACACGACGGGCCCTGCTGTCCATCAGACAGCAGTGCTAACCCCCCAGCGGGGACAGGAGCCTATGGACTGGGATGTGCATCATTGAACTCCTCCTCCATCTGTCCTCCTGGAGCCAAGGGTGAGATGTGCATGGGGAACATGTTGGAAGCCGAGGCACATCTGTGGGACCCCTGTGTCCATACTGTCCTCTTACTACTTTCCCAGGAGACACAGAGTCACACACTCACACACACACACAGACACACACACACAATAACATATACAATCACACACACAGAGTCACACAAAAAGTGACACACTCGTTTCTGGAAAAGACATGCATTCACACATGAGCAGTGATACAAAACCGTTCATGTACTTTATGAATTCTATGTAAGAAAATCGGGTTATCCCTAGCCAATTTGGCTCAGTCGATAGAATGACGGCCTGTAGACTAAAGGGTCCTGGATTTGATTCAGGTCAAGGACACATATCCCATTGGGTGAAGTGCAAGAGGTAGCCAATCAATGATTCTCTCTCATCATTGATGTTTCTATCTCTAGCTCTACCTTCCTCTCTAAAAACAATAAAGAAATATTTCTTTTTAATTGTTTAAAAAGAAAAAAATGGGGTTATATTTAATTCTCTTGGATGCCATATGAAATAATATGAGGTCTGCAAGCAACTATTATTTCAACAATGACCACAACCTGTGAAGATCAACAGTTGTATTTCTCAGTCCACTTAGTAGGAGCTCAAATTAGGAATTTAATCCAAACATTGCTAGATTACTACAAAATTTTAAAATATAATTGAAGTAATAGTGAAAATTTACCAACAAATGAAAGCCAAGGACCAAATGAACTCAAAAGTAAATTGTATCAGAATTTCAAATAAGAATTGATAACATTCTGTCAACTCTTCTTGAATTCTTCCAAGAATTAAGGAAAGAGACAACACTTTCAAACAGATTTATTGAGGCGACCATTACATTCATATCCAAGTCAAGTGAAAACATACAAAAATGGCAGGTCAATATCCCTGATGAAATTACATGCAAAAACATTCAAAAATATACTAGGAAACTAAACTGCACACTGAAAGCGTCATTTACCACGATCAAGTGGGAAACCGTCCAAGCATGCAAAGATGGCTCAACAGTAACTGTGCTACATCTCATCCACAGAATGAAGGATAAAGTATACAGTTATATAAAAAGATACAGAATAAAGCCTTTAAATGTGAGAATCACTTCAGAAATAAAATTCTTAGCAAACTAGGTGTAAAAGTGATGGACCTCAATATAATAAAGGCCACATTTGAAAAGCCAACAAGTGACATCACGCTACACAGAGAAAATTTTAAAGCTTTTCTTCTTACATCAGGACCAAGACAAGGGCTCTTCTGTGACTACTTCTATTCGTCAAAACAAGAAGTCCTTTTCAGAATAATTAGGCAAGAAAAGGAAATTTCAAATGTCTAAATCAGAAAGAAATGAGTTAAAATATTTCTCTTATCTGTAAGCAGATGACAGGATCTTGTACATAGAAAACCCTAAAACCGTATGAGAACCTCATAGAACTAGAATCCAGGAAAGATGTAAGATACAAAACCAACACACAAATGGCTGGTGCCCCAGGTCCCTCTCAACAGAGTGTCTTCATGGCTCCAGGAAACATGTGGGCTGTTTCAGAGAAAAGTGAGGGAAGGAAACGTGAACTGGGTACACAACAAGGAGATGAAAGCTTAATGAGACAAGAACCCAGGACGTGTGTGTCCTCGGTCTTGGTTAATCCCCCATCATGTTCCCAGGGAGCTCTCCCCGCAATGTGGCACTGGGTCAGGTGCGGGTTCCAGTTGACTCCCATCATGTGGGGACAGTGGTCACAAGGGTCACATGCAGACATGAGCTCTCCCATAACAAGATGTTCATCACCTAAACTTAATTATTCCTAAACCATTTCCGACATCTTCCCCTCAACACACCTGGTCATGATGGAGGTTCTTCTATGTCCCAAGGCATGGAACTGGGTCTACAACAGAGTCTAGAGAATGAACACCACAAAGGAGGCTGTGCAGCTTCTACACATCCAGCACCAGACTGCCCTGAAGGAGTAGGACCTGGAGCTCTGTCTGTGTCTCTCTAGTTCATGCTTCTGGTTCCCAGGGACCCAAGCAGACACTGCACTTCCCCCCAATACTTGGTCCATGGACTCTAGAGTCACAATCGGGTCTTAGTTTGTCCTCTGATCCTCTGTAGGGCAAAGAGTGTCAGAGGGAACTTCCTGTCTCCTGAACATGAACCTCCTTGTCTTTTACTTCTTTCTCAGCTGTTGAGGGTTGATTTCTCTTGGTTGTCATTACTGGTGACTGTCAAAGGCATCTCGCATTTGAAACCTTCTCTTTTCCTTTTTAAGACAAATTTCTCTCCTGGGTCTCTGTGCAGGTCTCTAGCAGCAGAAGGGTCCAGTGGGGAGGGCACAGGCCAGATGCAGGGCTCACTGTTACCACATGTGGACACTTGAACAAGCTGCAAACCTACTTAGAATTTTGTATTTAGTTGTTGGAATGTTATCGTGACCACAATCCTCCTGCAGGACACTCTCACCTGCATGGAGGCAGGGCCTTCCCTGTAGGTCTCCCACTCAGAGCTCCCTATATAGCAGGAGCACATGCAAATAGGGCCCCCTCTGCTCATAAAATCCAGCCCAGCCCCGACCCTGCAGCTCTGGGACAGGAGCCCAGCCCCGGGATCCCAGGTGTTCCCATTCCCTGATCAGGACTCAACACTGACCACTCACCATGGGGTCTGGACTCAGCTGGGTTTTCCTTGTGGCTCTTTTAAGAGGTAATTTATGGAAAAGAAGAGACACTGAGTATGTGAGTGGACATGAGTGAGAGAAACAGTGGACATGTGAGCGTTTCCTGACCAGGATGTCTCTGTGTTTGCAGGTGTCCAGTGTGAGGTACAGCTGGTGGAGTCTGGGGGAGGCCTGGTGCAGCCTGGCGGGTCTCTGAGACTCTCCTGTGCAGCCTCTGGATTCAACATCAGTAGCTACTGGATGCACTGGGTCCGCCAGGCTCCAGGGAAGGGGCTGGAGTGGGTTTCTACTCATACTGGTGTTAGCACATACTACACCGACTCTGTGAAGGGCCGCTTCACCATCTCCAGGGACAACGCCAAGAACACGCTGTACCTGCAAATGAGCAACCTGAGAACCCAGGACACGGCCGTGTATTACTGTGAGAGTAACACAGTGAGGGGAAGTCAGTGTGAGCCCAGACACTAACCTCCCTGAGGAGGCAGCAGGGCTGGGCTGCAGGGAGCGTCCAGGACATCAGGGGGCGCTCAGGACCAGCACACCCAGGGTCCCAGCTCAGAGGCTGTCCCTGGAGGGGTTGTGAGTGCTTCCTATTGGGGTCAATGCTTCCTTCCCTCCTAGTGTCCTGGGGGCAGGCCCTGCTTCCTTCTTTGTGTCTAATTAGATTCTCTGCAGGAAAAAAGCAGGAAGTGCCTTGTTTCAGATCTGGTCGACTTCTCTGCGCCTTTCCTGTCAGCATGTCCCTGATGGAGGATCTCCGGGGTGACAAGGAAAACATTGTAAGGGTTCTGGTCCCCTCACTGAGAGCGACATCCCCCACCCTCCACACAGTGCTGAGCGGGGAACACGGAGTCCAGGCCCCAAACCTCACCTGCAGGTGATGAGCCCCTTGCCCTGCCCCAGGAGAAGCCCTTTGGGGGCAGTTAGCCGCTTGCCTCTCACTGACATGGCTGCACATGGAGGTGTAGGGTCGGACCTGCAGGTGCTGCCTCTCTGTGAGCCTGGAAGCACCCACCTCTCCGTGTGCCCCAGATGGAGGCAGGAAGCCCTGCTGGGCCCTGTTCCCCGTGGGTGTCAGAACCTGGTCCCAGGGGACGTGTCCCAACACCTGTCCCGCTTCCCCTGGAGAAACCACCTGCATCCTGAGAACCTGCTGAAGGGAGACCTGGTCCCACCACCTCTGCTGTGCCTCCAGCTCCTCAGACTCCACCCCATCCTCCCCCTCTGTCCTCTGCCGCCCACACTCTCACCTCATGGGGCCTGCACAGGACGTCCCATGTGGATACATCTGCCCTTTCCTTCCCGCCCTGGTAGGTTTGGCCACATATGCACCCCCAGGTCACCCCCTCATGCCCATCTCCTGTGCCAAACCCTCCCTGAGATACCAACCCTGGGGACACTCAGGCGGCCTGAAGCCAATCTCAGCCTCCTTGCTGAGCCCACTGGCATTGCCCACATGTGATGTCAGCCTGTGAGGGTACCACCTGTGTTAGGTGGAGACACAGCTGAGCACTGAGCTCAGAGCACCTCCAACAGCTCGCACCTGTGCTGAGGGAACTTCCAGGGGCCCGTGAGCTGCAGAGCATTGTGGTGGACAAGCCCGTGGCCACTGAGGTCAGAGGGCAGTCATGGATTGGCTGGACCCTGGTCACCTGTAAGGTTGGCAACGTCCTGCTGACCAGAGCCCAGGTACACGGGGAGCTCCGTGAATCCTAAAAGTTCAGGGACAGCCCAGCCAGTGTTGCTCAGTGATTGAGGAGCGACCTCTTAAGAAGAGGTCACGGCCAAAACCGGTTTGGCTCAGTGGATAGAGGGTCGGCCTGCGGACTGAAAGGTCCCGGGTTCGATTCCGGTCAAGGGCATGTACCTTGGTTGCGGGCACATCCTCAGTGGGAGGTGTGCAGGAGGCAGCTGATCGATGTTTCTCTCTCTTCGATGTTTCTAGCTCTCTATCCCTCTCCCTTCCTCTCTGTGAAATATCAATAAAATATATTAAAAAAAAAAAAAAGAAGAGGTCACAGTTCGATTCCAGGTCAGGGCACATGCCCAGGTTGCCACTAACATCCTCAGTTGGGGCATGCAGGAGGCAGCCAATCAGATATTCTCTCTTATAAATGATGTTTCTGTCTCTCTCTCACTCTCCCTTCCTCTCTGATATCTATTTTAAAATATTTGAATAAATAAATGAAAATGTGGCAGGTGTGGTTAGCAGTATGGGTGCATATGTGAAGCAACTGATCAATGTTTCTCTCTCACATCCATGTTTCTCTCTCTCCATCTCTCTCTTTCCTTTGCCTCTAAAAAATAATGAACATATCCTCAGGTGAGGAAAAAAAAAAAGAAAATCCACCCTGGCTCATGTGGCTCAGCAGTTGTGCGTCGACACATGAACCAAGAAGTCACTGGTTTGATTCCTGGTGAGGGCACTTGATGGGGTTATAGTCTCCATCCCCAGTGGGGGCCATGCAGGAGTCAGCCAATTGATGATTCTCTCTCATGGATGTTTCTATCTGTCTATCTCACTCCTTTCCTCTCTCTCTAAATACCAAGAAAATTGCATTTTTTAAAAAATATCTATATCTATGTCTATCTCTACATCTATATCTATAGACCTATATCTACATCTATACCTATATATATACCTTATCGATATGTATCTATATCCATGGAAGAAGAGGCACATTGATGTTATCCCTAAGGAGTCACTGATTGTGCCCATATCCCAATTCCTGACCACCTCCTGCAGCATAGCCCCTGGTGTGGAAGAAGAGGCCCCTGGGCACAGTGACCAGGACCCCAAAAAGGGCCTGGTTCTCTGAGGGCACAGTCAGAACCTCCTTCCAGAAGAAACTCCAGAGACCGGACCTCCCTCACCTCTTGCCTTTTGTATGTGCAGACACCTCCCATATGCAAATGCCCACACGACCACCAGACACACACACAGTTGGCGTCCACTTAAATGCAGGGCCTCCTCACCCTGGAGAATACTTTCTGGGGGACGAGGACCTCACCTGCAAGACATGACTCCCCTGTGGCTCTTCCTCTTCCTGCTGTCAGCTCCCAGATGTGAGTGACTCAGGGCTTAGAAGTGAGGAGATGGGGACCCTGCATCTGAGCCCAGGACTCACTGTGTTCTCTCTGTCCCAGGTGTCCTGTCCCAGGTGCAGCTGCAGGAGTCGGGCCCAGGACTGGTGAAGCCCTCGCAGACCCTCTCCCTCACCTGCACTGTCTCTGGTTACTCCATCACCAGTGGTGGTTACTCCTGGAACTGGATCCGCCAGCCCCCAGGGAAGGGGCTGGAGTGGATGGGGAATATTTGGTATGATGGAGACACTTACTACAGCCCCTCCCTCAAGAGCCGAACCTCCATCTCCAGAGACACGTCCAAGAACCAGTTATCCCTGCAGCTGAGCTCCGTGAACACCGAGGACACGGCCGTGTATTACTGTGCAAGAGACACAGTGAGGGGAAGTCAATGTGAGCCCAGACACAAACCTCCCTGATGGAGACAGCCAGGCAGGGCTGCAGGGAGCATGCAGTACCAGCAGGAGGCACTCAGGACCAGCACAGAGCCCTGATCAGGAGCAGATGGAGAGTTGAGCAAACACCATTTCCTGCTCCATCTTAAATTCCTTTTGCTCTGAGGCTCAGCCACAGAGCTCACAGAAAGCCCTGTCCTAGGTCTAGTTTTAGGGATTGTGTTTGTGAACAAAAAGGGGACTCTGTCCTAAATCTGACAAAACTCAGTGACTGACAGGACCCTCACAGGAGGCTCTGATCACACATTCCTACCTGGGCAGTCCTGGGGGTGGGCTCCCCCCAGGCCTATAACTTATTTACTAAAAGGCTCCTCTTGGCCTGAGGCACCCCGTCCATGGTTCCTGTGCATCTGGGTTAACACACCTGTGACATCAGCATGACCACCCTCAGGAGAGCACCTCTTGGCCATCTGTGTGTCCACTTTGGAGACTTACCCATTTAAGCCCTTTGCCCACTTTTTAATCATATTGTTGTCTTCCTTTTGTGAAGTTGTATGAGTTCCTATACATTTTGGAGATTAACCCCTTATCGGACGTACCCATGCTGCTGTAAATGGTCAGAGTTCTTTCTTTTTCACGGCTGCATAGTGTTCCATGGTGTAGATGTACAACGGTTTTTTATCCAATCGTCTTCTGACGGGCACTTAGGCTGTTTCCAAACCTTAGTTATTGTAAACTTCACTGCTATGAACATAGGGGTGCATGCATTCTGTCTGATGAGTGTTTGGGTTTTTTAGGATGTATTCCTGGAAGAGGGATCACTGGGTCAAATAGGAGTTCCACTTTTAGTTTTTAGATGGAACTCCGTATTTTTACCATAATGGCTGCCCCAGTCTGCATTGCTAATGGACCAACCAAACTGATGAACAAAAGTAGACCCAGAGCCGTAGAAGCATGAACAGACCATGGAACCTCAGAGGGAAGGCAGGGGAGGGGGGTGGGAAGAGATCAGCCAGTGGACTTGTCTGCGTATATGCCTCACCCGGGGACACAGACTGTCCGAGAGAGGAGGGTGTTACCCGAGGCGTCCCTTCGGATAAACTTAATGGGAAGGGGCTGGGACATTTCAGGTAGTTGCTAGTGAAGAGACTGCTCCAGGCCAGCAGGGCCGAGGGTAGGCACCATCATCTGACCTTATCTTAGCACAATTAAGACCCCGGGGAATCAGCCACACAAATCCATGCAGCTGCAGATCACACCGCACTGCCTTCCTTCCCCAGATTCCTGGAGCCGGGGTACAGGCCTCACGGGATCCCAGATGTGGCTCTCCTCTAGCGGCAGCAGCAGCAGCGGGGTGTCTGCCTGGCAGGTCGGGTCAGGAACGCGGTTTCGGTTTTGGGGGCGTCGCTGTCAGAGATCCTTGTGCCCCGCCATGGTATTGAGCCCATCGATCCGAGGCTCAGCCCTTCCTCTGCCTTCCTGTGGGGAGCGGAGCGGACTGCACCCAGACTGGGGCCATCAGCGAAGGCAAGCTTCCAGCCATCCCGCACCAGCGGGGCGCAGGGATCCATGCGATCAGCGGTGGCAGCGCGTCCAGCGATCAAGCAATGATCGCAGAGGTCTCTTGGGGGACCCGATTGTATAGCCTGTTCGCACCCACAGCGGTCCAGGTGTTTATCTTACAACCACGTCAGGACTGAGAGGGTTCATCAGCAAGTACGCAGGTGAACATGGGTCTTCACAGCAAGTCACTCTCAGTCGGTAATCGAAGGCCAAATCCTTATCTATGGACACACACGCTCAGGGTGGGGGTGGGGGTGTCCTTCATACCACGCTTTCAGTTTCAGAAAAATTAACTCAAACATTTTAAAACATTTTAAACCTTTTTAGACATTTTTAAACATTTTAACATTTCTATATGTTACTACAACACAGACACTGGGGTGGTGAGAGCATAGATGGGGGACGGGAGGGAGCAGGAAGGGGTTTATGGGGGGAAAGGAAGGTCTATGTAATACTTGTAACAATAAAGATTTTTAAAGAGAGAGAGAGAGAGAGAGAGAGAGAGAGAGAGAGCACCTCCTGTTCACTCTCCTGTCACCCAGTCCCGCCTTGCTCTCTCCCACCTCCATGTCACTCCTCACCTTCCCTCCTTCACTGCAAATGTGCAAACACAGCTGCAAACGGTTATTCTCCGGAGCATTGGAGGTCTTGTTCCCCAACAGTTGTCGTCAGTCTGGCTGGAATAAAATATTATAAACATGCTCTCCATGTTTGGACAGTTCTTACACCAACGTGTTGTCTTTTCTTCATTTACAACATACACTGGCCAGATGATGACGATCTCTGAACGCATAATAATCTGGCCACTCAGTGTGTAGCCTATATAATAAAAGGCTAATATACAAATGGTCCCCTCAACTAGGAGTTTTTCCAGCAGGCAAGCCATCCAACCGCTCAGGTCCTCTCCCCCCTGGCCAGGCTGGCTGGACAACACCAATGCACAAATTCTAGCACCGGCCCTCAAATATATATATATATATATATATATATATATACACTAGAGGCCCGTTGCATGATATTCGTGCAAGAATAGGCCTTCCTTCCCCTGGCTTTGCTCCCAGCCGCCTGGGAGCCGCCAAGTCCTCGCTCCCCACTGAAGCACAGCTTCTGTAGCTACCTCTGCCCCCCTCCCACCCTTCATAGCAGGCATCACTCCCTGGCAGGGCCCTCAGTGCCTGCTTATGCTAATGAACCTACCATCTTTGTTGGGTTAATTTGCATACTCACTCCTGATTGGCTGTAGGTGTAGCAGAGGTACAGTCAATTTACATGTTTGTCTATTATTAGGTAAGAGATACACTGAGTGGCCAGATTATTATGCATTCAGAGATCATAATAATCTGGCCACTCAGTGTACATTCATACACGTTTTTCCCGTGCGGAGAGGGAGGTGCACACAATTGTAAAACTTGATGCCTCCACGCGATGGTGTTGGTGACTCTAAAGAGTTCGCACCGGTTGCTGTGGGGATGATGCTCCAACCACTGAGCCCACCAGCCAGCTCCATGTGTAAATGATGGAAACTCTCCCCTGTGAGAGGCTGGGAAACAGGGCTTGTGCACACGCACAGCAGGGAAGTTGAGGGAAATGTGTGCTTTCGGGAGGCAGCTGTGTGCTTGTGAGAGTGGCAGAAGGTTAGAGATGGAGGCGGCGGCCACAGCGTTCAGCCCACCCTCTCCTGCCTCCTCACAGGCACATGTTAGAGTTTGTGGATGATCTGATTGGGGAAAATAACAAGGAGAGTCTTCCAATCTAAAAATAAAAGCATCATTCAATATGCAAATTCTTATTCCCAAACCCCAGAAATCAACATGGCCCACTGCGGGTGAAGGGGAGCAAGAGGAATCCCCATCCATGTGCCTATGGGGGCAGCACCCCTGGGTCCTCATCAAACCCCGAGGAAGGAGGACTCTCAATCCTGGAAGCTGCCCCCAAAGGAATGGGGTCAGGGTGACGGGTCTCAGGAAAGAAGGGAGGGAGGCGGGTCAGGACGGGACTCCTTGTGTCCAGCATTCTTGAGTCTTTTCCCATCTGGGGTCGCCCCTAGGATGACAAGGTCAGGCATGCAGCCCAGGGTCACAGCTGCACCTTATATGCAGACTCCATGCAAATGGGGCTCTCCTCCTGCTCATAAAAGGGGGCCCTTGTGCGGTATGTTGGGGAGACACCCAGAACCCAAGTGCCTGAGACAGGACCCCAGCGGCTACACCATGGACTTGGTGCCAAGCTGCGTTTTCCTCCTGATCATTTCTCAAGGTCATTCTCAGGAGCGGGGAGCGCTGAGACCTGTGCCTGTGCCTGTGTGTGCTTCCATGTGATTCTAAGTCCCCCTGTGTCTCTGTGTTTGCAGGTGTCCAGTGTGAGGTGCAGCTGGTGGAGTCTGGGGGAGGCGTGGTGAAGCCTGGGGGGTCTCTGAGACTCTCCTGTGCAGCCTCTGGATTCCCCTTCAGTAGCTACGAAATGAACTGTGTCCGCCAGGCTCCAGGAAAGGGGCTGGAGTGGGTCTCATATATTGATTGGAGTAGTGGTTACATATACTACACCGACTCTGTGAAGGGCCGCTTCTCCATCTCCAGAGACAACGCCAAGAACATGCTGTACCTGCAAATGAGCAGCCTGAGAACCGAGGACACGGCCATGTATTATTGTGCAAGAGACACAGTGAGGGGAAGTCAGTGTGGGCCCAGACACTAACCTCCCTGAGGAGGCAGCAGGGCTGGGCTGCAGGAGGTTCTGTGACCACCAGGGGTCGCGCAGGGTCTTTGAACACAAGGACCATCCCAGCAGCAGGTGCAGTTGGAAGGTTGGGCTGTTTCCTGTGTGGTTTCCTCCTCATGTCACAGTTTCCCTCAGGGAACCTCTGGGTCCTGATTCTGCTCTTACCTCTGACGCCTCTGAGGGAGAAAGTCTGTTGTAAACAGAAACAACTTCCTCACATGAACAAACCGCAGAGTCTTTGCAGGCACTCCTGTGCCAAGTAGCAGGTAATGATCTAATCTTCTGACCCAGGTCACCTAGATCCAAAGAGAGGCTCTTCTGACTCCACAGTGCAGCTCAGCCCCACACAGCTCAGGGCCAAGCCAGCCAGCAGGACAGGAGCGTGGTGGACAGTGGGCACCAGTCCTGTGACCCCAAAGCTAGAGAAGAGAGATCCCTGCTGGTGTAGGTCATTGACTTGTCATCATACTCACAGCACTGAGAGTAGCTGACACCAGGCAGAGGCAGCTGACCCCCAGCAGCTCGGTCCAGATGTCCAGGACGACCACCAATACCCACACCAAGGGCCATGGGATGTGTATTATGCACGTAGCTGAGCTCTCTGGAAGCACAGGAAAGGCCCTTCAGGAAGGCAGAGCTGCTTTGATGGAGCCAGGAAAGGAGACTCCCTCAGGGATTTTATTTGTTGAGGGGATGGGGGAGGGGGACTCTGCTTCCAGGGGTTGTGTGGCTTCAACCTCTTAGTGACCAATGAAGAGGAGACCAATATTTCGGGTCAGATTCCCGTGGGGGGCAGATGGAGAAGAGGCAGGAATGAGCCATACGTTGTCAGCAGTCGAATGTAAATAATATAATGTCTGGCTACCTATTGCCCTTCACAATGTTAATAAATGGCCAAATATGAAGTAAAGGGTCAGTACTGTGTGCCACAACCATGTCTACAGAAAATAGGTGGAGAACTATTATACGTAAGACGATGTTGTGGATGAGGATGATCATGGTGGTGATGATGACGATGACCATGGACTGAAACATGGGGTCCTGATCCAATGGAATGAAGGCCCCTCATACAGACACACCGTCACCTTGGCTCCTGAAGTGAGGGGAGTCCAACTTTCCCTGTAGGTGTTGTGAGATTTCATAAATGGGACCCCAAAGAATGAGGCAGCTTGGGTGATTCAGGTGAGACCATGTGAATAATGACCCCACAGGTGTCTGAGTGCTAATCCTATTGGCCTGGGAAGGTGTCACCTTTGAGAACAGAGGCACTGTGAGAATGTGCATGTAGGAAACAGGGGTCCCCTTCCCACCAGTGTGCAGTGACAGGTTCCTTATTTCCCTTGATCCCTGCCTGCATGACCTTTAACGCTTCTACTTCAATGAACTCCTGCTCATCATTATTCACGTATTTCCTACGATGATACGAGCTGTCTCTATGATGCCTTGCACTTCCTTCTGGGCCTTCACTGGAGAAGACTTTAAACCCACATGTCCAGTAGCTCTTTGTCCATGAACATCAGGCACAGTTCTGTCATGTGACTCAAATCAAGTCCAGCTTCCTCCCCTCACCCAGGTCCATAGCCACGTCCAGATTTACGGGTAGTTTCCCAGCAGTGCTCCCCTCTGGTACCAGAACCTGCTCCAGTTCCTGTGGCTGCTGTAGACAATCCACATGGACAGTGGAAGCCCAGCATTTTCTAGGAAGTTCTTTGTAAAATCACCCAAAACAGGTCCCATCAAAGACAATAGTGATGAATTGAACATTAATAAAATAAACACATTTTCCCCACCAAATATTCCATCAAGTATATTTAATGACAAGCTTAGCAAGAGAATATCTCTCAAATCCTGTGCCTGATGGGGAATGTGTGCATTGCACATTAAGGGTGTGGTATGTTGTGGGGAGAGCACGGCACCCTCTGACCACAGTGAGCATCCTCAGGGACCGGGCAGAGGGAAGCTGGGATGAGGGATTCCTGACAGGGTTGAAGTTCCCTTTCCTGTGAGAAAATGTACGCTAGGAATTCTCCAATTCCCCTCCCTCTGAACCCCAACATCACTGATAACACTAGACTAGAAATCAGGTCACTTAACAGGCTGCCATATCACTTCAACATATGAAAGATTCTCAGTGGTGCACAGGCATAATCACTGCTTTTATTTCTAATCTTTTCTCCAGGTTAAATCATGATTATCTCTGCTGTGATTAGCTCTGCTGTCATTATCTCTGCTGTGCAATATGCAATGGGCTGGCATAAGGGAAGAGATTCGCAGTGAGTTATAACACAATAAAAAGGTTCCAACATCAAGAATCAAGGGTCTCCCTTTTCCTTGTGCTTTGGTAGTAGTTACTCAGATCAAAGTGAATACAGACCTCAGATCCTCTACTTATAAGGGAAAGGCTGCCCCACATGCAAATTTCCATTCAAGCTCCAGGGTACATCCTCCCCTGGGCTGGGCAGGCTCACAGCTCTCTCCTCACTCAGGGCTGAGGTCTCTGGAAGGCAGAGCTGTGGTCTAGAAGAAGATGAGACTGCTGGGTCTTCTCCTGTGCCTGCTGACAGCCCCACAAGGTGAGGGTCTCAGGGGTCAGGCAGGGGTCATGGGATGGCTGTGACTGCAGGTGACTGACAGGACTGATGCTCCTTGTCCCCAGGTGTCCTGTCCCAGGTGCAGCAGCAGGAGTCGGGCCCAGGTCTCACAGACCCTCTCCCTCACCTGCACTGTGTCTGGATTCTCTCTGACAAGCTATGGTGTACACTGGATCCGCCAGGCTCCAGGAAAGGGGCTGGAGTGGGTCGGGGTTATAGGGAGTAGTGGAGGTACAGCCTATAACCCAACACTAAAATCCCGCCTCAGCATCACCAGGGACACGTTCAAGAGCCCAGTGTACTTAACGCTGAACAGCCTCAGAACCGAGGACACGGCCGTGTATTACTGTGCAAGAGACACAGTGAGGGGAAGTCAGTGTGAGCCCAGACACTAACCTCCCTGAGGAGACAGCAGGGTTGGGCTGCAGGGGGCACTCAGGACACCAGGGGGCGCTCAGGACCCACAGCACAGGGTGCAGTCCCAGGAACAGGGGCAGAGGGAGGTGGGAGGGAAAGGCCTTCCTGTTGGGCACAGGGGTTTCCTCTCAAGCTCTCAGCTGCCTCCAGGGAAGGCTCCTGCTCTTTCTCTGAGGCTCTGATTTCCTGCTTTCTCACTGCAGACCCCAGAGGAGGCAGTGACACTGCTGCTGGCTGATGACATGTGGGCAGTGATGGGGACTCTCCTCACAACATGATACTGTACATAGAAAACCCGAAACAATCAACCAATAAACTACTGGATTTAAGAAACGAATTCGGTAATGTAGCAGGATAGGAAATTAACAGCCCAAAATCGATGGAAATTTTTACACCAATAACAAATTCTCAGAAAGGGGAACCAGACCAACAATCACATTTACCATTGCATCAAAAACATTATGATACTTAAGAATAAACTTAGCCAAGCAGATAAAAGACTTGTACTCAGAAAAACACAGGAGGTTGAATGAATAGATATAGGAAGACAAAAACAAGTGAAAAAGTTTACTGTGATCATGGATTAGTAGAATTAACATCATTAAAACACCCATATTACCCAAAGCACTCTACAGATTCAATGTAATCCCTATTAAAATAGCAACAGCATATTTCACAGATCTACAACAAATACTCCAAACATTTATATGGAACCAAAAAAGATCCCACTTAGCCACAGCCATCTTGAGAAAGAAGAATAACGGTGGAGGGATCACAATAGTAGATATTGAATTATACTCCAAAGCCATAGTAATCTAAACAGCCTGGCACTGGCACTAGCACAGGCATATACATCCATGGAAGAGAACAGAGAACCCAGAAATCTACCCAAGCCATTACACTCAATTAATATATGACAAAGGAGGCAAGAGCATACAATGGAGTCAAAACAGTCCTTCAATAAATATTGTTGGGAAAATTGGACAGATAAATGAGCAACAAAATAAAACAATACACGAACATACACCACACACAGGAGTAAACTCAAAATGGTTAAAAACTTAAATGTAAGTAGGGAAACCATAAAATTCCTAGAAGAAGCCATAGGCAGCAAAATCTCAGACATCTCTCATAGCAATGTGTTTACAGACACATCTCCCAGGACAAAGGAAACTAAGGAGAAAATAAACAAATGGGGATACATCAGAATAAAAAGTGTCTGCACAGTAAAGAAACCACCCACAAAATGAAAAGGGAGCTCACAGTATGGGAGAACATATTTGGCAAGGATACATGTGATAAAGGGTTAATATCCAACATGTATAAGAAACCCACACAACTTAACCAAAGGAAGACAAGCAATCCAATTTAAAAATGGGCAAAGCACCTAAATACACACTTCTCCAAAGGGAACATACAGATGGCCAAGAGACATAGAAAAATGCTCAGAGTCAGTGACCATCAGAGAGATGCAAATTAAAGGACAATGAGGTATCAGCTCACACCTGTCAGAATGGCGACCATCAACAAATCAACAAATGACAAGTGCTGGTGAGGGTGTGGAGCAAAGGGAACCCTCCTACTCTGCTGGTGGGAATGCAGGCAGGTGTAGCCACTATGAATACAGAATGGAGTTTCCTCAAAAAATTAAAGATGGAACTGCCATTTGACCCAGTGATCCCACTTTTAGGAATATATGCTAAGGGACCCCAAACACCAATCACAAACAATGTATGCACCCCTATGTTCATAGCAGCAAAATCTGCCAATAGCTGAGATCTACAAACAGCCCAAGTGCCCATCAGAAGAGTAGTGGATAAAATCTGTGGGACATTTATGCCACCGAATACTATGCAGCAGTAAAAGAGAAGCATCTCTTACCCTTTGAGACAGATGGAGGGACCTGGAGAGTACCATGCTAAGTGAAATAAGCCAATCCCAGAAAGACAAGTATCACATGATCTCACTCATATGTGGAACCTAATGAACAAAATAAACTGATGAAGAGAGTGGATCCAGAGACCTGGAAGTATGGAGCAGACTGGAGAATCTCAGAGGGACGTCGTGGTAGCGTAGGTGGGTGGGAAGAGGTCAACCAAGAAACTGGTAAGCATAGAGGGTTAATCCAGGGACACAGACAATAGGATGGTGAAGACCTGGGGCACCCAGGGGTGGGGTAGAAGGTGTCAATGGGGGATAAAATAGGACATGAGTAATACCTTCAACAATAAACGTATAATTTAAAGAAAAAAGAATTAGGACTTGGACCCTCAGACTCCCCAGCATGGTCCCTGTGTCACCATCTTCTCTCAGGTGCGGTCAAGACCTCAGTTATGAAATACTCTGCCTCATGAATATGCAAAAGAGAGGAGGCAGACCAGGATAAATATGGGTAAGTCTCTGCCCTGAGGGCATCACCCACAGCCACACCCTCCCCTACAGAAGTGCTCCCAGCACAGCCCTCAGCATGCACTGGAGCTGGAGAACCCTCCTCCTGGTGGCCATGGCGACAGGTAAGGGGCTCCTGTCCTGGTTAAGGAGGGTCCAGGGAGAGTCCAGGGGGAATCCACTCACCCCTGTCTCCTCCCACAGGAGTCCACTCCCAGGTGCAGCTGGTGCAGTCTGGGGCTGAGGTGAGGAAGCCTGGGGCCTCCGTGAAGGTCTCCTGCAAGGCTTCTGGATTCACCTTCACGGACTACTACATGCACTGGGTGCGACAGGCCCCAGGACAGGGGCTTGAGTGGGTGGGGAGGGTTTACCCTGAATTTGGAATCACAAACTACGCACAGAAGTTCCAAGGCAGAGTCTCCATGACCGCAGACACGTCCAAGAGCACAGCCTACATGGAGCTCAGTAGCCTGAGAGCCGAGGACACGGCCGTGTATTACTGTGCCAGAGACACAGTGAGGGGAAGTCAGTGTGAGCCCAGACACTAACCTCCCTGAGGACACAGCAGGGCTGGCCTGCAGGGGGCACTCGGGATACCAGGGGGCGCTCAGGACCCACAGCACAGAGAGCAGCCCCAGGAGCAGGGGCAGATGGAGGTGGAGGAAAGGGCCTTCCTGTTGGGCTCAGGGATTTCCTCTCAAGCTCTCAGCTGCCTCCAGGGAGGGCTCTTGCTCTTTCTCTGAGGCTCTCATTTCCCCGCTTTCTCACTGCAGACCCCAGAGGAGGAGGTGACACTGCTGCTGGCAGATGACATATGGGCAGTCATGGGGACTCTCCTCACAAACATGATACTGTACATACAAAACCTGAAAGACTCAACCAAAAACCCACTCTATTTAAGAAACGAATTTGGCAGAATAGGAAATTAACAGCCAAAAATCAATGCTATTTTTATAAACCAATAACGAATTCTCAGAAAGGGAAACCAAACCAACAATCCCATTTACCACTGCATCAAAAAATTGTGATACTTAAGAATAAACTTAGCCAAGCAGGTAAAAGACTTGTACTCAGAAAAATGCAGGAGGTTGAATGAAGAGATAGAGGAAGATATAAACAAGTGGAAAAATATACCGTGATCATGGATTGGTAGAATTAACATCATTGAAATGTCCATATTACTCAAAACACTCTACAGATTCAATGTAATCCCTATTAAAATAGCAACAGCATGGAACAACCAAGATGGTGGCATAGGTAAACTGCTGTGCTTGCTGCCTCTCACAACCACATCGAAATTCCAACTAAAAGACAGAACGAATATCCTCCAGAACCACGGGAAAACTGCTTGAGTGGAAGTTCTACAACTAGAAGGAAAGAAAAAGGCGCATTGAGACTGGTAGGAGATGCTAAGGTGCGGAGGTACGGAGGCACGAGTGAAATGGGCTGGCAACTGGGTGTGCTGTTGTTGTTTTTCTATCGGGAGGGAGGTACAAGCTCCTGATTGCTCTGAACTCCAGTTCCAGGTGAGACCCTGGGGACCCACACTCATATGGGGACAATCTAGACTGTCAGGTATCGGGCAGGAACGCAAGGGCAGCTTTCTCGCCGAGGTGCTCGAAGTGATCATTGTTCCTGCACGGTGCCGTGGGACACAGAGACCCGGGGATGTAGAGAGCACCTGGGAAGGCACATGGGCATTCTTTAATTATTGTCAGCTGAACCTGTTGCAGAAAACCGGAATAATCAAACAATGCAGGAGAGTTTGGAGTCACACTTTATTCACCGCGGTGGGCTTAGAGAAAATGAATTCAAATTCTAAGCAAAGCTGCAAGCAGGATTTCCCTTTTTATTAAGGAGCCATTCCTCTGTGCAATTAGTGGTTATCTTGCTGCTGGCCTTGAAGATGTAAGGTCTGGGGCTGGGAAAGCAGGAATTTTCCCGATCCCACCCCCGCTAAGTTGGACAAGCCACAGCCGTGCTGGCGCCCTGCTGGACAATAAATAACTGCCCGAGACTTCTCAAGGATGGCCAGAGTGTAGCTGTACCACCTTCCAGCTTCATAAATCACCCACCACCAGCTACCTCAGATAAACTACCTCGAATAAACCTGATTGGTCCAACAGCAGCATAAAGGAACTCTGCCAGGCACAGGCGGGTGTGACTCCCCTGGCCTGTGCTCTCGGACCGCGGGACCTCACCCAAGAGCTTTCAATAAACGCGATCTTTCGCTTTTACCTTTCTTGTCTTGGTCAACTTATGGCTTCGGTCAGATTAAGTCTTACATCTCTGATTAAACCTTACATTCTGGTGCCGAAACCCAGGAGGCTTATTAAGCCTCTCGGCCAGGACCTTCCTTACCGGACCAGTGGGCCTCCAAACCGATCTTCGCCCGGCGGTGAGGTAAGCTTCCACCCGTTCTATTCAGCGTTCCTAGGGCACCCCTGTCTGTAGTCGCGGCCGTGCCAGGGGGCCCTCCTGTAAGGTATCCCAGGGATATCTTCCACGGACTTGCCTCTCTGGTGGGGATGCCACCGAGACGGCCTGTCCCATGCCTCTGTCTGTATTTGGAGTTCTCTCCCAACTGGGGACACCTGCTTGAGAGATCTCTCCGACCCGGGACCTGAATCAGTATGGGCAGCAATTCCTCCAAGCCGGACTCCAAAACACCCTTAGGGTGCGTTCTCTGCAATGGGCACGAATTAGGGTACGATCAGACGGAACAGAGAAAGCGACGCCTCATCCAATTGTCCACTGACATGTGGCCTCACTACACTCTGGACAATGGCTCCATCTGGCCCCCGGGCGGCACTTCCGATTTCAGAATCTTGACTGACCTAACCAATTTTAGCCAACGCACAGGTAAATGGCCTGAAATCCCTTATGGATCCCTCAATTTATCAAGGAGTTCAGATACCTTTCTCAGGCTTATGACCTCGCCTGGCATGACATCCACATAATTCTAACTTCCACCATGACCGCAGATGAACGTGACCGAGTCCAAGCAGCAGCAAGAGACTACACAGACCGAGCACACGTAGCCGACATCACTGCTGCTACAGGAGTAGAGGCTGCGCCGGTAGTAGACCCCCACTGGGGATATCAGGATGGGGAGGGGGGAAGGAGACGCCGAGACTATGTGCTCCGATGCCTTATAGAAGGCAGGGAAAGGGCGGCTCAGAAGGTAGTCAACTACAACAAACTCAGGGAAATCACCCAGGGCAAAGACGAAAACCCAGCCACTTTCCTAAGCCGCCTCACGGAGGCCATGCAACTCCATACCCGACTCTCCCCTGAAGACCCTGCTGGGGCTGTGGTCTTAGCGACCCACTTTATCACTCAGTCAGCCCAGGACATCAGGAGGAAGCTCAAAAAGGCAGAACAGGGCCCTCAAACTCCAGTACGGGACCTGGTAAACATGGCAATTAAAGTCTTTAACTCCCGCGAGGAGGACGCAGAGATAGCCCGCCAGCGGCAGGCCAAAGAGGCCGCTACTTTCCAGGCTCAGGCCCTCGTGGCTGCTCTAAGGCCTGCGGCTGGGAAGGGGCTCCCAAAAAAAGGCGGCGTCCCGCCAGGACGCTGCTACAAATGTGATCAGGAAGGCCACTGGGCCCAAAGCTGCCCCAGCCCTCGTCCTCCCCGCAAGCCATGTCCACTGTGCAAAAAGGCCGGACATTGGAAATGTGATTGTCCTGGGACCGCTGACTCACTCTCGGCCCCTCTACGCGGGGAGGGAGCTGAGGCCCCGGCCTTGGATCTTGCAATGCTTGGACTTGCGGACGACTGAGGAGGCCCAGACTCGGAGATGCCCATCACCCTCGCCGAGCCTAGGTTAACTCTCCAGGTAGCGGGTAAGTCAACCACCTTTCTGGTGGACACGGGGGCTACCTACTCTGTCCTTCCCTCCTTCTCCGGTCCCTCAGCTAACCATGTATGGACAGGGGGAGTTCCTACAAAAACTCTTGCCAGCTCCCTTCCGCTTAAAACGCGCTGTCTTTCTCCCTGTGGTGGTCGGTCTTTCCCTGGCCTCCGCTCTGGCAACGGGGCTCTAAGCCACAGCATCTCCTCCTCTGGGGACCTAGAGGGAAGACTGCAGGTAGCACTAGAAGCCTCCACTGCCTCCCTAGCCTCCCTGCAATGGCAAATAACATCAGCGGCCAGAGTCGCCCTACAAAACAGGTGAGCCCTCGACCTGCTTATGGCAGACAAAGGTGGCACTTGCCTATTCCTGCGAGAGGAATGCTGTTACTACATCAACGAAACAGGGCTAGTCGAAGAAAACATTGACGTCCTCAGTAAACTGGGGGAGGAACTAAGGCAACGCCGACGGGGCAGAGGCCCCTTCGCGGGATGGTGGGAGGGAGAAATGATGCAATGGATACTCCCCGTACTTACCCCCTTACTAACCCTCAGCCTAATCCTAATGCTTGCTCCCTGCATTTTTAAATATTTGCAGTCCCACATGCAAGAAATCTCTCGGATAACGGTCAACCAGCTCCTCTTACACCCTTATAGTCCATTGCCCCTGGACCCCCCGGATCCCAACCTCGCTTAAACTCCGCCCCTGGTCAGCCCGAAGAAGTCGGACCGGTCATCGCCCTATATCACCAAAGAGGTCGGGATGTAAGGTCTGGGGCCGGGAAAGAAGGAACTTTCTCGATCCCACCCCCGCTAAGTTGGACAAGCCATAGCTGTGCTGGCGCCCTGCTGAACAATAAATAACTGCCCGAGACTTCTCAAGGATGGCCAGAGTGTAGCTGTACCACCTTCCAGCTTCATAAATCACCCACCACAAGCTACCTCAGATAAGCTACCCCGAATAAACCTGATTGGTTCAACAGCAGCATAAAGGAACTCTGCCAGGGAGAGGCGGGTGTGACTCCCCGGCCTGTGCTCTCGGACCGCAGGACCTCACCCGAGAGCTTTCAATAAACGTGATCTTTCGCTTTTACCCTGCTTGTCTTGGTCAACTTATTGGCTTCGGTCAGATTAAGTCTTACATCTCTGATTAAACCTTACAGGGAAGTCAGTGTGAGCCCAGACACTAACCTCCCTGAGAAGACAGCAGGGCTGGGCTGCAGGGATGGTCCAGGACACCAGGGGGCGCTCAGGACCAGCACAGGGCCCTGACCAGGAGCAGGTGGACAGTTGAGAAAAGATACCATTTCCTGCTCCATCTTAAATTAGTTTTGCTCTGAGGCTCAGCCACAGAGCTCACAGGAAGCCCTGTCCTAGGTCTAGTTTTAGGGACTGTGTTTGTGAACAAAACGGGGGCTCTGTCCTAAATCTGATAAAACTCAGTGACTGACAGGACCCTCACAGGAGGCTCTGATCACACATTCTTACCTGGGCAGCCCTGGGGGTGGGCACGCCCCAGCCTATAACATCTTTACTAAAAGGCTCCTCTTGGCCTGAAGCACCTCGTCCATGGTTCCTGTGCATCTGGGTTAATACACCTGTGACATCAGCATGACCACCCGCAGGAGAGCACCTCCTGTTCACTCTCCTGTCACCCAGTCCTGGCCTTGCTCTCTCCCACCTCCATGTCACTCCTCACCTTCCCTCCTTCACTTCAAAGGCACAAACACAGCTGCAAACGGTTATTCTCCGGAGCATTGGAGGTCTTGCTCCCCAACAGATGTCGTCAGTTTGGCTGAAATTAAATCTCATAAACATGCTCTCCATGTTTGGACACTTCTTACACCAACGTGTTGTCTTTTCTTCGTTTACCACAGACGTTCACACACGTTTCTCCCGTGTGGAGAGGGAGGTGCACACAATCATAAAACCTGCTGCCTCCATATGATGATGGTGGTGACTCTAAAGAGTTCGCACCCGTTGGTGTGGGGATGACGCTCCAACCACTGAACCCACCAACATGGCTCCATGTGTAAATGATGGAAACTCTCCCCTGTGAGAGGCTGGGAAACAGGGCTTGTGCACACGACCAGCAGGAATGTTGAGTGAAATCTGTGCTTTGGGTAGGCAGCTGTGTGCTTGTGAGAGTGGCAACAGGTTAGAGACGGAGGTTACGGCCACACCATCCAGCCCAGCATCTCCTGCCTCCTCATAGGCATATGTTAGAGTTTTGTGGACGATCTGGTTGAGGAAAATAACATGGAGAATCTTTCAGTCTCAAAATAAAAGAATCATTCAATTCAAATTCTTATTCCCAAACCCCAGAAAGCAACATGACCCACGGCAGGTGAAGGGGAGCGAGAGGAAGTCCCATCCACAAGCCTCTGGGGCAGCACCCCTGGGTCCTCATCAAACCCCAAGGAAGGAGGACTCTCAATCCTGGAAGCTGCCCCCAAAGGAATGGGGTCAGGGTGACGGGTCTCAGAAAAGGAGGGAGGGAGGCGGGTCAGGATGGGACCCCTTGAGTACAGCATCCTTGAGTCCTTTCCCATTTGGGTCGCCCCTAGGATGACAAGGTCAGGCATGCAGCCCAGGGTCACAGGTGCACCTTATATGCAGACTCCATGCAAATGGGGCTCTCCTCCTGCTCATAAAAGGGGGCCCTTGCCTGGCATGTTGGGGAGACACCCAGAACCCAAGCGCCTGAGACAGGACCCCAGCGTCTCCACCATGGACTTGGTGCCAAGCTGCGTTTTCCTCCTGATCATTTCTCAAGGTCATTCTCAGGAGTGGGGAGTGCTGAGACCTGTGCCTGTGCCTGTGTGTGCTTCCATGTGATTCTAAGTCCCCCTGTGTCTCTGTGTTTGCAGGTGTCCAATGTGAGGTGCAGCTGGTGGAGTCTGGGGGAGGCCTGGTGCAGCCTGGTGGGTCTCTGAGACTCTCCTGTGCAGCCTCTGGATTTACCTTCAGGGACCATAGCATGAATTGGGTCCGCCAGGCTCCAGGGAAGGGGCTGGAGTGGGTGGCATACATTAGATATGGTGATGGAAGTACCAAATACTATGCCGACTCTGTGAAGGGCCGCTTCACCATCTCCAGAGACAACGCCAAGAACATGCTGTACCTGCAAATGAGCAGCCTGAGAGCCGAGGACACGGCCATGTATTACTGTGCAAGACACACAGTGAGGGGAAGTCAGTGTGAGCCCAGACAATAACCTCCCTGAGGAGACAGCAGAGCTGGGCTGCAGGGGGCTCTCAGGACACCAGGGGGCGATCGGGGCACACAGCACAGAGAGCAGCCCCAGGAGCAGGGGCAGAGGGAGGTGGAGGGAAGGGCCTTCCTGTTGGGCACAGGGATTTCCTCTCAAGCTCTCAGCTGCCTCCAGGGAGGGCTCCTGCTCTTTCTCTGAGGCTCTAATTTCCTGCTTTCTCACTGCAGACCCCAGAGGAGGAGGTGACACTGCTGCTGGCAGATGACATATGGGCAGTGAGGGGGACTCTCCTCACAACATGATACTGTACATAGAAAACCTGAAGGACTCGACCAAAACCCACTCTTTTTAAGAAACGAATTCAGTAATGTACCAGGATAGGAAATTAACAGCCAAAAATCGATGGAACTTTTTACAACAATAACGAATTCTCAGAAAGGGAAACCAGACCAACAATCCCATTTTTCATTGCATCAAAAACATTATGATACTTAAGAATAAACTGAGCCAAGCAGGTAAATGACTTGTACTCAGAAAAATACAGGAGGTTGAATAAAGAGATAGAGGAAGATACAAACAAGTGGATAACAATACCATGATCATGGATTGGTAGGATTAACATCATTAAAATGTCCATATAACCCAAAGCACTCTACAGATTCAATGTAATCCCTATTAAAATAGCAACAGCATATTTCACAGATCTACAACAAATACTCCAAACATTTATGAGCAACCAAAGAAGACCCTAATTAGCCACAGCCATCTTGAGAACAAAGATCAAAGGAGGAGGGATCACAATACCAGATATCGAATTACACTCCAAACCCATAGTAATCAAAACAGCCTGTCACTGGCACTAGAACAGGCACATACATCCATGGAAGAGAACAGAGAACCCAGATTCTACCCAAGCCATTACACTCAATTAATATTTGACAAAGGAGGCAAGAGCATACAATGCAGTCAAAACAGTCTCTACAATAAATATTGTTGGGAAAATTGGGCAGATAAATGAGCAAATAAATGAAACAATACACAAACATACACCATACACAGGCGTAAACTCAAAATGGTTAAAAACTTAAATGTAAGTAGGGAAACCATAAAATTCCTAGAAGAAGCCATAGGCAGCAATATCTCAGACATCTCTCTTAGCAATGTGTTTGCAGACACATCTCCCAGGACAAAGGAAACTAAGGAGAAAACAAACAAATGGGGTTACATCAGAATAAAAAGTGTCTGCACATTAAAGAAACCATCCACAAAATGAAAAGGGAGCCCACAGTATGGGAGAACATATTTGGCAAGGACACATGTGATAAAGGGCTAATATCCAAAATGTATAAGAAACCCATACAACTTAACCAAAGGAAGACAAACAATCCAATTACAAAATGGGCAAAGGACCAAAATACACACTTCTCCAAAGGGAACGTACAGATGGCCAAGAGACATAGAAAAATGCTCAGAGTCACTGACCATCAGAGAGATGCAAATTAAAAGGACATTGAGGTATCAGCGCACACCTGTCAGAATGGCTACTATCAACAAATCAACTGGTGAGGGTGTGGAGCAAAGGGAACCCTCCTACTCTGCTGGTGGGAAGGCAGGTAGGTGCAACCACTATGAACACAGAATGGACTTTCCTCAAAAAATTAAATATGGAACTGCCATTTGACCCAGTGATCCCACTTTTAGGAATATATGCTAAGAGACCCCAAACACCAATCAGAAACAATGTATGCACCCCTATGTTGATAGCAGCACAATTTGCAATCGCTAAGATCTGGAAACAGCCCAAGTGCCCATGAGTAGCTGATTGGATAAAAAGCTGTGGTACATTTATACCATGGAATACTATGCAGCAGTAATAGAGAAGGATCTCTTATGTTTTGGGACAGCATGAAGGGACCTGGAGAGTATCATAGTAAGTGAAATAAGCCAGTCCCAGAAAGAGAAGTGTCACATGATCTCACTCATATGTGGAACCTAATGAACAAAATAAACTGACAAAGAGAAAGGATCCAGAGACCTGGAAGCATGGAGCAGACTGGGGAATCTCAGAGGGAAGTCGTGGTAGGGTGGGTGGGTGGGAAGAGGTCAACCAACAAACTCATATGCATAGAGGCTTAATCCAGGGACATAGACAATAGGATGGTGAAGTCGTGGGGCACCCGGGGCAGGCTTGAACGTGTCAATGGGTGATGAAAAAGGACATGAGTAATACCTTCAACAATAAAGGTATAATTTAAAGAAAAAAGAATTAGGACTGGGACCCTCAGACACCCCCTGAACATGGTCCTTGTGTCACCCATCTTCTCTCAGGTGGGGTCAAGACCTCAGCTATGAAATACTCTGCCTCATGAATATGCAAAAGAGAGGAGGCAGAGGTGGTTAAATATGAGTAAGTCTGTGCCCTGAGGGCATCACCCACAGCCACACCATCGCCTACAGAAGTGCTCCCAGCACAGCCCTCACCATGGACTGGAGCTGGAGAACCCTCCTCCTGGTGGCCATGGCGACAGGTAAGGGGCTCCCGTCCTGGTTAAGGAGGGTCCAGGGAGAGTCCAGGGGGATTCCACTCACTCCTGTCTCCTCCCACAGGTGTCCACTCCCAGGTGCAGCTGGTGCAGTCTGGGGCTGAGGTGAGGAAGTCTGGGGCCTCTGTGAAGGTCTCCTGCAAAGCTTCTGGATTCACCTTCACCGACTACTACATGTACTGGGTGCGACAGGCCCCAGGACAGGGGCTTGAGTGGGTGGGGAGGGTTGACCCTGAAAATGGAAACACAAACTACGCACAGAAGTTCCAAGGCAGAGTCTCCATCACAGCAGACGCGTCCATGAGCACAACCTACATGGAGCTGAGCAGCCTGAGAGCCGAGGACACGGCCGTGTATTACTGTGCGAGACACAGTGAGGGGAAGTCAGTGTGAGCCCAGACACTAACCTCCCTTTAGGAGACAGCGGGTCTGGGCTGCAGGGGGCACTCGGGACACCAGGGGGTGCTCAGGGCCCACAGCAGAGAGCAGCCCCAGGAGCAGGGTCAGAGGGAGGTGGGAGGGTTGGGCCTTCCTGTTGGGCTCAGGGATTTCCTCTCAAGCTCTCAGCTGCCTCCAGGGAAGGCTCTTGCTCTTTCTCTGAGGCTCTAATTTCCCGCTTTCTCACTGCAGACCCCAGAGGAGGAGGTGACACTGTTGCTTGCAGATGACATATGGGCAGTGATGGGGACTCTCCTCACAAACTTGATACTGTACATAGAAAACACGAAGGACTCGACCAAAAACCCACTCTATTTAAGAAACGAATTTGGCAGAATAGGAAATTAACAGCCAAAAATCAATGGTATTTTTATACACCAATAACGAATTCTCTGAAAGGGAAACCAAACCGACAATCCCATTTACCATTGCATCAAAAACATTTATGATACTTAAGAATAAACTTAACCACGCAGGTAAAAGACTTGTACTCAGAAAAATACAGGAGGTTGAATGAAGAGATAGAGGAAGATATAAACAAGTGGAAAAATATACCGTGATCATGGATTGGTAGAATTAACATCATTAAAATGTCCATATTACTCAAAGCACTCTACAGATTCAATGCAATCCCTATTAAAATAGCAACAGCATAGAACCACCAAGATGGTGGCATAGGTAAACACCTGTGCTTGCTGCCTCTCACAACCACATCGAAACTCCAACTAAAAGACAGAACGAATATCCTCCAGAGCCACGGAAAAACTGCTTGAGTGGAAGTTCTACAACCAGAAGGAAAGAGAAAAGCGCATTGAGACTGGTAGGAGATGCTTAGGTGTGGAGGCACGGAGGGACGAGTGAAATGGGCTGGCAACTGGGTGTGCTGTTGTTGTTTTTCAATCGGGAGGGAGATACAAGCTCCTGATTGCTCTGAACTCCAGTTCCAGGTGAGTTTCTGGGGACCCACACTCATATGGGGAGAATCTAGACCAGCCGTGGGCAAACTACGGCCCGTAGGCCGGATCCAGCTCGTTTGGCTGTTCTATCCAGCCCGCGGAGCCGAAAGAGCAGAGGGTTCTCTTGCTCTCCCCTCCGCTCCTTCACCAGCAGCAGTGTTAACATGGCAATGTCGGGAAACACGGCCGCAGCTCCTTCTTCTGAGTGGGCGGATTTATATCCCCCCATTCAGTAGAAGGAACAACCTCTCAATCTTCCAGAGGCTCCTTGTAATGCCCGCGGACGCGTCTCCCGACATCACCCTGGGAATGCGGAGACACGTTATCGTGGTGATGTAGGGAGACACGCCCCTGGAGAGCACAGTATCAGAGCCTTTCTGAGGTAAGATTAAGAGCTCTACTCAAACACAATTTTTTCCTGTTCCCACATTCTGTACATCACAATGACTTGTTAATAAAACAACAAAGACTTTCAGCTTTTAGGGCTTGTATCCACTACAGTTTCTTTTCCCACTGCAGACGCACGCAGCAGGGAAAAGACATACAGAGGACATGTCACACTAGCCATGCTGCGGCTGCATTTTTTTGCTGATACGGATGCGGTATCAGTAACGCTACCGTGGCCACTAACCGCATGTGTTAGCGGCAAAACAAATGCATTTTGCACTGCGTCTGCTTCTCCCCCTTGCGCCTGTAAAAATTCGTGCTACAGGGCATTTGTGTTAAGGTGCACCACTGCACATTAGCATCAACGCAAACATGATGGAAACCTGTGTACCCTGCATTAACCCTAGCTGCGCTGCATTGCAGTACTGCACCACACTGCAACGGCAGCACGGCTAGTGTGAACAAACCCTAATTCAGTGGGTTGAACAAAAAGATTGTATAGAAATGTGATGAACTAAAGATTTTATTACAAAATAGCTTAATTTCAGGGTTTCAGAAGTAATTGGACAAATGAAAAACTGAAGATCAAACATTCATATCTAATACTTGGATGAAACCCTTTCCTGGTAATGACAGCCTGAAGTCTTGTACTTATGGACATCACCAGATGCTGGGTTTTCTCCTTTGTAATGCTCTGCCAGGCTGTCACAGTAGAGGTATATATATAAATATCCTGCCATTTCCAGCTTTTAATAAGAAAAACTGTTGCAATGGGCATTTAAAAGTGGCACTTGGTTGTTTTTATAGAGTCCAGTGGATGCAATCTGACATTGATAATGGGCTCTTTCACACTATGTGCACTGTGGCTGTTTTTTTGCCAGTAACGGAAGTGCTAGTGGTAACTACTGGTTACCCATGTTTTGCACTGCCCTAGCACCTCCCATACAAGTGTGTCTGGAAGACACAGCAATGTGCAGCTATGTGTGTTACCATAAACAAAGGGCCTGTGTGAAAGATACACAGGTTTCCTATGGAGGAAAGGGGTTGCTCTCTATGGTCAGGGTGTGCCTCTGTCCCATGTCTGAACTTTTTCAGATGATTTTGTTATATATATATATTTTTAGAAGACCAAAAATGTTATAGTAGAGCAAATTTAATCACTTGTTTTTATACTTTACTGTCTTATTTTAGTAAAGAATTTAATAAGAGAATGGTACTGTTGGTTTTAGCCCAATATTAAACATGAGTGGACCAAAGAAAAGGAAAGTGGACAGTGAATGCCGAGTGTTTAAGAGGGAGTGGACAACAAAATATTTTTTCTCCGAAGTCCAATCAATGCCAGTACGTCTGATATGCCAGGAAACACTTGCAGTCTTCAAAGAGTACAATCTCAGCCGTCACTTTGCCACAAAGCATGGCAACTATGCTAGCAAGCAGTCACCTCAAGAACGGGAGGCTACTGCACAGAGGTTGATGGCTAAATTACAGGCTCAGCAAAATGTCTTTCACAGACAAACTGCAATTCAAGAGACAACTACCAAAGCAAGTTTTATGCTATCATTCAAATTAGCAAAAGCTAGCAAACCTCTCTCTGAAGGCGAGTTTTTGAAAGAATGTATGATAGAGACAGCAGGTCTCTTGTGTCCAGAGAGCAAAGGCAAGTTTGAAAAACTCAGCTTATCGCGCAGGACAGTGACTCGTCGAGTGGAACTGATTGATGAAGACTTGGCCAGCAAGTTAAATAGTAAGGCAGAGTTCTTTAAGTTTTATTCACTAGCATTGGATGAAAGTAATGACGTAAAGGACACTGCTCAGCTCTTAATTTTTATCCGAGGGATTAGTGACAATTTTGAAATTACGGAGGAGTTTTTAGCCATGGAGCCACTGAAAGGAAAAACATGGGGAGAGGACTTGTATGACCGGTGTCTACTGTCATCGAGAAAATGAAGCTACCATGGAGTAAACTTGCTAATGTCACGACAGATGGATCTCCAAATTTAACTGGAAAAAATGTTGGACTGCTAAAAAGAATTCAGGATAAAGTGAAAGAGGAGAACCCTAACCAAGATGTTATTTTTCTTCACTGTATTATTCACCAGGAATCATTGTGCAAGTCTATATTACAACTTAATCATGTTGTCAATCCAGTCGTAAAGCTTGTTAATTTCATTCGTGCAAAGGGACTTCAGCACCGTCAGTTTATTAAGTTTCTGGAGGAAACTGATGCGGATCACCACGACTTACTTTACCACTCTCGTGTCCACTGGTTGAGTTTGGGCAAAGTTTTCCAACGAGTGTGGGAGCTCAAAGAAGAGATTGGTGCATTTTTGAAATTAAAGGGGAAGTCTGACGAATTTACTGAGCTGAGTGACAAGAATTGGCTGTGTGACTTTGCATTTGCTGTAGATATATTTTCACATTTGAATGAGCTAAATATGAAGCTACAGGGAAAAGATCAGTATGTACATGACATGTACACTAATGTGAAAGCCTTTAAATCGAAGCTGATTTTCTTTTCCAGACAAATTTCAGACAAAGTCTTCACTCATTTTGCCACACTACCCACACAGAAGGAGACCATCCAAAACGTAAAGAAATACAGCAAATCACTGGATGAACTGCATGCAGAATTCTGTCGCCGGTTTTCTGATGTTGAAAAAATTGACCACTCACTTCAACTGGTGGCCTGTCCTTTGTCACAAAACCCTGAAACAGCACCAGAAGAGGTGCAACTGGAACTCATCGATCTTCAGTCTGACTTTGTCCTAAAGGAGAAATTCAGCTCTCTTGAACTAAGAGACTTTTATGCTTCACTTAATGAAGCCATTTTTCCAAACATCCGGAGGATGGCACAGAAGATACTGGTGCTGTTTGGGTCAACCTATGTTTGTGAGCAGTCATTTAGCATCATGAACATCAACAAAGCCCCTCACAGATCCAGCTTAACTGACGAACACCTCAGATCTATCCTGAGAATAGCCACAACAAAACTAACTCCAGACTTTGATGCATTAGCTAAAAAAGGAGACCAACAACACTGTTCCCACTGAAGTTGATGTTTTAAAGACCCAAAACCTTTCAACCCAGTCTACATTGCCATCTACATCTACGTCCCGGGCATAATTTGGAAGTTGCACTAAAGAAAATGTTTAATTTACTGTTTACACATTTTGTTCTTTTCTATTTGTTTTAGTTTTAAATTATTTTATTATATTTAAGTTTAATTTGAAAGGCTTTTGTACCTTTCCTTTGTTAGGCAATTTTATTTTGCCTTTGCCATCTTCAATAGAAGGTATGTTATTGTGCTATGATTCCTCCATTTTGTGAAGTTTCAAATTAGAATAATTAGTGTTTACATTCCTCTTGTTAAAATGTTTGAAATGAATAAAACTATTGAAATAAAAAAAAAAGAGACCGTACCCTTTTATGTAATGATGTTTACTTTGAATTTATATTAGTTCACACAAACACTCCATCCATGCTTTTGTTCCGGCCCTCCAGTCCAGTTTAAGAACCCATTGTGGCCCTCGAGTCAAAAAGTTTGCCCACCCCTGGTCTAGGGAATGAACACCACAAAGGAGGCCGTGCAACTGCTGCACATCCAGCACCAAACTGCCCTGAAGTAATAGGACCCGGGAGCTCTGTCTGTGTCTCTCTAGTTCATGCTTCTGGTTCCCAGGGACCCTCACAGACGATCCTCTCTCACCAACACATGGTCCACTGGCTCTAGGCTCACACTTTGCTCTTAGTTTGTCCTCTGAACAGTTTGTAGCGGAAACAGTGTCAGGCAACTTCCCGCCTCCTGAACATGAACCAACTGCACTTTTTTGTCTTTCTCGGGTTGTGAGATTGGGTTTCCCTTGATTGTCATGACTGGTGACTGTAAAGGCATCTCTCTCTGTAAGTCCTACTCGTGTTCTTTTATGACAATTTTCTCTCCTGGGTCTCTGTACAGCTTCCTGCAGCAATGTGGTCCAGAGAGGAGGCCACAGGCCAGATGTTGGGTTTACTTTTATCACATGTCTACACTTGAACAAGCTGCAAACCTACTTAGAATTTTATATTTAGTTATTGAAATGTTATACTGACCACAATCCTCCCACAGGACACTCTCACCTGCACGGAGGCAGGGCCCCCCCTGTAGGTCTCCCACCCAGAGCTCCCTATATAGCAGAAGGACATGGAAATGGGGCCCCCTCTGCTCATAAAAACCCACCCCAACCTTGCAACTCTGGGACAGGAGCCCGGATCCAGGATACCCCGGTGTGTACATTCCCTGATCAGGACTGAACACTGACCACTCACCATGGGGTTGGGGCTCAGCTGGGTGTTCTTTGTTGCTATTTTGAGAGGTATTTTAAGGAGAAGAAGAAACAGTGAGTATGTGAGTGGACATGAGGGAGAGGAACAGTGGAAGTATGAGAGTTTCCTAATGAGGACGTTTATGTGTTTGCAGGTGTCCAGTGTGAGGTGCATATGGTGGAGTCTGGGAGAGGCTTGGTACAGCCTGGGGGGTCTCTAAAACTCTCCTGTGCAGCCTCTGGATTCATCTTCAGTAGCTGCAACATGGACTGGGTCCTTCAGGCTCCAGGGAAGGGGCTGGAGTTTGTATCAGGCATTAGTGGTGTTGAAAGCACCCACTATGCCGACTCTGTGAAGGGCCGCTTCACCATCTCCAGCGACAACGACAAGAACTCGCTGTACCTTCAAATGAGCAGCCTGAGAACTGAGGACACGGCCCTGTATTACTGTGCAAGACACAGTGAGGGGAAGTCAGGGTGAGCCCAGACACAAACCTCCCTGTGTGACCATTAGGGGGCGCCCAGGGTCCCTGAACACAAGGACCATTTCAGCAGCAGGTGCAGTTGGAAGGTTGGGCAGTTTCCCCTGTGGTTTCCTCCTCATGTCACAGTTTCCCTCAGGGAACCTCTCGGTCCTGATTCTGCACTTACCTCTGAGGACTCTGAGGGAGAAAGTCTGTTGTAAACAAAAACAACTTCTTCACATGGACAAACCGCAGAGTCTTTGCAGGCACTCCTGTGCCAAGTACCAGTTAATGATCAAATCTTCTGACCCAGGTCACCTAGATCCAACGAGAGGCTCTTCTGACTCCACAGTGCAGCTCAGCCCCACACAGCTCAGGGCCAAGCCAGCCAGCAGGACAGGAGCGTGGTGGACAGAGGGCACTGTGAATGCCGCATCCATTAGTGGCTAGGGTTCAAGGTCTAGAGAAGGGGCTGACGCATAAATGAATATACTAGACAAGAAATATAAATTTAGAAAGCCTGGGGGAGCCATGGGGAGACCTTACTCTATAGCGGAGAGGCTCTCTGAAACCCCGGACCCATCATCTTTAATTTACTTGTACACACATTTGCTCTTTAGGAGTGCACACAGGCATATCCATGGTAAAGTTTGGTAAACAGTAAAGGATTATCAGGTTAGGGGATTGCCTTCAGCCATTCCGACCAAAGCAGGGCAATATTATGCTGAGTTTCAGCCCTTACTGTATATCAAAGTCCAATGGCTTTCCAGTGGACTTCTTGTATAATTATGCTAACTACTTGTTGGTCTTCGCCTCCAGCATGGCACCCATCATGTGACCCCAAAACTAGAGAAGAAGGACCCCAGGTGTTCAAGGTCATTGACTTGTCATCATACTCACAGCACTGAGAGTAGCTGACACCAGGCAGAGGCAGCTGACCCCCAGCAGCTCGGTCCAGATGTCCAGGACGACCACCAATACCCACACCAAGGGGCATGGGATGTGTATTATGCACGTAGCTGAGCTCTCTGGGAGCACAGGAAAGGCCCTTCAGGAAGGCAGAGCTGCTTTGATGGAGCCAGGAAAGGAGACTCCCTCAGGGATTTTATTTGTTGAGGGGATGGGGGGAGTGGGATTCTGCTTCCAGGGGTTGTGTGGCTTCAACCTCTCAGTGACCAATGAAGAGGAGACCAATATTTCGGGTCAGATTCCCTTGGGGGGCAGATGGAGAAGAGGCAGGAATGAGCCATACGTTGTCAGCAGTCAAATGTAAATAATATAATGTCTGCCTACCTATTGCCCTTCACAATGTTAATAAATGACCAAATACTGTGTGCCACAACCATGTCTACAGAAAATGGGTGGAGAACTATTATACGTAAGACGATGTTGTGGATGAGGATGATCATGGTGGTGATGATGACGATGACCATGGACTGAGACAGGGGTCCTGATCCAATGGAATGAAGGCTCCTCATACAGACACACCGTCACCTTGGCTCCTGCAGTGAGGGGTGTCCAACTTTCCCTGTAGGTGTTGTGAGATTTCATAAATGGGACCCCAAAGAATGAGGCAGCTTGGGTGATTCAGGTGAGACCATGTGAATAATGACCCCACAGGTGTCTGAGTGCTAATCCTATTGGCCTGGGAAGGTGTCACCTTTGAGAACGGAGACACTTGGAGAATGTGCATGTAGGAAACAGGGGTCCCCTTCCCACCAGTGTGCAGTGACAGGTTCCTTATTTCTCTTCATCCCTGCCTGCATGACCTTTAACGCTTCTACTTCAATCAACTCCTGCTCACCATTATTCAGGTATTTCCTACAATGATGGGAGCTGTCTCTATCATGCCCTGCACTTCCTTCTGGGCCTTCACTGGAGAAGACTTTAAACCCACATGTCCAGTAGCTCTTTGTCCATGAACATCAGGCACAGTTCTGTCATGTGACTCAAATCAAGTCCAGCGTCCTCCCCTCACCCAGGTCCATAGCCACGTCCAGATTTATGGGTAGTTTCCCAGCAGCGCTCCCCTCTGCTACCAGAACCTGCTCCAGTTCCTGTGGCTGCTGTAGACAATCCACATGGACAGTGAAAGCCCAGCATTTCTAGGGAGTTCTTTGTAAAATCACCCAAAACAGGTCCCATCAAAGAAAATAGGGATGAATTGAACATTAATAAAATAAACACATTTTCCCCACCAAATATACCATTAAGTGAAGTTAATGACAAGCTTAACAAGAGAATATCTCTCAAATCCTGTGCCTGATGGGGAATGTGTGCGTTGCACATTAAGGGTGTGGTATGTTGTGGGGAGAGCCGGGCACCCTCTGACCACAGTGAGCATCCTCAGGGACAGGGCAGAGGGAGGCTGGGATGAGGGGTTCCTGACAGGGTTGAAGTGTCCTTTCCTGTGAGAAAATGTACGCTAGGAATTCAACAACTCCCCTCCCTCTGAACCCCAACATCACTGATAACACTAGACTGAGAAATCAGGTCACTTAACAGGCTGCCATATCACTTCAACAAATGAAAGATTCTCAGTGGTGCACAGGCATAATCACTGCTTTTATTTCTAATCTTTTCTCCAGGTTAAATCATGATTATCTCTGCTGTGATTAGCTCTGCTGTGATGATCTCTGCTGTGCAATATGCAATGGGCTGGCATAAGGGAAGAGTTTCGCAGTGAGTTATAACACAATAAAAAGGTTCCAACATCAAGAATCAAGGGTCTCCCTTTTCCTTGTGCTTTGGTAGTAGTTACTCAGATCAAAGTGAACACAGACCACAGATCCTCTACTTATAAGGGAAAGGCTGCCCCACATGCAAATTTCCATTCAAGCTCCAGGGTACATCCTCCCCTGGGCTGGGCAGGCTCACAGCTCTCTCCTCACTCAGGGCTGAGGTCTCTGGAAGGCAGAGCTGTGGTCTAGAAGAAGATGAGACTGCTGGGTCTTCTCCTGTGCCTGCTGACAGCCCCACAAGGTGAGGGTCTCAGGGGTCAGGCAGGGGTCATGGGATGGCTGTGACTGCAGTTGACTGACAGGACTGATGCTCCTTGTCCCCAGGTGTCCTGTCCCAGGTGCAGCTGCAGGAGTCGGGCCCAGGACTGGTGAAGCCCTCACAGACCCTCTCCCTCACCTGCACTGTGTCTGGATTCTCTCTGACAAGCTATCTTGTACACTGGATCTGCCAGGCTCCAGGAAAGGGGCTCGAGTGGGTCGGGGCTATGTGGAGAGATGGAAGTACAGGCTATAACCCAACACTAAAATCCCGCCTCAGCCTCACCAAGGACACGTCCAAGAGCCATGTTTACTTAACGCTGAACAGCCTGAGAGCCGAGGACACGGCCGTGTATTACTGTGCGAGACACACAGTGAGGGGAAGTCAGTGTGAGCCCAGACACTAACCTCCCTGAGGAGACAGCAGGGCTGGGCTGCAGGGGGCTCTCAGGACACCAGGGGGCGCACAGGACCCACAGCACAGGGTGCAGCCCCAGGAGCAGGGGCAGAGGGAGGTGGGAGGGAAGGGCCTTCCTGTTGGGCTCAGGGATTTCCTCTCAAGCTCTCAGTTGCCTCCAGGGAGGGCTCCTGCTCTTTCTCTGAGGCTCTAATTTCCTGCTTTCTCACTGCAGACCCCAGAGGAGGAGGTGACACTGCTGCTGGCAGATGACATATGGGCAGTGAGGGGGACTCTCCTCACAACATGATACTGTACGTAGAAAACCTGAAGGACTCGACCAAAAAACTACTGGATTTGAGAAACCAATTCGGTAATGTAGCAGGATAGGAAATTAACAGCCAAAAATCTATGGAACTTTTTACAACAATAACGAATTCTCAGAAAGGGGAACCAGACCAACAATCACATTTACCATTGCATCAAAACCATTATGATACTTAAAAATAAACTTAGCCAAGCAGATAAAAGACTTGTACTCAGAAAAACACAGGAGGTTGAATGAATAGATATAGGAAGACAAAAACAAGTGAAAAAGTTTACTGTGATCATGGATTAGTAGAATTAACATCATTAAAATGTCCATATTACCCACAGCACTCTACAGATTCAATGTAATCCCTATTAAAATAGCAACAGCATATTTCACAGATCTACAACAAATACTCCACAAATTTATATGGAACCAAAAAAGATCCCAAGTAGCCACAGCCATCTTTAGAAAGAAGAAGAACGGTGGAGGGATCACAATACCAGATATCGAATTATACTCCAAAGCCATAGTAATCAAAACAGCCTGGCACTGGCACTAGAACAGGCATATACATCCATGGAAGAGAAGAGAGAACCCAGAAATCTACCCAAGCCATTACGCTCAATTAATATTTGACAAAGGAGGCAAGAGCATACAATGGAGTCAAAACAGTCCTTCAATAAATATTGTTGGGAAAATTGGACAGATAAATGAGAAACAAAATGAAACAATACACGAACATACACCACACACAGGAGTAAACTCAAAATGGTTAAAAACTTAAATGTAAGTAGGGAAACCATAAAAATCCTAGAATAAACCATAGCCAGCAGTATCTCAGACATCTCTCATAGCAATGTGTTTGCAGACACATCTCCCAGGACAAAGGAAACTAAGGAGAAAATAAACAAATGGGGTTACATCAGAATAAAAAGTGTCTGCACATTAAAGAAACCATCCACAAAATGAAAAGGGGGCCCACAGTATGGGAGAACATATTTGGCAAGGACACATGTGATGAAGGGTTAATATCCAAAATGTATAAGAAACCCATACACCTTAACCAAAGGAAGACAAACAATCCAATTTAAAAATGGGCAAAGGACCTAAATACACACTTCTCCAAAGGGAACGTACAGATGGCCAAGAGACATAGGAAAAATGCTCAGTCAGTGACCATCAGAGAGATGCAAATTAAGGGACAGCGTGGTATCAGCTCACACCTGTCAGAATGGCGACCATCAACAAATCAACAAATGACAAGTGCTGGCGAGGGTGTGGAGCAAAGGGAACCCTCCTACTCTGCTGGTGGGAAGGCAGGCAGGTGCAGCCACTATCAACACAGAATTGAGTTTCCTCAAAAAATAAAAGATGGAACTGCCATTTCACCCAGTGATCCCGCTTTTAGAATATATGCTAAGGGACCCCAAACTCCAATCAGAATGAATGTATGCACCCCTATGTTCATAGCAGCACAACTTGCAATAGCTAAGATCTGGAAACAGTGAAAGTGTCCATCAGTAACTGAGTGGGTAAAAAGCTGTGGTACATTTATGCCGTGGAATACTATGCAGCAGTAAAAGAGAAGGATCTCTTACCCTTTGGAACAGCATGGAGGGACCTAGAGAGTATCATGGTAAGTGAAATAAGCCAGTCAGAGAAAGACAAGTGTTACATGATCTCACCCATATGTGGAACCTAATGAACAAAATAAACTGATGAAGAGAGTGGATCCAGAGACCTGGAAGCATGGAGCAGATTGGGGAATCTCAGAGGGAAGTCGTGGTAGGGTGGGTGGGTGGGAGGAGGTCAACCAACAAACTCATAAGCATAGAGGCTTAATCCAGGGACACAGACAATAGGATGGTGAAGACCTGGGGCACCCAGGGCAGGCTAGAAGGTGTCAATGGGGGCAAAAAGGGGACATGAATAATACCTTCAACAATAAAGGTACAATTTAAAGAAAAAAGAATTAGGACTTGGACCCTAAGAGTCCCACTGATCCTGGTCCCTGTGTCACCATCTTCTCTCAGGTGGGGTCAAGACCTCAGCTATGAAAGACTCTGCCTCATGAATATGCAAAAGAGAGGAGACAGAGGAGGTTAATTATGGGTAAGACTGTGCCCTGAGGGCATCACCCACAGCCACACCCTCCCCTACAGAAGTGCTCCCAGCACAGCCCTCACCATGCACTGGAGCTGGAGAACCCTCCTCCTGGTGGCCATGGTGACAGGTAAGGGGCTTCCATCCTGGTTAAGGAGGGTCCAGGGACAGTCCAGGGGGATTCCACTCACTCCTGTCTCCTCCCACAGTTGTCCACTCCCAGGTGCAGCTGGTGCAGTCTGGGGCTGAGGTGAGGAAGCCTGGGGCCTCCGTGAAGGTCTCCTGCAAGGCTTCTGGATTCACCTTCACCGGCTACTGGATGCACTGGGTGCGACAGGCCCCAGGACAGGGGCTTGAGTGGGTGGGGTGGGTTGAGCCAAGCGATGGAGAAACAAAGTACGCACAGAAGTTCCAAGGCAGAGTCTCCATGACCGGAGACACGTCCACGAACACAGCCTACATGGAGCTCAACAGCCTGAGAGCCAAGGACACGGCCGTGTATTACTGTGAGAGACACACAGTGAGGGGAAGTCAGTGTGAGCCCAGACACTAACCTCCCTGAGGAGGCAGCAGGGCTGGGCTGCAGGGAGCGTCCAGGACCCGCAAACCCAGGCTCCAGCTCAGAGGCTGTCCCTGGAGCAGTTGTGAGGGCTTCCTATTGGGGTCAATGCTTCCTTCCCTCCTAGTGTCCCCGGGGCAGGTTCTGCTTCCTTCTGTGTGTCTCTAATTAGATTCTCTGCAGGAAAAAGCAGGAAGTGGCTGTGTTTCAGATCTGGTCCACTCCTCATCTGCTCCTTTCCTGTCACCACGTCCCTGATGGTCGCTCTCTGGGTTTACAAGGAAAACATTGTAGGGATTCCTGTCCCCTCACTGAGAGCGATGTCCTCCACCCTCCACGCAGTGCTGAGCGGGGAACACGGAGTCCAGGCCCCAAACCTCACCTGAAGGTGATCAGCCCCTCGCTCTGCCCCAGGAGGAGCCCTTTGGGGGCAGTTAGCCGCTTGCCTCTCACTGACATGGCTGCACATGGAGGATTACGGTCTGACCCCTGTGGGCGCTGCCTCTCTGTCAGCCTAGAAGGACCCAGCTCTCCGTGTGCCCCAAATGGAGACAGGAAGGCCTGCTGGGCCCTGTTCCCCGTGGGTCTCAGAACCTGGTCCCAGGGGACGTTTCCCAACACCTGTCCCGCTTCCCCTGGAGAACCACGTGCATCCTGAGAACCTGCTGAAGGGAGACATGGTCCCACCCACCTCTGTTGTGCCTCCAGCTCTGCAGACACCACCTCATCCTCACTCTCTCTCCTCTGCCGTGCACACACTCACCCCACGGGGCCTGCATAAGACGTCCCATGTGGCTGTGCTCTGCCCTCTCCTTCCCGCCCTGGTAGGTTTTGCCTGAAATACAGCCCCACGTCATCCCCTCATGTCCATCTCCTGTGCCAGGCCCTCCCTGAGACGCCAGGGCCAGGGACACTCAGCCGCCCTGCTGAGCCCACAGGCAGTGCTCACGTGTGATGTCAGGCAATGGGGGCCCCTCCTGTGTCAGGTGGAGACACAGCTGAGCACTGAGCTCAGAGCACCTCCAACAGCTCACACATGGGCTGAGGGAACCTCCAGGAGCCTGTGAGCTGCAGAGCATCCTGGTGGACAAGCCTGTAGCCACTGGGGTCAGAGGGCAGTCACGGAAGGGCTGGTGCCTGGTCACCTATGATGTTGCCAAAGTCTCCTGACCAGAGCCCAGGTGCACAGGGAGCTCGGTGAGTCCTAAAAGTGCAGGGACAGCCCAGCCAGCATGGCTCAGTGGTTGAGCATCGACTTATGTACCAGGAGGTCATGGTTCAATTCTTGGTCAGAGCACCTGCCCTGGTTACAGACAACATCTCCAGTCTGGGGTGTGCAGGAGGCAGCCAGACAATGATTCTCTCTCATCATTGGTGTTTCTATGTCTCTCTCCCTCTCCCTTCCTCTCTAATATCAATTAAGAAATATTTAAACAAATCCTATATAATAAAGAGCTCAAATGCAAATGGTCATCATGCCGTCATACCATCACACAGTAATGGCTCAGACACTCAACACTGGGGAGAAGGAATGGGACCAGCCAGGCACAAATGAGCTCGTGAGGGAAGAATGGGGACCAGCCAGGCTGTGGGCTGGGAGTGGGACAAGCCACCTGCCCTGTGTTCCCAGGGGACAGCATCTGCACCTGCGACTATGGCCTGAGAGAGGGACAAGCCACATGCTCCACGGTCCTGTTACCTGCGGCTGCTGCCAGGGCGAAGCCACCAGCACACGGTCTCCTGCAGCTACAGCCTGACCAGGCAAATCCAGCCTGGGTCCTGGTGCCTGGGGCCAGCCAGAGGGAGGGAAGCTGAGGTTCCGGGTGCCTGCAACCAGCCAGAGGAGGGAATACTGGGTCCCAGGTGCAGGGCAAGGCAGAGGCAGTTAGGGATAATCAGAATGGTAGGGGAGCAGTTAGGGGTGTCAGGGAGGCAGGCAGAGGTGATTAGGGGTGATCAGGCACGCTGAGGTGGTTAGGGACGATCAGGCAGGCAGAGGTAGTTAGGGACAATCAGGCAGACAGTCAGGCAAGTGGTTATGAGCCAGTGATCCCAGATTGTGAGAGGCAGTCAGACATCCCCCGAGGGGTCCCAGATTGGAGAGGGAGCAGGCTGGGCTGAAGGACCTCCCCACCATGCACGAATTTCATGCACCCGGCCTGTGGTAAATACATAAATGAAAATGTCGCCGTTTTGATTCACAGTATGGGCATGTATGGAAGGCAACTGATCACTATGTCTCTCTCACATCAATGTTTCTCTCTTTCTCTCTCTCCTTCCCTTTCCCTCTAAAAATCAATGAACATATCCTCAGGTGAGGATAAAGAAAACAGTATCTACAGCTATATATATATGTGTACATCCACAGATACATCTACATCTTTATATCTATATCTTTCTCTACATCTATATGTATATGTATATCTAGAGCTATATCTAGAAATATATCTACATCTCTATCTATATCTACAGCCATATTTGTATTTATATCTATATCTATATCTACATCATCTATATCTATATCTATATCTATATCTATATCTATATCTATATCTATATCTATATCTATATCCATGGGAGCAGAGGCTCATGGATGTTATCCCTAAGGAGTCATTGATTGTGCCCACATCCTACTTCCTGACCACCTCCTGCAGCACAGCCCCTGCTGTGGAAGAAGAGGTCCCTGGGCACAGTGACCAGGACCCCAACAAGGGCCTGGTTCTCTGAGGGCACAGTCAGCACCTCCTTCCAGGAGAAGCCCCAGAGACCGGAACCTCCCTCACCTCTTACCCTTTGTATGGGCAGACACCTCCTATATGCAAATGCCCACACGGCCACCAGACACACACACAGTTGGCGTCCAGTTAAATGCAGGGCCTCCTCACCCTGGAGAATACTTTCTGGGGGACGAGGACCTCACCTGCAAGACATGACTCCCCTGTGCCTCTTCCTCTTCCTGCTGTCAGCTCCCAGATGTGAGTGACTCAGGGCTTAGAGGTGAGGAGATGGGGACCCAGCATGTGAGCCCAGGACTCACTGTGTTCTCTGTCCCAGGTGTGCTGTCCCAGGTGCAGCTGCAGGAGTCGGGCCCAGGACTGGTGAAGCCCTCGCAGACCCTCTCCCTCACCTGCACTGTCTCTGGATTCTCCATCACAACCAGTGGTTATAGCTGGCACTGGATACGCCAGCCCCCAGGGAAGGGGCTGGAGTGGATGGGGTACATGAGGTATGATGGATATACTAACTACAGCCCCTCCCTCAAGAGCCGAACCACCATCTCCAGAGACACGTCCAAGAACCAGTTCTCCCTGCAGCTGAGCTCGGTGACCACCGAGGACACGGCCCTGTATTACTGTGCAAGACACAGTGAGGGGAAGTCAGTGTGAGCCCAGACACTAACCTCCCTGAGGAGACAGCAGGGCTGGGCTGCAGGGAGCGTCCAGGACACCAGGGGGCGCCCAGGACCAGCTCAGGGCCCTGACCAGGAGCAGGTGGAGAGTTAAAGAAAGATACCTTTTGCTGCTCCATCTTAAATTCCTTTTGCTCTGAGGCTCAGCCACAGAGCTCACAGGAAGCCCTGTCCTAGGTCTAGTTTTAGGGATTGTGTTTGTGAACAAAAAGGGGGCTCTGTCCTAAATCTGAGAAAACTCAGTGACTGACAGGACCCTCACAGGAGGCTCTGATCACACATTCCTACAATGGCAGTGCTAGGGGTGGGCTCACCCCAGAACTATGACTTCTTTACTAAAAGGCTCCTCTTTGCCTGAAGCACCCCGTCCATGGTTCCTGTGCATCTGGGTTAACACACCTGTGACATCAGCATGACCACCCTCAGGACAGCACATCTTGGCCATCTGTGTGTCCACTTTGGAGACTTACCCATTTAGGCCCTTTGCCCACTTTGTAATTGTATTGTTGTCTTCCTTTTGTGAAGTTGTATGCGTTCCCTCTATGACACAGGAATGTTTAGGGGTGAAAAGGACAGCTTTAGGAACTTTTAGGAATTTTATAATTTAAGGGGACCGGGAAGAAGCACAGGGCTGCAGAGCAGCAGGAGGTGCATTTCCATCGAATGGGGAGCTGGGAACAGCAGGTCTGTATTTACAAACTAAAGGGAAGGAAGCCCCTCATCCAGAGGAGAAGGAAGCCCAAAGGGAATAGGAAATCAATAAGGAAGGAGGGGGAGACCCTCACGTGTCCCCTGTGACTTTAGACCTTTGAGCTCAGGAGTTACCATAGTAACCAGTCTAAGGGAATAGTGACCAATCAGAGGGGCAATCAAGGCACAAAGATCTGTAGCCTTTATACACCGTGGAAGAGGGACTCAGTGGGACCCTTCTACCTCCCCACGTGGGAGTCAGTACTTGTTCTTTAATAAATTTCCACCTTTGCTACCCCACCTTCCATCCCTGGATTCATTCTTCGACTCAGAGGGACAAAGAACCCGGGAACCATCCTGCCCAGAGGAACACCCCATGTTCCAGTCCAAAAATCCCACTTCCTATACGTTTTGGAGATTAACCCCTTATCGGACGTACCCATGCTGCTGCAAATGGTCAGAGTTCTTTCTTTTTCACGGCTGCATAGTGTTCCATGGTGTAGAAATTCCACGGTTTTTTATCCAATTGACTGCTGACGGGCACTGAGGCTGTTTCCAAACCTTAGTTATTGTAAACTGCACTGCTATGAACGTAGGGGTGCATGCATTCTGTCTGATGAGTGTTTGGGTTTCTTAGGATGTATTCCTAAAGGAGGGATCACTGTGTCAAATAGGAGTTCCACTTTTAATTTTTAGATGGAACTCCGTATTTTTACCATAATGGCTGCCCCAGTCTGCATTGCTAATGGACCAACTACACTGATGAACAAAAGTAGACCCAGAGCCGTAGAAGCATGAACAGACCATGGAACCTCAGAGGGAAGGCAGGGGAGGGGGTGGGAAGAGATCAGCCCGTGGACTTGTCTGCGTATATGCCCCACCCGGGGACACAGACTGTCCGAGAGAGGAGGGTGTTACCCGAGGCGTCCCTTCGGATAAACTTAACGGGAAGGGGCTGGGACATTTCAGGTAGTTGCTAGTGAAGAGACTGCTCCAGGCCAGCAGGGCCGAGGGTAGCACCATCATCTGACCTTATCTTAGCACAATTAAGACCCCGGGGAATTAGCCACACACATCCATGCAGCTGCAGATCACACCGCACTGCCTTCCTTCCCCAGATTCCTGGAGCCGGGGTACAGGCCTCACGGGATCCCAGATGTGGCTCTCCTCTAGCAGCAGCAGCGGCGGCGGGGTGTCTGCCTGGCAGGTCGGGTCAGGAACGGGGTTTCGGTTTTGGGGGCGTCGCTGTCAGAGGTCCTTGTGCCCCGCCATGGTATTGCATCCATAGATCCGAGGCTCAGCCCTTCCTCTGCCTTCCTGTGGGGAGCGGAGCGGACTGCAGGCAGACTGGGGCCATCAGCGAAGGCAAGCTTCCAGCCATCCCGCACCAGCGGGGCGCAGGGACCCATGCGATCAGCGATGGCAGCGCGTCCAGCGATCAAGCAATGACCGCAGAGGTCTCTTGGGGGACCCGTTTGTATAGCCTGTTCGCACCCACAGCAGTCCAGGTGTTTATCTTACAACCACGTCAGGGCTGAGAGGGTTCATCAGCAAGAACGCAGGTGAACATGGGTCTTCACAGCAAGTCACTCTCAGTCGGTAATCGAAGGCCAAATCCTTATCTATGGACACACACGCTCAGGGTGGTGGTGTCCTTCATACCACGCTTTCAGTTTCAGGAAATTTAACTCAAACATTTTCAAACATTTTAAACCTTTTCAGACATTTTTAAACATATTAGACATTTCTATATGTTACTACCACACAGACAATGGGGTGGTGAGAGCATAGATGGTGGACGGGAGGGAGCAGGAAGGGGTTTATGGGGGGAAAGGAAGGGCTATGTAATACTTTTAACCATAAAGATTTTTAAAGAGAGAGAGAGAGAGAGCACCTCCTGTCCACTCTCCTGTCACCCAGTCCCCCCTTGCTCTCTCCCACCTCCATGTCACTCCACACCTTCCCTCCTTCACTTCAAATGCACAAACGCAGCTGCAAACGGTTATTCTCCGGAGCATTGGAGGTCTTGTTCCCCCACAGTTGTCATCAGTTTGGCTGAAATAAAATCTTATAAACATGCTCTCCATGTTTGGACATTCCTTACACCAACGTGTTGTCTTTTCTTCGTTTACCACACACGTTCACACACGTTCCTCCTGTGTGGAGAGGGCGGTGCACACAATCATAAAACCTGCTGCCTCCACACGATGGTGGTGGTGACTCTAAAGAGTTCACACCCTTTGGTGTGGGGATGACCCTCCAACCACTGAGCCCACCAGCCAGCTCCATGTGTAAATGATGGAAACTCTCCCCTGTGAGAGGCTGGGAACAGGGCTTGTGCACACGCACAGCAGGGAAGTGGAGGGAAATGTGTGCTTTCGGGAGGCAGCTGTGTGCTTGTGAGAGTGGCAGCAGGTTAGAGACGGAGGCTGCAGCCACAGCGTCCAGCCCAGCCTCTCCTGCCTCCTCACAGGCATATGTTAGAGTTTCTGGACGATCTGCTTGTGGAAAACAACAAGGAGAATCTTTCAGCTTCAAAATAAAAGCATCATTCAATGGAAATTCTTATTCCCAAACCCCAGAAAGCAACATGGCCCACGGCGGGTGAAGGGGAGCAGAGGAAGTCCCATCCACGCACCTCTCGACAGCACCTCTGGGTCCTCATCAAAACCCCGAGGAAGGAGGACTCTCAATCCTGGAAGCTGCCCCCAAAGGAATGGGGTCAGGGTGACGGGTCTCAGGAAAGGAGGGAGGGAGGGCGGGTCAGGATGGAACCCCTTGTGGCCAGCATCCTTGAGTCCTATCCCATCTGGGGTCGCCCCTAGGATGACAAGGTCAGGCATGCAGCCCAGGGTCACAGCTGCACGTTATATGCAGACTCCATGCAAATGGGGCTCTCCTCCTGCTCATAAAAGGGGGCCCTTGCCCGGCATGTTGGGGAGACACCCAGAACCCAAGCGCCTGAGACAGGACCCCAGCAGTGAGACCATGGACTTGGTGCCAAGCTGCGTTTTCCTCCTGATCGTTTCTCAAGGTCATTCTCAGGAGTGGGGAGCGCTGAGACCTGTGCCTGTGCCTGTGTGTGCTTCCATGTGATTCTAAGTCCCCCTGTGTCTCTGTGTTTGCAGGTGTCCAGTGTGAGGTGCAGCTGGTGGAGTCTGGGGGAGGCCTGGTGAAGCCTGGGGGGTCTCTGAGACTCTCCTGTGCAGCCTCTGGATTCACCTTCAGAGACTATGGCATGAACTGGGTCCGCCAGGCTCCAGGGAAGGGGCTGCAGTGGGTCGCATACATTAGTTATCCTAGTGGTGATACCACATACTATACCGACTCAGTGAAGGGCCGCTTCACCATCTCCAGAGACAATGCCAAGAGCACGCTGTACCTGCAACTGAGCAGCCTGAGAGCCGAGGACACGGCCGTGTATTACTGTGCGAGAGACACAGTGAGGGGAAGTCAGTGTGAGCCCAGACACAAACCTCCCTGCAACAGAGGCTACAAACACCAGGGGGCGCTCAGGAACCACAGCACAGAGAGCAGCCCCAGTAGCAGGGGCAGAGGGAGGTGGGAGGGAAGGGCCTTCCTGTTGGGCTCAGGGATTTCCTCTCAAGCTCTCAGCTGCCTCCAGGGATGGCTCTTCCTTCTCATGTTCTCACTGCAGACAACAGTGAAGAAGGCCATTGTGTTTACAGGTGACATGAGGGCAGGGAGTGGACTCTCCTTCACCAAGCTTTTATTTTCTGTGTCTCTTTCTCTTCAAGGAGACCATCCTCAGTGGTCTCATCGTCCTGGGTTTGGGAAACGTTCCCACCAAGAGAGACCCCAGCGTAGCCCAGGCCCCTGTGTGCTGACCTCAGGCCCCTACCCCCACCTTTCCCTGTCACAGGCCCACCTGTCCCCACCTTTCCTTCTCACACGCACACCTGTCCCACCTTTCCCTCTCACAGGCCCCTGCCCCCACCTTCTCTCTCACACACCCACCTGGGCCACCACAACCAGGATCATCCCCCAGGACCGCCCACCACAGCGCTCCGTCCTCCCTACCTGTTGGATGTATCACAAAAGGGCTTTAATCTAACAGAAAAGAGTGGCTAGAACTGGTCTGTATTTTGAATTTGTAGAGGTTAAAAAAGTAACATCTGCAATGAATAATACATGGAGTAAGACTCACACTGCAGATTAAACATACATGAACTTCAAGAACTCTAAGGAAACTCTCCAAATTGGAACACAGAATAAATTTTCCACAAAACAGCCAAGTGTCAGGAATGTAAGATATAATAAAGCAGTCAAATAGCCATAATGATAAACGTGTAATCTGCACATAGACCGAACGACCGAACAGCAGAACAACCATCCACACAACCTTCCGGACGACCACGCTCTGACACACACTGGCACCAGGCCAACCAATGGGAGTGCAATGTGATTGGACGGGGAGGCCCACCACTGCCCCATGATCACCCTGCAGAGGGAGGCCCAGGCCACCAGCCCGCGATGCTGTGGCGGGTGTGCAGGGCAGCCAACGATCACCCCACATTTGGAGGCCCAGGCAAGCCAAGCGATTGCACCCCACGCCTGTTTCCCACAGAGGGAGGCGACCTGTGGTGGGGGGAGGGGCAGAAACACACAGATGGCAAGCAGTGGCAACAGCGGGCGTGGGTCCAGCTGCCACAGCCAGAGGAAATAAAGCTCTGATAGGCCCTGATCGCTGGCCAGGCCTAGGGAACCTACCTGAGGGGTCCTGGATTATGAGAGGGCACAGGCCGGGCTGAGTGACATCCCCTGTCCTGTGCATGAATTTCATGCACTGGGCCTCTAGTCTATATATATAAAAGCTTAAACGCCTGAACGAGGGTTTGACCGGTCACTTTGACATGCAACTGACAACCAGGGGGCAAACGCTCAATGCAGGAGCTGCCCCATGATGGTCAGTGTGCTCCTCAGCAGGAGCACGGCTCCGCTGACTGACAGATGTTGGGCTTATGGTTGGTGAGTGCAATAGCAGTGGAGCAAGCCTCTCCTGCCTCCACGGCAGCACACTACAGAGTGACAGAAGGCGCAGCTGGGCCAAGATCAGGCTAAACCCGTGACACCTGCCGCTGGGCGCACTACTACATCCCTCAGGGGATGTCAGACTGCTGGTTTCGGCCCGAACCCTGCATGCTCCAAGGGGTCCCAAATTGAAAAGGGTGCAGGACCCCACTGGTGCATGAATCCGTGAACTGGGTCTCTAGTATGTAAGTGGAATAGGAATTCCAGAAAGAGGAGAGAGGGGACCCCAAGAAAAATGTTTGAAGAAATCCTTGCAAATACTTTTTCAGAATTTGATGTAAACTATAAAGAGATCTAAGAACACCAAAGTACTCCAAGAAGAAATGAAAATAAACAACATTAAGTCATGGCACATTGAAGTCAAACTGGTGAAAAAGATAAAATGCCCTAGGGCAGCAAAGAAAAAACCACACCTGAGTCAAGGAACAAGATTAATAATAACATCAAAGGTCACATGAAAAACTACCCAAACCAGAAGACAATGGAGGGACGACTCAAAGAGCTGAAGGAACATTGAACGAACATCAACGTAGAATTCTAAGCAAAAAGAAAACCTATTTCCAACTGGATGAAAATGAAATTACAAAATATCCAATATTGTGAGATGGAGCTAGAGTGGTGCTTGGAAGGAAATGTATAGCATTAAATGCTTATGTTAGAAAAGAATAAAGATATTTAAAGCAATCATCTCAGCCTCCACTTTAAAAAATTGGAAAAGGGTGAGAACCAATTTGGAGGCAGAGGGAAATGCATGTTCCCGCTGCCTCCCACAACCACGTGAAATGCACAACTACAATAGAGAACAACCATCATTCTGGACTAGGGAGGTGAAGAAGAAAGCACACCGAGACTGGTAGGAAGGGTGGAGGTAGGAGCAGGCTGGTCCAACACTCATATATGGAGTGTTTTTAATCGGCAGGGATTTCTCAGCTCTGGAGGCCTCCTGTGAGAAGCAAAGAGTCCCAGTCCCACACCAGACCCCCAACCCAGGGTTCCAGAGCTGGGAAGAGAAGTCCTCAGAGCTTCAGGATGTAAAAACCAGCAATGATTGTCACTGATTGACATGGACGCAGCTGGAGACCCAGGCTGTTCCCCTTAAAGGGACAGCACAAGAACTGAAAGGGTCTCCCCTCCTCTGAGCTCCAAGAATCAGATGGTGGAATTAGAGTATCCAGGGACATATGGGAAAGCACTGGATTCTTCAGCATTAGGGCAGGAACTTGGGGTGGCTTTCTCCCAGACAGACAGCTCCCAAGGTTATTTGACACCTCCCCCATCGCATAGCTGCCTTGAAGCCATATCTGAGGTTCCATCAGTGTGGCTTCCACATTTTGCTCTGCCCTGCTGATTCCCTGAGAACCCACCCCATCCAAATTGTAGCCCCACCCAAGCTCTTTGCAGCAGCCTTTCCATGTGATTGGCTTGTCCTGGCTCAGGCTTCAGACTCCCCTAAAATCTCTCAAACTGGCAACAGCTGGCATCAGCGTGCCCCAAAGCTATCAATTATAGACCCAAGACTGGCACTAGCACCAGCCTGCCTTGCTTCACAACTTGTCCTTGCCTGGGCACTTCCATGCCCAATACAAGTAGCAGCCATCTGCAGATCCCCCTGTAGGTCCTGCTTGGTGGTGTTGTGGAGCAAATGCGAGTGAACTACTACTGGAGTCCCAACCAAATTAAAATTTAGGGAGCCTTTATTAGCCATCCAGCTGGCTGGCCAGTCAGCTGGTGATTGCTCTGCCTTTCTCCATGCAGGGAGCCCAGAGAGCAGCCCCTACCCTTTGTGCAGGACCACTTTTTAGCACATTTACCACATCCTGTTTTTGCAGAGCAAGTAACCCAAGACAAAACAGTTTTTCCTAAGCAATGTCAGGATCATGCCATTGACGACCATATTATTCACAAGGTCATCCTGTTCTTCAGAAAGCTGACAGTGTTCTATGAAAGAAGGCCTATGTGCCGGGAAGGGGCCATGAGACCGTATCTCAAGGCCTGGCCTGGTGTCAGCACTGACAACACTGTCTGGGGCATAGTCCACGGCCTCTCTGGAATGGTAGTAGTAAGCATGCTCAAAAATTCCCACTCTCCAACAGGTGGCCCCAGGCAGTGGCTGACTTTGCATCTTCCAGGAGGACCTAGAGCCAGTGCACCCAGTGGACAGTTTCAGACCACACCAGATTACAACTCCACACATTCAGGAAAAGGAGGAGAAGGAGAAAGAAGAGGGGGGAAAGGAGGAGGAAGACGAAGAGGAGGAGGAGGAGGAGGAGAAGGAGGTGGAGCAGGAGGATCAGGAAAAGGAAGAAAGAGGAAGAAGAAGAAAGAGGAGAAGGAGGACGAGGAGAAGAAGAAGAAGGAGGAGGAGAAGGAGGAGGAGAAGGAGGAGGAGGAGGAAGAGGGGGAGAAGGAGGAGGAGGAAGAGGAGGAGGAGGAGGAGATATGACAGAGGATTAGCCAGTTTGGGTCAGTGGATAGAACATTGGCCTGGTGACCGAAGGGTTCCAGGTTTGAATCTGGTCACGGGCACATGCCAGGATTTCGGGCTTGCAGAAGGTGGCTAATCAGTGATTCTCTGTCATCATTGATGTTTCTCCCTCTCTCTCTCTCTCTCTCTCTCTCCCCCTCCCTCTTTCTCTCTCTCTCTCTTTCCCTTCCTCTCTGAAATCAATAAAAATATAAAAATAAATAAAAATAAAATATGTGAACAAAATAATGGCAATTATTACATATGTATAAACAATTAAATCTAAGAACCAAAATAAACAAATAAAGTATCTAATTAACTTATAAATAAAATAGAACCTGGTGCATGGAAAGATGGAACAGAATGACCAAACTCAGAGGGAAGAGGTAGGGGAGAGTGGAAAGGGATGAACCAAAGAACTCATATGCATATGCATGACCTACGGACACAGACAGGAGGGTGGTGAAGGCAGGGGTGGGGCACGAATGGGGTGTAAGGTTGATATGGGGGTAAAAAGGGGGACATCAGTAATACTCTCAACAGCAAAATTTTTTTAAAGGAAGAAATTAGAAAAGAACGATCAAAATCACCTAAAATCAAGCAGAAAGAAGGGAAAATAAAAGTGAACAGAGATTAATGAAATCAACAGACAAAAATGATAAAAAACCAATGATGCCAACAGCTGAATCTTTGAAAAGATCAATAAAACTAACTCAATGCTAACAAGACTGACAAAGACACAAATGACCAATGTCAGAAATTTATTAGGAGATATGAACACGTTCTCCATGCATTCTTATGAGACCGGCATTCTTTGTGCAGTCAGTACAGAGAAAGAGTAAACTACAGACCGAAATCTCTTGTTAACATATTTACTAAAATCCTCATCAGAAGATGAGCCAATCCTACCAGCAATATAATAAAATTATACTACACCATGACCAAGCAGGAATTATCCCAACAATTCAAAGCTGATTCGACATTTTTACATCAACCAATGTAATCCACCAGGTCAACTGGGTAGAGAAGAGAAGTCACATGGTCATTAAAATCGACACAGAAAAGTGTGTGACAAAGCATAGCACTCATTCATGATCACACGCTTAGGGCACGGGGGATAAAGGCCCTTCCTCACTCTGATCCTGGGACTCCTGTAGCTACTATCATACTTGATTGTGGGGAGTTAAATGATCCCCTCAGATGGGGACAAGGTCAGAAAGTACCACTCTGACCACCTCTATTCACATGGTACTTGACGCTTTAACAAGAGCAAGAAGACGAGAAAAGTGCATGGAGACATTCCGATGTGAACCAACATACAAGGCGTCCCTCCTTGCAGGGCACATGTTCATCTGTGAAGAGAAACCAGAAGAATCTGCTTCAGCATCACGGGTGAGTGTACAGAAACGGGGCTATTTGAGACGTATCCTCATGGCAGTGGTGCTGCCCCTGTGGGGCTGGCAAAGCAGCAGATAAGGGGACGGACTGAGTTCTTGTGGGAAACCATCCCCAGAAACACAGCTTCTCCCAGAGCTGCAGCCTCCAGGAGGAACTGGGCAGCACACTGGTCCCCAGAGTTCACCCTAAATCCCTGCTGACTGGAGGGGCCACGCGTGTTTGCTCACTGAGCTGAGCCCACGGAACAGGACATCTCCCGCCTCTTTAGCACAGGAAGTAGGTTTGCACTGGGAGCCAGGAGCCCCCTGAAGCCTGGCTGCCCCCTTCCTCCCACAGAAGCGGGGAGAGGCGTGCCCCCTAGAGGTCACACTTCAGAGTGGGTTCCCAGGTTCCCAGAAAGCATGCTGGGAGTGAAGCTGGGGAGGCGCTCAGTGAACTTCTAACTGACATTGAACCCCACATGCGTGTTGAAGGGAAGGGGGGAGGAAGTCCCTGTCTAACCTAGCACCTGGGAAAACGGACTTTCCCTCATTTAGGTTTGTATTCCCTCAGCCTCATGGAGCCCTGACCAGCTGGCTCGGGCGGGTCCCCCACAGCGAGGCCCAGCATCCGCCTGCAGGAGAGGGGGTCTGGGTGGTTCTTGGTCTTAAAGTCTCTGGAGAGAGGTTCTGGCCAGCTCCCCATGCACCCCTGTATCCAGGCCCCTGGGGCTGCCCTTCTGGGGGCCTCTGGTTCAGCAAAACAGACAACCCCCAGGTCTTCTGTTCCCCCGGCAGGACCCTGGCTGCCTGCATGCAGGGCGGGGCCTCCCAAGTGTTAACTAGACATGGGGGGAGAGGGTCTACCCATGTGGCTCAGTGGATAGAGCCTCAGCCTGCGGAATGAGGAGTCTCGGGTTTGATTCCTGTCAAGGGCACGGACCTCCATTGCAAGCTCCATCCCTGCCTGCAAGAGGCACCTACTCACTGTGTCTCTATGGGATCCCCCTCTCCCCTCCCTTCCACTTTCCCTAAAAATAAGAGGGAAATATCCTTGGGTGAGGATGAACACAACAAACTGAATAAAGGAATCTTATTTTTTAAATAGAAAGAAGGAAAGAAATGATAAGAGGTCACCCCAGAGCTCAGCGGGCTTTGCTCATTGGTTGAGCTTCGATCTATGAACCTAGAGGTCAGGGTTGGTGTCCAGGTCAGGGCACTTGCCTGGGCTGCTGCCTGGAACCCCAGTGGGGGGCGTGCAGGAGGCAATGGATCATTGATTCTCTCTCATCACTGATGTTTCTATCTCCCTCCCCTCCTTTCCTCTCTGAAATCAATAAAAATATATTTTAAAATAGGAATAAAAAATGGAAAGGAAGAGAGAAGGAAGGCTTCATGGTGTCTGACCTGCCCATGCCTCCCCTCCCCAGCGTGATCGCACTTTCCAAGTGGTGGTGGCCGCCTTCCCAGAGGAACAAGGGACCACAGTCCCAGATTGCTGAGTCCGTCTGTCCTCACCCGGGGCTGTGGGAGGATGGACACAGGTGGCCGCTCTCCTCTGAGAAGGGAGGTGCTCACCTGCCCCCAAGGACGACGTGGTGCCTCAACTCTCTCCCCAGTGTTTTGCTTCCAAGAGCCAACATATTCCTTTTTTTATCTTCTTTCATCCTCACCCAAGGATATTGTTCCATTGCTTTTCAGAGAGAGAGGAAGGGAGGGAAAGGGAAGAGAGAAACATTGATGTGAGAGAAACACATCAATTGGGTGCCTCCTGCACATGCCCTCACCAGGGCCTGGGCCAGGGAGGAGCCCGCAACCCAGGAACGTGCCCTTGACCAGAATCAAACCTGAGACCCTTTGGTTCCCAGGGGTATGTGCTATCCACTGAGCGAAACTGGCCAGCGCAAAGACTCAATTTTATTTATTTATTTATTTATTTATTTATTTATTTATTTATATTTAATAATTTTTTTGTTGAAAGTGTGACATATGTCCACTTTTTCCCACCATTGACTCCAGCCAGCCAGCCCCCACCACCTGCCAGGGCTCCATGTGTAAATGATGGAAACTCCCCCCTGAGAGAGGCTGGGAACAGGGCTTGTGCACACACACAGCAGGGAAGTGGAGGGAAATGTGTGCTTTGGGGAGGCAGCTGTGTGCTTGTGAGAGTGGCAGCAGGTTAGAGACGGAGGCTGTGGCCACAGCGTCCACCCCAGCCTCTCCTGCCTCCACTCAGGCATATGTTAGAGTTTTGTGGACGATCTGATTGTGGAAAATACATGGAGAATCTTTCAGCTTCAAAATAAAAGCATCATCCAATGCAAATTCTTATTCCCAAACCCCAGAAAGCAACATGGCCCACGGCGGGTGAAGGGGAGGGAGAGGATGCCCCATCCATGCGCCTCTGGTGCAGCACCCCTGGGTCCTCATCAAAACCCCGAGGAAGGAGGACTCTCAATCCTGGAAACTGCCCCCAAAGGAATGAGGTCAGGGTGAGGGGTCTCAGGAAAGGAGGGAGGGAGGGCGGGTCAGGAAGGGACCCCCTATGGCCAGCATCCTTGAGTCCTTTCCCATCTGGGGTCGCCCCTAGGATGACAAGGTCAGGCATGCAGCCCAGGGTCACAGCTGCACCTTATATGCAGACTCCATGCAAATGGGGCTCTCCTCCTGCTCATAAAAGGGGGCCCTTGCCCGGCATGTTGGGGAGACACCCAGAACCCAAGTGCCTGAGACAGGACCCCAGCGGCTCCGCCATGGACTTCGTGCCAAGCTGCCTTTTCCTCCTGATCATTTCTCAAGGTCATTCTCAGGAGTGGGGAGCGCTGAGACCTGTGCCTGTGCCATTTGTGCTTCCATGTGACTCTAAGTCCCCCTGTGTCTCTGTGTTTGCAGGTGTCCAGTGTGAGGTGCAGCTGGTGGAGTCTGGGGGAGGCGTGGTGAAGCCTGGGGGGTCTCTGAGACTCTCCTGTGCAGCCTCTGGATTCACCTTCAGTAGCTACTACATGCACTGGGTCCGCCAGGCTCCAGGGAAGGGGCTGGAGTGGGTTGCATACCAGTACATTAGTAGTGATGGTAGAAGTTACATAAACTACGCCGACTCTGTGAAGGGCCGCTTCACCATCTCCAGAGACAACGCCAAGAACATGCTGTACCTGCAAATGAGCAGCCTAAGAACCGAGGACACAGCCCTGTATTACTGTGCAAGAGACACAGTGAGGGGAAGTCAGTGTGAGCCCAGACACTAACCTCCCTGAGTAGAAAGCAGGGCTGGGCTGCAGGAGGATCTGTGACCACCAGGGGTCGCGGAGGGTCTTTGAACACAAGGACCATCCCAGCAGCAGGTGCAGTTGGAGGTCTGGGCTGGTTCCTGTGTGGTTTCCTCCTCATGTCACAGTTTCCCTCAGGGAACCTCTGGGTCCTGATTCTGCACTTACCTCTGAGGACTCTGAGGGAAAAAGTCTGTTGTGAACAGAAACAACTTCCTCACATGGACAAACCGCAGAGTCTTTGCAGGCACTCCTGTGCCAAGTACCAGGTAATGATCAAATCTTCTGACCCAGGTCACCTAGATCCAACGAGAGGCTCTTCTGACTCCACAGTGCAACTCAGCCCCACACAGCTCAGGGCCAAGCCAGCCAGCAGGACAGGAGCGTGGGGGACAGCGGGCACTGTGAATGCCGCATCCATTAGCGGCTAGGGTTCAAGGTCTAGAGAAGGGGCTGACGCATAAATGAATACACTAGACAAGAAATATAAATTTAGAAAGCCTGGGGAGCCATGGGGAGACCTTACTCTATAGCGGAGGGGCTCGCTGAAACCCCGGACCCATCACCTTTTATTTACTTGTACACACATTTGCCCTTTAGGAGTGCACACAGGCATATCCATGGTAAAGTTTGGTAAACAGTAAAGGATTATCAGGTTAGGGGGTTGTCTTCAGCCATTCTGCCAAAAGCAGGGCAATATTATGCTGATTTTCAGCCCTTACTGTATATCAAAGTTCATTGGCTTTCCAGTGGACTTCTTGTATAATTATGCTAACTACTTGTTGGTCTTCGCCTCCAGCAGGGCACCCGTCATGCGACCCCAAAACTAGAGAAGAAGGACCCCAGGTGTTCAAGGTCATTGACTTGTCATCATACTCACAGCACTGAGAGTAGCTGACACCAGGCAGAGGGAGCTGACCCCCAGCAGCTCGGTCCAGATGTCCAGGACGACCACCAATACCCACACCAAGGGCCATGGGATGTGTATTATGCACGTAGCTGAGCTCTCTGGAAGCACAGGAAAGGCCCTTCAGGAAGGCAGAGCTGCTTTGATGGAGCCAGGAAAGAGAACTCCCTCAGGGATTTTATTTGTTGAGGGGATGGGGGAGGGGGATTCTGCTTCCAGGGGTTGTCTGGCTTCAACCTCTCAGTGACCAATGAAGAGGAGACCAATATTTCGGGTCAGATTCCCATGGGGGGCAGATGGAGAAGAGGCAGGAATGAGCCATACGTTGTCAGCAGTCGAATGTAAATAATATAATGTCTGGCTACCTATTGCCCTTCACAATGTTAATAAATGACCAAATATGAAGTAAAGGGTCAGTACTGTGTGCAACAACCATGTCTACAGAAAATGGGTGGAGAACTATTATACGTAAGACGATGTTGTGGATGAGGATGATCATGGTGGTGATGATGACGATGACCATGGACTGAGACAGGGATCCAGATCCAATGGAATGAAGGCTCCTCATACAGACACACCGTCACCTTGGCTCCTGCATTGAGGGGTGTCCAACTTTCCCTATAGGTGTTGTGAGATTTCATAAATGGGACCCCAAAGAATGAGGCAGCTTGGGTGATTCAGGTGAGACCATGTGAATAATGACCCCACAGGTGTCTGAGTGCTAATCCTATTGGCCTGGGAAGGTGTCACCTTCTAGAACAGAGACACTGTGAGAATGTGCATGTAGGAAACAGGGGTCCTCTTCCCACCAGTGTGCAGTGACAGGTTCCTTATTTCTCTTGATCCCTGCCTGTGTGACCTTTAACGCTTCTACTTCAATCAACTGCTCACCATTATTCAGGTATTTCCTACGATGATATGAGCTATCTCTATGATGCCTTGCACTTCCTTCTGGGCCTTCACTGGAGAAGACTTTAAACCCACATGTCCAGTAACTCTCTGTCCATGAACATCAGGCACAGTTCTGTCATGTGACTCAAATCAAGTCCAGCTTCCTCCCCTCACCCAGGTCCATAGCCACGTCCAGATTTATGGGTAGTTTCCCAGCAGCGCTCCCCTCTGCTACCAGAACCTGCTCCAGTTCCTGTGGCTGCTGTAGCCAATCCACATGGACAGTGGAAGCCCAGCATTTTCTAGGGAGTTCTTTGTAAAATCACCCAAAACAGGTCCCATCAAAGAAAATAGTGATGAATTGAACATTAATAAAATAAACACATTTTCCCCACCAAATATTCCATCAAGTAAATTTAATGACAAGCTTAGCAAGAGAATATCTCTCAAATCCTGTGCCTGATGGGGAATGTGTGCATTGCACATTAAGGGTGTGGTATGTTAGGGGGAGAGCCCGGCACCCTCTGACCACAGTGAGCATCCTCAGGGACAGGGCAGAGGGAGGCTGGGATGAGGGATTCCTGACAGGGTTGAAGTGTCCTTTCCTGTGAGAAAATGTACGCTAGGAATTCAACAATTCCCCTGCCTCTGAACCCCAACATCACTGATAACACTAGACTGCGAAATCAGGTCACTTAACAGGCTGCCATATCACTTCAACATATGAAAGATTCTCAGTGGTGCACAGGCACAATCACTGCTTTTATTTCTAATCTTTTCTCCAGGTTAAATCATGATTATCTCTGCTGTGATTAGCTCTGCTGTGATGATCTCTGCTGTGCAATATGCAATGGGCTGGCATAAGGGAAGAGTTTCGCAGTGAGTTATAACACAATAAAAAGGTTCCAACATCAAGAATCAAGGGTCTCCCTTTTCCTTGTGCTTTGGTAGTAGTTACTCAGATCAAAGTGAATACAGACCTCAGATCCTCTACTTATAAGGGAAAGGCTGCCCCACATGCAAATTTCCATTCAAGCTCCAGGGTACATCCTCCCCTGGGCTGGGCAGGCTCACAGCTCTCTCCTCACTCAGGGCTGAGGTCTCTGGAAGGCAGAGCTGTGGTCTAGAAGAAGATGAGACTGCTGGGTCTTCTCCTGTGCCTGCTGATAGCCGCCCAGGGTGTGGGTCTCAGGGGTCAGGCAGGGGTCATGGGGTGGCTGTGACTGCAGGTGACTGACAGGACTGATGCTCCTTGTCCCCAGGTGTCCTGTCCCAGGTGCAGCTGCAGGAGTCTGGCCCAGGACTGGTGAAGCCCTCACAGACGCTCTCTCTCACCTGCACTGTGTCTGGATTCTCTCTGACAAGCTATCATGTACACTGGATCCGCCAGGCTCCAGGAAAGGGGCTGGAGTGGGTCGGGGTTATGTGGAATTATGGAAGTACAGAGTATAACCCAACACTAAAATCCCGCCTCAGCATCACTAGGGACACGTCCAAGAGCCAAGTTTACTTAACACTGAACAGCCTGAGAGCCGAGGACACGGCCGTGTATTACTGTGCGAGAGACACAGTGAGGGGAAGTCAGTATGAGCCCAGACACTAACCTCCCTGAGGAAACAGCAGGGCTGGGCTGCAGGGACGCTCAGGACACCAGGGGGCGCTCAGGACCCACAACACAGAGAGCAGCCACAGGAGCAGGGGCAGAGGGAGGTGGGAGGGAAGGGCCTTCCTGTTGGGCTCAGGGGTTTCCTCTCAAGCTCTCAGCTGCCTCCAGGGAGGGCTCCTGCTCTTTCTCTGAGGCTCTAATTTCTTGTTTTCTCACTGCAGACCCCAGAGGAGGAGCGAACACTGCTGCTGGCAGAAGACATATGGGCAGTGATGGGGACTCTCCTCACAACATGATACTGTACATAGAAAACCTGAAAGACTCAACCAAAAACCTACTGGATTTAAGAAATGAATTCGGTAATGTAGCAGGATAGGAAATTAACAGCCCAAAATCTATGGAACTTTTTACAACAATAACGAATTCTCAGAAAGGGGAACCAGACCAACAATCCCATTTACCACTGCATCAAAAACATTATGATACTTCAGAATAAACTGAGCCAAGCAGGTAAAAGACTTGTACTCAGAAAAACACAGGAGGTTGAATAAAGAGATAGAGGAAGACATAAACAAGTGAAAAAGTATACTGTGATCATGGATTAGTAGAATTAACATCATTAAAACGTCCATATTACCCAAAGCACTCTACAGATTCAATGTAATCCCTATTAAAATAACAACAGCATATTTCACAGATCTACAACAAATACTCCAAAAATTTATATGGAACCAAAAAAGATCCCACGTAGCCACAGCCATCTTGAGAAAGAAGAAGAACGGTGGAGGGATCACAATACCAGATATCAAATTATACTCCAAAGCCATAGTAATCAAAACAGCCTGGCACTGGCACTAGAACAGGCATATACATCCATGGAACAGAACAGAGAACCCAGAAATGTACCCAAGCCATTAGGCTCAATTAATATTTGACAAAGGAGGCAAGAGCATACAATGGAGTCAAAACAGTCCTTCAATAAATATTGTTGGGAAAATTGGGCAGATAAATGAGCAAATAAATGAAACAATACACAAACATACACCATACACAGGCGTAAACTCAAAATGGTTAAAAACTTAAATGTAAGTAGGGAAACCATAAAATTCCTAGAAGAAGCCATAGGCAGCAATATCTCAGACATCTCTCTTAGCAATGTGTTTGCAGACACATCTCCCAGGACAAAGGAAACTAAGGAGAAAACAAACAAATGGGGTTACATCAGAATAAAAAGTGTCTGCACATTAAAGAAACCATCCACAAAATGAAAAGGGGGCCCACAGTATGGGAGAACATATTTGGCAAGGACACATGTGATAAAGGGTTAATATCCAACATGTATAAGAAACCCATACAACTTAACCAAAGGAAGACAAGCAATCCAATTTCAAAATGGGCAAAGGACCTAAATACACACTTCTCCAAAGGGAACATACAGATGGCCAAGAGACATGGAAAAATGCTCAGTCAGTGACCATCAGAGAGATGCAAATTAAGGGACAGTGAGGTATCAGCTCACACCTGTCAGAATGGCGACCATCAACAAATCAACAAATGACAAGTGCTGGAGAGGGTGTGGAGCAAAGGGAACCCTCCTACTCTGCTGGTGGGAATGCAGGCAGGTGCAGCCACTATGGACACAGTATGGAGTTTCCTCAAAAAATTAAAGATGGAACTGCCATTTGACCCAGTGATCCCACTTTTAGGAATATATGCTAAGGGACCCCAAACACCAATCAGAAACAATGTATGCACCCCTATGTTCATAGCAGCACAATTTTCAACACCTAGATCTGGAAACAGCACAAGTGCCCATGAGTAGCTGAGTGGATAAAAAGCTGTGGTACATTTATGCCATGGAATACTATGCAGCAGTAAAAGAGATGGATCTCTTACCCTTTGGGACAGCATGGAGGGACCTGGAGAGGATCATGCTAAGCAAAATAAGCCAGTCCCAGAAAAACAAGTATCACATGATCTCATTCATATGTGGAACCTAATGAACAAAATAAAGTGATGAAGAGAATGGATCCAGAGACCTGGAAGCATGGAGCAGACTGGGGAATCTCAGAGGGAAGTCATGGTAGGGTGGGTGGGTGGGAAGAAGTCAAGCAACATACTTATAAGCATAGAGGCTTAATCCAGGGACACAGACAATAGGATGGTGAAGACCTGGGGCTCCCAGGGCAGGCTAGAAGGTGTCAATGGTGGATACAAGGGAACATGAGTAATACCTTCAACAATAAAGGTACAATTTAAAGAAAAAAGAATTAGGACTTGGACCCTTAGACACCCCTGAACATGGTCCCTGTGTCACCATCTTCTCTCAGGTGGGGTCAAGACCTCAGCTATGAAATACTCTGCCTCATGAATATGCAAAAGAGAGAAGGCAGAGGAGGTTAAATATGGGTAAGTCTGTGCCCTGAGGGCATCACCCACAGCCACACCCTCCCCTACAGAAGTGCTCCCAGCACAGCCCTCACCATGCACTGGAGCTGGAGAACCCTCCTCCTGGTGGCCATGGCAACAGGTAAAGGGCTCCCCTCCTGGTTAAGGAGGGTCCAGGGAGAGTCCAGGGGGATTCCACTCACTCCTGTCTCCTCCCACAGGTGTCCACTCCCAGGTGCAGCTGGTGCAGTCTGGGGCTGAGGTGAGGAAGCCTGGGGCCTCCATGAAGGTCTCCTGCAAGGCTTTTGGATACACCTTCACCAGCTACTGGATGCACTGGGTGCGACAGGCCCCAGGACAGGGGCTTGAGTGGATGGGGAGGGTTAACCCTAATAATGGAAACACAAACTACGCACAGAAGTTCCAAGGCAGAGTCTCCATGACCGCAGACACGTCCACGAGCACAGCCTACATGGAGCTCAGCAGCCTGAGAGCCGAGGACACGGCCGTGTATTACTGTGAGAGTGACACAGTGAGGGGAAGTCAGTGTGAGCCCAGACACTAACCTCCCTGAGGAGGCAGCAGGGCTGGGCTGCAGGGGGCACTCGGGATACCAGGGGGCGCTCGGGACCCACAGCACAGAGAGCAGCCCCAGCAGCAGGGGCAGAGGGAGGTGGAGGGAAGGGCCTTCCTGTTGGGCACAGGCATTTCCTCTCAAGCTCTCAGCTGCCTCCAGGGAAGGCTCTTGCTCTTTCTCTGAGGCTCTCATTTCCCGCTTTCTCACTGCAGACCCCAGAGGAGGAGGTGACACTGCTGCTGGCAGATGACATATGGGCAGTGATGGGGACTCTCCTCACAAACATGATACTGTACATAGAAAACCCGAAGGACTCCACCAAAAACCCACTCTATTTAAGAAAGGAATTTGGCAGAATAGGAAATTAACAGCCAAAAATCAATGCTTTTTTTATCTACCAATAACTAATTCTCAGAAAGGGAAACCAAACCAACAATCCCATTTACCATTCCATCAAAAAATTATGATACTTAAGAATAAACTTAACCACGCAGATAAAAGACTTGTACTCAGAAAAATACAGGAGGTTGAATGAAGAGATAGAGGAAGACATAAACAAGTGGAAAAATATACCGTGATCATGGATTGGTAGGATTAACATCATTAAAATGTCCATATTGCTCAAAGCACTCTACAGATTCAATGTAATCCCTATTAAAATAGCAACAGCATAGAATAACCAAGATGTTTCCTGCCTCTCACAACCACATTGAAACTCCAACTAAAAGACAGAACGAATATCATCCAGAACCACGGGAAAACTGCTTGAGTGGAAGTTCTACAACCAGAAGGAAAGAGAAAAGCGCATTGAGACTGGTAGGAGATGCTTAGGTGCGGAGGTGCGGAGGCACGAGTGAAATGGGCTGGCAACTGGGTGTGCTGTTGTTGTTTTTCTATCGGGAGGGAGATACAAGCTCTTGATTGCTCTGAACTCCAGTTCCAGGTGAGACTCTGGGGACCCACACTCATATGGGGAGAATCTAGAGCCAGCCTTGGGCAAACTACGGCCCGCGGGCCGGATCCGGCTGTTCTATCCAGTTCTCTTGCTCTCCCCTCCGCTCCTTTACTTTGAATTTATATTAGTTCACACAAACACTCCATCCATGCTTTTGTTCCGGCCCTCCGGTCCAGTTTAAGAACCCATTGTGGCCCTCGAGTCAAAAAGTTTGCCCACCCCGATCTAGGCTGTCAGGTATCGGGCAGGAACGCGAGGGCAGCTTTCTCTCCGAGGTGCTCGCAGCGATCATTGTTCCTGCACGGTGCCGTGGGACACAGAGACCTGGGGATGTAGAGAGCTCCTGGGAAGGCACCTGGGCATTCTTTAATTATTGTCAGCTGAACCCAGTGGCATTGGCAAAGCCACACCCTGGGAACACGCTTTGCCAAAAAGGCAAGAATGTTATCAGCTTGACCTCCATTTCAGCCCATGTGTCCAGAGTGTGTTTTGATATGTAAATCCAGTGAAGCACCAGGAATGCTCAGGCCTTCTCAAGAATGCAAATAATCTCCTTTGTCCTGACTTTTGGTGAAACTTGCTGGTATTTGGGATATAAAATAAACTCTCTGGATTGGCTCTGGGTCATTGTCTCTTCAGCAGAAGAGGGCAGTGGTCCCACCCAGTCCAGCTTTTTCCTTCTATTTTGTGTCTTGTCTCTTTCTTTTATTTCTCAATCCCCAGCTGCCCCTACTCAGGAACTAGACTCGCTCTCTAGCTGCACTGGACGCGGAAAGAGAAAATACCTACAGAATAGGACCCCAGAGCTCTGCCTGTGTCTCAGTTCCTGCTTCTGACTCCCAGGGACACAAGCAGATGCTGCACTTACCAACACTTGGTCCACTGGATCTAGAGTCACAGCCTGATCTTAGTTTGTCCTCTGATCTCTTTGTAAGGGAAACAGTGTCAGATGGGACGTCTGGTCTCCTGAACATGAGCCTCCTGCAACAAATGAGGACGTTAAGTGCTGAAGGAAAACTGAGTAGCATACAAGGATGAATTCTAAACGAACTGAAAATATATTTCAAAACTGAATGAAGCCATGCTGGTGTGGCGCAGTGGTTGAGCTTCGACCGGTGATTCCATTACTGGTCAGGGCAATTACCTGGGAGACATGGTCCCACCCACCTCTGCTGTGCCTCCAGCTCTGCAGACACCACCCCATCCTCACTCTCTCTCCTCTGCCGGGCACACACTCACCCCACGGGGCCTGCACAGGACGTCCCGTGTGGCTGTGCTCTGCCCTCTCCTTCCCGCCCTGGTAGGTTTTGCCTTAAATGCTGCCCCACGTCATCCCCTCATGTCCATCTCCTGTGCCAGGCCCTCCCTGAGACGCCAGGGCCAGGGACACTCAGCCGCCCTGCTGAGCCCACAGGCAGTGCCCTCGTGTGATGTCAGTCTGTGGGGGCCCTCCTGTGTCAGGTGGAGACACAGCTTAGCACTGAGCTCAGAGCACCTCCAACAGCTCACACCTGAGCTGAGGGACCTCCAGGGGCCCGTGAGCTGCAGAGCATCCTGGTGGACAAGCCTGTAGCCACTGGGGTCAGAGGGCATTCAGGGAAGGGCTGGTGCCTGGTCACGTATGATGTTGCCAACGTCTCCTGACCAGAGCCCAGGTGCACAGGGAGCTCTGTGAATCCTAAAAGTGCAGGGACAGCCCGGCCAGCATGGCTCAGTGGTTGAGCATCGACTTATGTACCAGGAGGTCATGGTTCAATTCCTGGTCAGGGCACCTGCCCTGGTTACCTACAACATCTCCAGTGTGGGGTGTGCAGGAGGCAGCCAGACAATGATTCTCTCTCATCATTGGTGTTTCTATGTCTCTCTCTTCTCTCCCTTCCTCTCTAATATCAATTATGAAATATTTAAACAAATTCTATATAATAAAGGGCTAATAGCAAATGGTCATCATGCCCTCATGCCATCACACAGTAATGGCTCAGACACTCAACACTGGGGAGAAGGAATGGGACCAGCCAGGCACAAATGAGCTCGTGAGGGAAGAATGGGGACCAGCCAGGCTGTGGGCTGGGAGAGGGACAAGCCACCTGCCCTGTGTTCCCAGGTGACAGCATCTGTACCTGCGACTGTGGCCTGAGAGAGGGACAAGCCACATGCCCCATGGTCCTGTCACCTGCGGCTACGGCCAGGGTGAAGCCGCCAGCGCACGGTCCCCTGCAGCTACAGCCTGGCCAGGCAAATTCAGCTCAGGTCCCGGTGCCTGTGGTGGGCCAGAGGGAGGGAGGCTGAGGTTCTGGGTGCCTGTAACCAGCCATAGGAGGGAATACTGGGTCCTGGGTGCAGGGCAAGGCAGAGGCAGTTAGGGATAATCAGACTGGCAGGGGAGCAGTTAGGGGTGTCAGGGAGGCAGGCAGAGGTGATTAGGGGTGATCAGGTAGGCTGAGGTGGTAAGGGGTGATCAGTCAGGCAGAGGTAGTTAGGGACCATCAGGCAGACAGTCAGGCGAGCAGTTAGGAGCCAGTGATCCCAGATTGTGAGAGGTAGTCAGACATCCCCCGAGGGGTCCCAGATTGGAGAGGGAGCAGGCTGGGCTGAGGGACCTCCCCACCTTGCACTAATTTCATGCACCCGGCCTGTGGTAAATACATAAATGAAAATGTTGCCGGTTTGATTCACAGTATGGGCATGTATGAAAGGGCACTGATCAGTATGTCTCTCTCACATCAATGTTTCTCTCTGTCTTTCTCTCTTTCCTTCCCTTTCGCTCTAAAATTCAATGAACATATCCTCAGGTGAGATAAAGAAAACAGTATCTATATCTATACATATGTGTACATCCACAAATACATCTACATCTACATCTTTATATCTATATCTGTCTCTACATCTATATCTATATCTATATCTATATCTATATCTAGAGCCATATCTGTATTTATATCTATATCTATATCTACATCATCTATATCTATATCTCTGGAAGAACAGGCACATTGATGTTATCCCTACGTTGTCATTGATTGTGCCCACATCCTACTTCCTGACCACCTCCTGCAGCATAGTCCCTGGTGTGGAAGAAGAGGTCCCTGGGTATGGTGACCAGGACCCCAAGGAGGGATTGGTTCTCTGGGGGTACAGTCAGCACCTCCTTCCAGGAGAAGCCCCAGAGACCGGGACCTCCTTCACCTCTTGCCCTTAATATGTGCAGACACCTCCCATATGCAAATGCCCACACGGCCACCAGACACACACAGTTGGCGTCCACTTAAATGCAGGGCCTCCTCACCCTGGAGAATACTTTCTGGGGGACGAGGACCTCACCTGCAAGACATGACTCCCCTGTGGCTCTTCCTCTTCCTGCTTTCAGCTCCCAGATGTGAGTGACTCAGGGCTTAGATGTGAGGAGATGGGGATCCTGCCTCTGAGCCCAGGACTCACTGTGTTCTCTCTGTCCCAGGTGTCCTGTCCCAGGTGCAGCTGCAGGAGTCAGGCCCAGGACTGGTGAAGCCCTCGCAGACCCTCTCCCTCACCTGCACTGTCTCTGGTTACTCCATCACCAGTGGTTACTGCTGGAGTTGGATCCGCCAGCCCCCAGGGAAGGGACTGGAGTGGATGGGGTGCATAAATTATGATGGAAACACTTATTACAGCCCCTCCCTCAAGAGCCGAACCTCCATCTCCAGAGACACGTCCAAGAACCAGTTCTCCCTGCAGCTGAGCTCCCTGACCACCGACGACACGGCCGTGTATTACTGTGCAAGAGACACAGTGAGGGGAAGTCAGTGTGAGCCCAGACAGAAATCTCCCTGAGGAGACAGCAGGACTGGGCTGGAGGGTGCTCCCTGGGCACCAGGGGGTGCTCAGGGCACACAGCACAGAGAGCAGCTCCAGGAAGATGGGCAGAGGGAGGGGGGAGGGAAGGGCCTTCCTGTTGGGCTCAGGGATTTCCTCTCAAGCTCTCAGCTGCCTCCAGGGTAGGCTCTTCCTTCTCATGTTCTCACTGCAGACAACAGTGAAGAAGGGCATTGTGTTTGCAGGTGACATGGCAGCAGTGAGGGGGACTCTCCTTCACCAAATCTCCTTCACAAATTCTAAAAGTGGCTTTTTTCACTCTTTCCAACGTTTCAATGATGAGTGTGAACTCCACAGCTGGGTCACTGAGATTGGGCTGTGTGCACAGTTCTGCCTCCCTCCCTCGGGGGGCACAACTCCCTCACTGTCTGACTCTCCATGTGCCCTCCCCCTCCTGGTTCCTGGGAGATCACAGTCCCTCCCTCTGTTGAAAGGCCTGAGCACACTCGGGCCTGCAGACCTCACTCATCCTCTCTGGGTCCACATTGACCCCAGAAGAGCTGTCACCTCAGTGCACCAAACACAGGGAGCCCCACATCCATCTACCTGAGGGCCCTGCTGTCCATCAGGAAGCAGTTCTAACCCCACAGCGGGGACAGGTGACTCTGTGGGCTGGGATGTGCATCATCACACTCCTCCTCCACCTTCCCTCCTGGAGCCAAGGTTTTCTAGCTTCACTGTGGGTGAGATGTGCATGGGGAGTATTTTGGAAGCTGAGGAGCATCCGTGGGACCCCCTCCATCCATCCTGTCCTCTTACTACTTGCCCAGGAAACAGAGTCACACACACACACACACACACACACACACACACACACACACAGTCACACACACAGAGTCACACACACATACACACAGACACACAGTCACACATACAGTCACACACACAGTCACACACACAGAGTCACATATACAGTGACACACTTGTTTCTGGAAAAGACATGCATTCACACATGAGCAGTGATACAAAACCGTTCCTGTACTTTATGAATTCTATGTAAGAAAATGGGGTTATCCCTAGCTAATTTGGCTCAGTGGATAGAGCGCTGGCCAGCAGACTGAAGGGTCCTGGATTTGATTCCTGTCAAGGGCACATATCCCAGCGGGTGAAGTGCAGGAGACAGCCAATCAATAATTCTCTCTCATCATTAGTGTTTCTATCTCTCGCTCCCTCTACCTTCCTCTCTGAAATCAATAAAGAAATATTTCTTTTTAATTATTTAAAAAGAAAATTGGGGTTATATTTCGTTTTCTTGGATGCCATATGAAATAAATATGAGGTCTGCAAGCAACTATTATTTCAACACTGACCACAACCTGTGAAGATCAACAGTTGTATTTCTCAGTCCACTTAGTAGGAGCTCAAATTAGGAATTTAATCCAAACTTTGCTAGATTACAACAAAGTTTTAAAATATAATTGAAGTAATAGTGAAAATTTTCCAACAAATATAAGCCAAGGGCCAAATGAACTCAAAGGTGAATTGTATCAGAATTTCAAATAAGAATTGATAACTTTCTATCAACTCTTCTTGAACTCTTTCAAGAATTAAGGGAACAGACAACACTTTCAAACAGATTTATTAAGGTGACCATTACATTCATATCAAAGTCAAGTAAAAACATACAAAAATGACAGGTCAATATCCCTGATGAAATTACATGTAAAACCCTCAAAAATATACTAGGAAACTAAACTGCACACTGAAAGGGTCATTTACCACAATCAAGTGGGATACCATCCTAGCATCCAAGGATGGTTCAATGTATGTAAAAGAGTAACTGTGCCACATCTCAACCACAGAATGAATGATAAAGTATACCGTTGTGTAAAAAGATACAGAATAAAGCAGTTAAAATTAAGAATCACTAAGGAATTAAAATTCTTAGCAGACTAGGTGTAGAAGTGATGGACCTCAATATACTAAAGGCCACATTTGAAAAGCCAACAAGTGACATCACACCAAACAGAGAAAATTTCAAAGCTTTTCTTCTTACATCAGGACCAAGACAAGGGCTCCCCTGTGACTACTTCTATTCATCAAAACTACAAGTCCTTTTCAGAATAATTAGGCAAGAAAAAGACATTTCAAATGTCTAAATCATAAAGAAACGAGTTAAAAAATGTTTCTCCTTATCTGTAGGCAGATGACAGGATCTTGTACATAGAAAACCCTAAAAACTGTATGAGAAGCTTATAAAACTAGAATACAGAAAAGACGTAAGATACAAAACCAACACACAAATGGCTGGTGCCCCTGCTCCCTCTCAACAGAGTGCATTCATGGCTCCAGGAAACATGTGGGCTGTTTCAGAGGAAAGTGAGGGAAGGAAACGTGAACTGGCTACACAACAAGGAGATGAAAACCTAATGAGACAAGAACCCGGGACGTGTGTGTCCTCGGTCTTGGTTAATCCCCCATCATGTTCCCAGGGAGCTCTCCCCCAATGTGGCACTGGGTCAGGTGTGGGTTCCAGTTGATCCCCATCATGTGGGGACAGTGGTCACAATGGTCACATGCAGACATGAGCTCTCCCATAACAAGATTTCTTCACCTAAACTTAATTATTCCTAAATCAATTCTGACATCTTCCCCTCAACACACCTGGTCATGACGGAGGTTCTTCTATGTCCCAAGGCATGGAACTGGGTCTACAACAGAGTCTAGAGAATGAACACCACAAAGGATGCCGTGCAGCTGCTACACGTCCAGCACCAGACTGCCCTGGGGGAATAAGACCCGGAGCTCTGTCTGTGTCTCTCTAGTTCATGCTTCTGGTTCCCAGGGACCCTCACAGACGCTCCTCTCTCCCCAACACTTGGTCCACTGGCTCTAGGCTCACACTCTGGTCTTAGTTTGTCCTCTGATCACTTTGTAAGGGAAACAGTGTCAGATGGGACGTCTGGTCTCCTGAACATGAGCCTCCTGCAACAAATGAGGACATTAAGTGCTAAAAGAAAATTGAGTAGCCATCAAGGTTGAATTCTAAACTAACTGAAAATATATTTCAAAACTGAATGAAGCCATGCTGGTGTTGCACAGTGGTTGAACTTCGACCTATGATTCCAATCTTGGTCAGGGCAATTACCTGGGTTGTGGGCTTGATTCCCAGTAGTGACCATTGAGGAGACAGCCGATCAATGATTCTTTTTCATCATTGATGTTTCTATCTGTCTCTCCCTCTCCCTTCCTCTACAAAATCTATCCTATCTAATAAAGCTGTAATATGCTAATTGACCATCACTCCATCACAAAGATGGCTGCACCTAAAGCTGAAGCCAAGTTCCCATAAGGAGCCTTAAGGAGCAATCAGCTGGGACCTGAGGCTATGTCCTCCCCAACCCCCGTGGGGCTTGACAGGGGACCTCATGCTGCATCCTCCAGCAGGGCTTGACAGGGGACCTCAGGCCACGCCTCCCACCTTAGCACCAGGCTGCGGGACCTCAGGCCACACCCCCTGCCTGCGGGGCTTGATGGGTGACCTCAAGGTGCTCTTCCCATCCTGGTGCTGGGCTAGGGGACCTCAGGCTGCTCCCCTCGCCCCAGCGCCAGGCCGGGAGACCTCAGGCTGTGCCCCTCCAGGTGGGGCTTGACAGGGGACCTCTGGCTGCACCGCCCACCTCAGCACCAGGCCAGGGGACTTGAGGCTGCACCCCCCTGCCTGGTGAGGCTTGACAGGGGACCTCAGGCCGTGATCCCCACCCAGTGGGGCTTGACAGAGGACCTCAAGGTGCACCCCCAATGCTGGGTCAGGGGAACTCAGGCTGCACCCCCTGCCCAGCAGGGCTTGATGGGGGACCTGCGGCTGTACCCCTCTGCTGGTGGGGCTTGATGGGGAACCTGAGGCTGCACCCCTCTGCTGATGGGGCTTGACAGGGGGCCTGAAACTGTGTCCCTCTCCCAGTGCTGGGCCAGGGGACCTGAGGCTGTGCCCCCTGCATGGTGAGGATTGACAGGGGACCTCAGGCCATGCCCCACACCCAGTGGGGCTTGACAGGGGATCTCATGCCATGTCCCGCACCTGGTGGGGCTTGATAGGGGACCCCAAGGCATGTCCCCCCACCCCAGTCTGGGCTGGGGGACCTCAGGCCACGTCCCCCATCCTGGCGCTGGGCCAGGGGACCTGAGGCTATGTTCCCTGCCCGGTGGGGTTTGATAAAAGTGGGACTGCCCAGGTCTGGATCTAGCCCAATGGGGGCAGGGGCTAGCCAGGTCTGGGTCTCATGTGATTTTGAGGTGCATGTGGGTGGGCGGGGACTTGACTCTGGGTCCCGTGGTGCACCTTATACTCTGACAGGAGGAAGGGTTTCATATACATTTTACTAATTTTCTTTCATCTCTGACACTTCTATTATAGAGAAAGGGCAAATAGCAATATTAAATTATTTCCTCTAATTAATCCCCTTTTAATGTGCACGAATTTCCTGCACGGGCCACAGGTAAAATATATATTAAAACAAGTAAATGACAAGGTTGTAAGTTTGATTCCCAGTCTTGGCAGATATGGGAGGCAAATAATAAATATGTTCCCTGCCATCAATGTTTCTCTCTTTCTCACAATCTTTCTCTGTTCTATATTTCTATCTCACAGCAATGTTTCTCTCTCTCTCTCTCAATTTCTATAGCTCTCTCTCCTTTCCATTTATCTAAAAATCAATGAAAATATCCTTAAGTAAAGATAAAGAAAACAATCTCTATATCTATAGGATATCTATATCTACAAATACATCTATACTTAAGCTATACATATATCTAAATCACTATCTATATCTTATCAATATCTATATCTATATCTATATCTATATCATCTATATCTATATCTATATCTATATCCATGGGAGCAGAGGCACATTGATGTTATCCCTACGTTGTCATTGATTGTGCCCACAAACTTCTTCCTGACCACCTCCTGCAGCACAGCCCCTGGTGTGGAAGAAGAGGTCCCTGGGCATGGTGACCAGGACCCCAAGGAGGGCCTGGTTCTCTGAGGGCACAGTCAGCACCCCCTTCCAGGAGAAGCCCCAGAGACCAGGACCTCCCTCACCTCTTGCCCTTTGTATGTGCAGACACCTCCCATATGCAAATGCCCACACGGCCACCAGACACACACAGTTGGCGTCCACTTAAATGCAGGGCCTCCTCACCCTGGAGAATACTTTCTGGGGGACGAGGACCTCGCCTGCAAGACATGACTCCCCTGTGGCTCTTCCTCTTCCTGCTGTCAGCTCCCACATGTGAGTGACTCAGGGCTTAGACGTGAGGAGATGGGGACCCTGCATCTGAGCCCAGGACTCACTGTGTTCTCTCTGTCGCAGGTGTCCTATCCCAGGTACAACTGCAGGAGTCGGGCCCAGGAATGGTGAAGCCCTCGCAGACCCTCTCCCTCACCTGCTCTGTCTCTGGATTCTCCATCACAACTACTGGTTACAGCTGGACCTGGATCCGCCAGCGCCCAGGGAAGGGGCTGGAGTGGATGGGAAGCATAGATTATGATGGAGACACTTACTACAGCCCCTCCCTCATGAGCCGAACCACCATCTCCAGAGACACGTCCAAGAACCAGTTCTCCCTGCAGCTAAGTTCCGTGACCACGGAGGACACGGCCATGTATTACTGTGCGAGAGACACAGTGAGGGGAAGTCAGTGTGAGCCCAGACACTAACCTGCCAAAGGGAGACAGCAGGGCTGGGCTGCAGGGGGCGCCCAGACATAAGGGGGCGCTCAGGGTCCCTGAACACAAGGACCCTCCCAGCAGCAGGTGCAGTTGGAGGTCTGGGCTGCTTCCTGTGTGGTTTCCTCCTCATGTCACAGTTTCCCTCAGGGAACCTTTGGGTCCTGACTCTTCGCTGACGTCTGAGTCTCTGAGTGAGAAAAGTCCGTTGTGAAGAGAGACAACTTTCTCATGGGAACAGAAGGTAGAGAGTCCCTTTCATACACACGTGTGCCATAATGAGTTCTAACGTCAAATCTTCTGACCCACGTCACCTGAAACTAACAAGAGGCTCAGAGGTCTCAACACTGCAGCTCACCTGCATGCTGGACGGTGGGCAACACATGTGTGTGACCCCAAAGCTACAGAAGAGGGACCCACAGGGTGACAGCCCTTGTCTTGTCGTCATGCTCACAGCACCTAGAGTAGTGGACACCATGCAGACGCAGAGGCACAACAGCTGGTACAGATGTTCATGACGCACACACGCCAAGGGCACGTGAGGTGTTTCTTCTGCTCATGATTGACATCCCTGAGAAGCACAGGAAAGATCCCTCAGCAGGTCAGCCCTGCTGGATGGAGACTGGAAAGGAGACGGGCGCCGGGCCTTTATGTTGGCGAGGTGGTGGGAGAGGGAGGACCTCTGCTTCCAGGGACTTGTGTGGTTTCAGTCTCCCAATGACTTCTAAAGAGAACACTATGGCCCTCCTCCCTCGCCCTGCGCACTGCTTTCCCTGTGGGCCCTGTGGGCCCAGGCCCAGGTGAGCAGCTGCAGGAATCACCACCTCCAAGGCCCTGCCACCAGTGGGGGAGTCCCCACCACCTCGCCACTGCCCTCCCTTCTGGGTCCTCACGTTGCCATGGGCCAGAGCAGGAGGAAGCTCTTCAAGGGGCCTCAGTTCTCCCTCCAGCGACTGTCAGGCTGAGTTGGCAGCTGGGAGAAGGGGACTGAGCAAGAGAAGGCGGAGCTGCTGGGAGAGCCCCAGCCCCCCAGCACCCAGGTCCCCCAGTGTTTGTGCGAGGGCTGGCCTGGCTGGTGCAGCAGCTGGTGCTCCTGGACCTGGGGGACCTAGGCGACCTGGGGGACCTGGGGGACCTGGGGGACCTGGGAGACCTGGGGGACCTGGAGGACCTGGGGGACCTGGGGGCCCTAGGGAACCTGGGGAACCTGGGGGACCTGGGGGACCTAGGGGACCTGGGAGACCTGGCAGCCTGGACCCATGCGCCCTCCGCCTCGGGCCGCTGCTGCTCCTCCCCAGCCTGGCAGTAGGGAGAGGAGGCCGGCGCCTCAGGGTCTCAGTGCTTGGGAGGCTTGAGGTTTGCCATGACAGGGTGACTGTGGGTCTCATGCCCCGGGTCGCTCTGCCCGGAGAGCGCAGCGCTGGTGGGTTCAGAGCGGGGCCTCCAGGGAGGAGAAAGCAGAACAGAAACCCTGAGAGGCCATATGTGCTGCGGAGGGTCTGTGAAGGCAGTGAGGGAGCAGCGTCCCAACTCAGCACAGAGGGCGCTTGGAGATGGAAGGACAGGGTTTGGGGGTTCCCACCAGGTGACCTGGCTGTCCCAGCGGCATGTTCTTTGCGGGCGGTAACTGGGGTCCCACAGAGCTCCTGAGAGCGGTGGGCGTGCAGCCTGGCAGGTGCTGGATCAGCACGCTGTCCCCTGGGGGTCCCTGAGCGCTTCCTGTGGGAGAGGCTGGGGTGGCTGCAGGGTGGAAGCGAAAGGACATGGTTCTGTCCAAGAGTCCAGCAGAACTCAGAGTGCCTCCTCCAGGTCTCACCGAGGCTGTGGGCACGGACACCGGCGCAGTGGTCACTCAGAAGAGGGAGGCAGAGAGCAGAGAGGGTATCACCTTGGAGGCCAAGGAAAGGCTGGGGAAGTCCAGGGCTGGGCGGCTGTGTCTCCCCTCTGCCTCCCCCCTGAGAAGCTCCGCCCCCACCTCCGCCCCCTCCCCAGGAAGGCCTCTGACAAAACACCTTTCCCAGCAGCGCTGCCCTGGGCCTTGTTCCAGAAACCCCGCGTGGAAGCCTGTGGGTAGAAAGGTGAACTCCATGCCCTGCCAGCCCTCCTGTGTCTCCATCCCCTGTCCCTGCGGAGGCGGAGCCGTGGGCAGGCAGCCCTCCAGGCCCTGGGGCAGCTCCTGTGCACCCCCTCTTGCTCAGCCAGACTTTCCAAGCCCCTGGGCGCCCTGGAGCCACAGGCAGTGCCTGGAGGGCCTTCTGCACACAATGGCCGCCAAGAACCTTCCTCAGGGCGCGACCCAGACCCGCCCATGACTGTGCAGTTTGGCATCCAGTGGGCAGCGTGGGGGGAGGGTGAACGTGGTCAGTATTTTGGGGACCACAGGCAGCGGCCTTGCCAAGGACGATGGTGCACTTGAGACTCTCAGACCATCAGGTGCTTCCTGCGGGAGGGGCCACCCAGGGCCCCTCGCTGGTGGTGGGGGGAGAGGCCCTGACGCCCCCTTCCATGTGTCCCCGAAGACAAGGAAGGTGAGAGGAGACCCATCTGTTCCCTGCCCTGAAAGATTCCAGCCAGTCTTCAGGATGAAGATCCAGGAAGAAGGGAAAGGCAAGTGCAGTCCAGACCAGCTGTGCGATCTCCACACCGTGAAGGTGGACTTGAGGAGGGTTGTCACTCATCAAGAAACTTGAGAAAAGACTGACTGCTTGGCCCGTTCAAAGAGAGCAATTCTTGTCCCAAAGTGTCCAAACCACCAGGTCTCCCTGGCGTGTGGACATTTCCGAAACCGCTGGTCAGTGTCTGTATTCTGTGTGTTAATTTGAAGTTCCCAGAACTTTGAGGCCCCTCAGAAACTCGTCCTTCCTTGAGCTCTGGGATCAGAGGGCGTTTCTCGTGCTCTCTCTGCCTCAGTCACCGGACAGGGGAGGCTGGCAGCTCAGAGGAGCCTCAGCTGGTGCTCCAGGAGCAGTGCAGGAACTTGACTGGATTTTGCAAAAACAGGAGAACCAGAGGCATTGCTTGGATGCTCTTTTACGTCAGTACCATTCTACATTGGCTGACTCTCTAACACATTTGAAGACAAGCTCGATGAAAGATTTTTGGTCTGAAGTGTATCAATTATGTTTACCTTTTGTGAAGTGAACGAGTTGAATTTGTATTCCACCATTCAGTAGAATGTACGAAAGAGCTAATGAGTTCTTTATCACCCTCTATAGAACCAGATCAGATGGATTATTGCTTTGTAACCTCTCTCCTTGTTTAATTTGACATGTCATCAAAATTGGAGAAAAATGTTTTGTAATAAATAACTTTTTCATCAAAAAAATAAGAAAATGTGATTTTTTACGTGATTTCCCGTCTGTGGGGCAGAAGGAGAAGAGGCAGCAATGAGCCATCTGTTGTTAGAAGTCAACTGAAAAAGAAAATGGACTATGGCCCCCAATTTTACATACAACCATACACAATGAGCAAAAAATGATGGGAAAAAAGGTCCTTATATCTCTACTAAAACCACATCTAAAGAAATTGAGAAGAATAATTATAAGTTTGCAAATAATGCTGATGATGATGTTGACCATGATGGTGATGGTGATGGTGACTAATAAGCAGATGGTGGTGGTGGTGATGGTGGTGGTGATGGTGATGATAGAACTGGAAAGGAATCTTGGTCCAATGTCTTGGTGGGAATCTGTCCTTTCCCACCAATCTGTCATTTGCTTTTTCAAAGGCCTGTGTCAACTGACAGTTGGGCCATTGGGGTCTCAATCCCTGATGGCATGTGAAGAGGAGGCGCCAGCTTTGTTTACTTATAAGAAGTCGTTGTGTGTGGACAACCACCATGTCCATAGAAAATGAGAAGAATGATTGTAAGTAAGCACATTGTGGTGATGATGATGATGTTCATGGTGATTGCAATGAAGATGATGGACTGAGACAGGACCCCTGGTCTAATGGAATGAAGGCTCCTCATACAGACACACCGTCACCTTGGCTCCTCCAGTGAGGAATATCCACTCTTCCCAGTGAGTGTGGAAAGATTTCATAAATGGGACCCCAATAAATTATGCAACTTGGGTGATTCATGGTGAGACCATGTGGTTACTCAACCCAAAGGTGTCCAAGTGGGAATACCTTGGACCGGGGAAGGTGTCACCTTCTAGAACAGAGACACAGTGAGAATGTGCATGTAGGAAACAGGGGTCCTCTTCCCAACAGTTTGCACTGACAGGTTCCTTATTTCTCTTGATCCCTGCCTGTATGATCTTTAATGCTTCTACTTCAATTAACTCCTGCTCGTCATTATTCAGGTATTTCCTAAGGTGATGCGAGCTTTCTCCATGAATCCCTGCACTTCCTTCTGGGCCTTCACTGGAGGAGGCTTTAAACCCACATGTTCAGTAACTCTCTGTCCATGAACATCAGGCACATTTCTGTCATGTGACTCAAATCAAGTCCAGCTTCCTCCCCTCACCCAGTTCCACAATTACATCCAGATTTATGGGTAGTTACCCAGCAGCAGGCCCCTCGGGTACCAGAACCTGCTCCAGTCCCTGTGGCTGCTGCAGCCAATCCACATGGACAGTGGAGGCTCAGCATTTTCTGGGAAGGTCTTGTAAAATCACCCAAAACAGCACCCATCAAAGAAAATAGTGAGGAATTGAACTTTAATAAAATAAATACATTTTCCCACCAAATATTCCATCAAGTAAATTTAATGACAAGCTTAGCAAGAGAATAACTTTCCAAATCCTGTGCCTGATGGGAGAATGTGTACATTGCACATTAAGGGTGTGGTATGTTAGGGGGAGAGCCTGGCACCCTCTGATCACAGTGAGCATCCTCAGGGACCGGGCAGAGGGAGGCTGGGATGAGGGGTTCCTGACAGGGTTGAAGTGTCCTTTCCTGTGAGAAAATGTTTGCTAGGAATTCAACAATTCCCCTCCCTCTGAACCCCAACATCACTGATAACACTAGACTGAGAAATCAGGTCACTTAACAGGCTGCCATATCATTTAAAATATAAGAGATTCTCAATGGTGCATATGCATAATCATTGCTTTTATTTCTAATCTGTTCTCCAGGTTAAAACATGATTATCTCTTGAAGAGATTAGCTCAGGGTTTCTGCAATATGCAGTGGGCTTGCATAACGGAAGAGTTTTCACAGTGTATTGTCCTATGTAATAAGAGCTTAATATGCTAAGTGTCTGGTCGACCAGTCAGCTGTTCAATCAAGCAATGAAAGCATAATATGCTAATGATTTCCTAGGGCTGCTCAACTTCTCACAATGACATGCAATGACCACCAGGGGGCAGACGCTCAAACCGGTAGGTTAACTAGCTGCTGGGGTGGGGCCAGTGAGGACTGAGCAAGATAATCCAGACATGCCCTGGAGCCCTCCCGCAGTACCTCCTGGCCTGCCAACCTCCCACATCTCTCCCCGGCTACATCATGCACTGGTGGGGTTTCTCGGCCTGGCATGTGCCCTCTCATAATCTGTGACCCCTCGGGTTTTGTCGAACTGCGGGTTTTGGCTCAATCCTGCAAGCCACGTCAAGGGACCCCACTGGTGCACGGATCAGTGCCCTGGGCCTTTAGAACCACAATAAAAGGTTTCCAACATCAAGAATCAAGGGTCTCCCTTGTTCTTGTGCTTTGGTAGTAGTTACTCAGGTCAAAGTGAATACCAACCACAGATCCTCTACTTATAAGGGAAAGGCTGCCCCACATGCAAATTTCCATTCAAGCTCCAGGGTACATCCTCCCCTGGGCTGTGCAGGCTCTCAGCTCTCTCCTCACTCAGGGCTGAGGTCTCTGGAAGGCAGAGCTGTGGTCTAGAAGATGAGACTGCTGGGACTTCTCCTGTGCCTGCTGACAGCCCCACAAGGTGAGGGTCTCAGGGGTCAGGCAGGGGTCATGGGGTGGCTGTGACTGCAGGTGACTGACAGGACTCATGCTCCTTGTCCCCAGGTGTGCTGTCCCAGGTGCAGCTGCAGGAGTCGGGCCCAGGACTGGTGAAGCCCTCACAGACCCTCTCCCTCACCTGCACTGTGTCTGGATTCTCTCTGACAAGCTATGGTGTACACTGGATCCGCCAGGCTCCAGGAAAGGGGCTGGAGTGGGTCGGGATTATGTGGAGTGGTGGAGGTACAGACTATAACCCAACACTAAAATCCCGCCTCAGCATCACCAGGGACACGTCCAAGAGCCAAGTTTACTTAACGCTGAACAGCATGAGAGCCGAGGACACGGCCGTGTATTACTGTGCAAGACACACAGTGAGGGGAAGTCATTGTGAGCCCAGACACTAACCTCCCTGAGGAGACAGCAGGGCTGGGCTGCAGGGGGCGCTCCGGACACCAGGGGGCGCACGGGGCCCACAGCACAGAGAGCAGCCCCAGGAGCAGGGGCACAGGGAGGTGGAGGGAAGGGCCTTCCTGTTGGGCACAGGGATTTCCTCTCAAGCTCTCAGCTGCCTCCAGGGAGGGCTCCTGCTCTTTCTCTGAGGCTCTAATTTCCTGCTTTCTCACTGCAGACCCCAGAGGAGGAGGTGACACTGCTGCTGGCAGATGACAAATGGGCAGTGATGGGGACTCTCCTCACAACATGATACTGTACATAGCAAACCTGAAGGACTCGACCAGTAAACTACTGGATTTGAGAAACCAATTCGGTAATGTAGCAGGATAGGAAACTAACAGCCAAAAATCTATGGAACTTTTTAATCCAATAAAGAGCTAATATGCAAATGGTCATCATGCCCCACACCATCACACAGTAATGGCTCACACACTCAACACTGGGGAGGAGGAATGGGACCAGCCAGGCACAAAATAGCTCGTGAGAGAGGAATGGGGACCAGCCAGGCTGTGGCCCGGGAGAGGGACAAGCTGCCCACTCCACGGTCCCAGGCGCCAGCGGCTGAGGCTGCAGGCCAGGAGAGGGACAGCTGCCCACCCTTCAGTTCCGGGTGCCAGCGGCTTTGCCTGCGCCTGCTGCCTGGGAAAGGGACAAGCCACATGCCCCATGTTACTGTCACCTGTGGCTGCTACCTGGGGAAAGCCGCCAGTGCACGGTCTCCTGCAGCTACAGCCGACCAGGGCAAAGCTGGGCTGGGTCCTGGTGCCTGTGGCCAGCCAGAGGGAGGGAAGCTGAGGTCCGGGATGCCTGCGACCAGCCAGAGGAGGTTATACTGGGTCCCTGGTACAGGCCAAGGCTGAGGCAATTAGGGGTGATCAGGCAGGCAGGCAGAGGTTGTTAGAGGCAATCAGGCAGGCAGAGATACTTAGGGGCGATCAGGCAGGCAGACAAGTGAACAGTTAGGAGCCAGGGATCCCTGATTGCGAGAGGCAGATGGACATTCCCCAAGGGGTTCCGGATTGGAGAGGGAGAGGCCGGGCTGAGGGACCGCCCCACCTTACACAAATTTCATGCACCCGGCCTCTAGTAAATACATAAATGAAAACGTTGCCGGTTTGATTCACAGAATGGGCATATATGGAAGGCAACTGATCAATATGTCTCTTTCACATCAATGTTTCTCTCTGTCCTTCTCTCTCTCCTTCCCTTTCCCTCTAAAAATCAATGAACATATCCTCAGGTGAGGATAAAGAAAACAGTATCTTGCCAAAACCGGTTTGGCTCAGTGGATAGAGCGTCGGCCTGCGGACTGGGAGGTCCCAGGTTCGATTCCGGTCAAGGGCATGTGACTTGGTTGCGGGCACATCCCCACTGGGGGGTGTGCAGGAGGCAGCTGATCGATGTTTCTCTCTCATCGATGTTTCTGACTATCTATCCCTCTTCCTTCCTCTCTGTAAAAAATCAATAAAATATATTTAAAAAAAAATTAAAAAAAAAGAAAACAGTATCTATATCTATACATATGTGTACACCCAAAAATACATCTACATCTTTATATCTATATCTGTCTCTACATCTCTATCTATATCTAGAGCTATATCTATATCTGTATCTGTATCTGTATCTATATCTATATCTGTATCTATATCTATATCTATATCTATATCTGTATCTGTATCTATATCTATATCTATATCTATATCTATATCTATATCTATATCTATCTATATCTATATCTATCTATCATCTCTGGAAGAAGAGGCACATTGATGTTATCCCTAAGGAGTCACTGATTGTGCCCACATCCCACTTCCTGACCACCTCCTGCAGCACAGCCCCTGGTGTGAAAGAAGAGGACCCTGGGCACAGTGACCAGGACCCCAAGGAGGGCCTGGTTCTCTGAGGGCACAGTCAGCACCTCCTTCCAGGAGAAGCCCCAGAGACCAGGACCTCCCTCACCTCTTGCCCTTTGTATGTGCAGACACCTCCCATATGCAAATGCGCACACAGCCACCAGAAACACACACAGTTGGCGTCCACTTAAATGCAGGGCCTCCTCACCCTGGAGAACACTTTCTGGGGGACGAGGACCTCACCTGCAAGACATGACTCCCCTGTGGCTCGTCCTCTTTCTGCTGTCAGCTCCCAGATGTGAGTGACTCAGGGCTTAGACGTGAGGAGATGGGGACCCTGCATCTGAGCCCAGAACTCACTGTGTTCTCTCTGTCCCAGGTGTCCTGTCCCAGGTGCAGCTGCAGGAGTCGGGCCCAGGACTGGTGAAGCCCTCGCAGACCCTCTCCCTCACCTGCACTGTCTCTGGATTCTCCATCACAACCAGTGATTACTCCTGGAACTGGATCCGCCAGGCCCCAGGGAAGGGGCTGGAGTGGATGGGGAATATCTGGTATGATGGAGCCACTTACTACAGCCCCTCCCTCAAGAGCCGAACCTCCATCTCCAGAGACACGTCCAAGAACCAGTTCTCCCTGCAGCTGAGCTCCGTGACCACCGAGCACACAGCCGTGTATTACTGTGCAAGAGACACAGTGAGGGGAAGTCAGTGTGAAGCCAGACACAAACCTCCCTGATAGAGACAGCCAGGCAGGGCTGCAGGGAGCATGCAGTACCAGCAGGGGGCGCTCAGGACCAACCCAGAGCCCTGACCAGGAGAAGGTGGAGATTTGAGCAAAGACACCATTTCCTGCTCCATCTTAAATTAGTTTTGCTCTGAGGCTCAGCCACAGAGCTCACAGGAAGCCCTGTCCTAGGTCTAGTTTTAGGGATTGTGTTTGTGAACAAAAACGGGGCTCTGTCCTAAATCTGACAGAACTCAGTGACTGACAGAACCCTCACAGGAGGCTCTGATCACACATTCCTACCTAGGCAGTCCTGGGGGTGGGCTCGCCCCAGGCCTATTACTTCTTTACTAAAAGGCTCCTCTTTGCCTGAAGCTCCCCGTCCATGGTTCCTGTGCATCTGGGTTAACACACCTGTGACATCAGCATGACCACCCTCAGGACAGCACCTCTTGGCCATCTGTGTGTCCACTTTGGAGACTTACCCATTTAGGCCCTTTGCCCACTTTTTAATCATATTGTTGTCTTCCTTTTGTGAAGTTGTATGAGTTCCTATACAGTTTGTTGATTAACCCCTTATCGGACGTACCCATGCTGCTGCAAATGGTCAGAGTTCTTTCTTTTTCACGGCTGCATAGTGTTCCATGGTGTAGAAATACCATGGTTTTTTATCCAATCTTCTGCAGACAGGCACTTAGGCTGTTTCCAAACCTTAGTTATTGTAAACTGCACTACTATGAACATAGGGGTGCATGCATTCTGTGTGATGAGTGTTTGGGTTTCTTAGGATGTATTCCTAGAGGAGGGATCACTGGGTCAAATAGGAGTTCCACTTTTAGTTTTTAGATGGAACTCCGTATTTTTACCATAATGGCTGCACCAGTGTGCATTGCTAATGACCAACTAAACGGATGAACAAAAGTAGACCCAGAGCCGTAGAAGCATGAACAGACCATGGAACCTCAGAGGGAAGGCAGGGGAGGGGGTGGGAAGAGATCAGCCCGTGGACTTGTCTGCGTATATGCCTCACCCGGGGACACAGACTGTCGGAGAGAGAAGGGTGTTACCGAGGCGTCCCTTCGGATAAACTTAACGGGAAGGGGCTGGGACATTTCAGGTAGTTGCTAGTGAAGAGACTGCTCCAGGCCAGCAGGGCTGAGGGTAGGCACCATCATCTGACCTTATCTTAGCACAATTAAGACCCCGGGGAATCAGCCACACAAATCCATGCAGCTGCAGATCACACCGCACTGCCTTCCTTCCCCAGATTCCTGGAGCCGGGGTACAGGCCTCACGGGATCCCAGATGTGGCTCTCCTCTAGCGGCAGCAGCAATGGGGTGTCTGTCTGACAGGTCGTGTCAGGAACGGGGATTCGGTTTTGGGGGCGTCGCTGTCAGAGGTCCTTGTGCCCCGCCATGGTATTGTGTCCATGGATCCGAGGCTCAGCTCTTCCTCTGCCTTCCTGTGGGGAGCGGAGCGGACTGCACCCAGACTGGGGCCATCAGCGAAGGCAAGCTTCCAGCCATCCCGCACCAGCGGGGCACAGGGACCCATGCGATCAGAGATGGCAGCGAGTCCAGCGATCAAGCAATGATCACAGAGGACTCTTGGGGGACCCGTTTGTATAGCCTGTTCGCACCCACAGCAGTCCAGGTGTTTATCTTACAACCACGTCAGGGCTGAGAGGGTTCATCAGCAAGTACGCAGGTGAACATGGGTCTTCACAGCAAGTCACTCTCAGTCGGTAATCGAAGGCCAAATCCTTATCTATGGACACACATGCTCAGGGTTGGGGTGGAGGCGTCCTTCATACCACGCTTTCAGTTTCAGGAAAATTAACTCAAACATTTTAAAACATTTTAAACCTTTTCAGACATTTTTAAACATTTTAGACATTTCTATCTGTTACTACAATACAGACAATGGGGTGGTGAGGGCATAGATGGGGGAAGGGAGGGAGCAGGAAGGGGTTTATGGGGGGAAAGGAAGGCCTATGTAATATTTTTAACAATAAAGATTTTTAGGGAGAGAGAGAGAGAGAGAGAGAGAGAGAGAGCACCTCCTGTCCACTCTCCTGTCACCCAGTCCCGCCTTGCTCTCTCCCACCCCCATGTCACTCCGCACCTTCCCTCCTTCACTGCAAATGCACAAACACAGCTGCAAACGGTTATTCTCCGGAGCATTGGAGGTCTTGCTCCCCAACAGTTGTCGTCAGTTTGGCTGAAATAAAATCTTATAAACATGCTCTCCATGTTTGGACATTCCTTACACCAACGTGTTGTCTTTTCTTCGTTTACCACACACGTTCACACACGTTCCTCCCGTGTGGAGCGGGGGGTGCACACAATCATAAAACCTGCTGCCTCCACACGATGGTGGTGGTGACTCTGAAGAGTTCACGCCCGTTGGTGTGGGGATGACGCTCCAACCACTGAGCCCACCATCCAGCTCCATGTGTAAATGATGGAAACTCTCCCCTGTGAGAGGCTGGGAACAGGGCTTGTGCACACGCACAGCAGGGAAGTTGAGGGAAATGTGTGCATTGGGGAGGCAGCTGTGTGCTTGTGAGAGTGGCAGCAGGTTAGAGACGGAGGCTGCGGCCACAGCGTCCAGCCCAGCCTCTCCTGCCTCCTCACAGGCACATGTTAGAGTTTGTGGACGATCTGGTTGTGGAAAATAACATGGAGAATCTTTCAGCTTCAAAATAAAAGCATCATCCAATGCAAATTCTTATTCCCAAGCCCCAGAAAGGAACATGGCCCACGGTGGAGGAAGGGGAGCAGAGGAAGCCCCATCCATGCGCCTCTGGGGAGCACCCCTGGGTCCTCATCAAAACCCCGAGGAAGGAAGACTCTCAAACCTGGAAGCTGCCCCCAAAGGAATGGGGTCAGGATGACGAGTCTCAGGAAAGGAGGGAGGGAGGGCGGGTCAGGACGGAACCCCCTGTGGCCAGCATCCTGGAGTCCTTTCCCATCTGGGGTTGCCCCTAGGATGACAAGGTCAGGCATGCAGCCCAGGGTCACAGCTGCACCTTATATGCAGACTCCATGCAAATGGGGCTCTCCTCCTGCTCATAAAAGGGGGCCCTTGCCCGGCATGTTGGGGAGACACCCAGAACCCAAGCGCCTGAGACAGGACCCCAGCGGCTCCACCATGGACTTGGTGCCAAGCTGTGTTTTCCTCCTGATCATTTCTCAAGGTCATTCTCAGGAGTGGGGAGCGCTGAGCCCTGTGCCTGTGCCTGTTTGTGCTTCCATGTGATCCTAAGTACCCCTGTGTCTCTGTGTTTGCAGGTGTCCAGTGTGAGGTGCAGCTGGTGGAGTCTGGGGGAGGCCTGGTGCAGCCTGGGGGGTCTCTGAGACTCTCCTGTGCAGCCTCTGGATTTACCTTCAGAGACTATGGCATGAACTGGGTCCGCCAGGCTCCAGGGAAGGGGCTGGAGTGGGTTGCATACACTGGTAGTGGTAGTGGTAATCCCATATACTACGCCAACTCTGTGAAGGGCCGCTTCACCATCTCCAGAGACAACGCCAAGAACACGCTGTACCTGCAAATGAGCAGCCTGAGAGCTGAGGACACCGCCGTGTATTACTGTGCCAGAGACACAGTGATGCGAAGTCAGTGAGAGCCCAGACACTAACCTCCCTGAGGAGACAGCAGGGGTGGGCAGCAGGGGGTGCTCAGGACACCAGAGGGCGCTCAGGACCCACAGCACAGAGAGCAGCCCCAGGAGCAGGGGCAGATGGAGGTGGAGGAAAGGGCCTTCCTGTTGGGCACAGGGATTTCCTCTCAAGCTCTCAGCTGCCTCCAGGGAAGGCTCCTGCTCTTTCTCTGAGGCTCTAATTTCCCGCTTTCTCACTGCAGACCCCAGAGGAGGAGGTGACACTGCTGCTGGCAGATGACAAATGGGCAGTGAGGGGGACTCTCCTCACAACATGATACTGTTCATAGAAAACCCGAAGGACTCAACCAAAAAACTACTGGATTTAAGAAACGAATTCGGTAATGTAGCAGGATAGGAAATTAACAGCCAAAAATCGATGGAACTTTTTACACCAATAACGAATTCTCAGAAAGGGAAACAGAACCAACAATCCCATTTACCATTGCATCAAAAACATTATGATACTTCAGAATAAATTTAGCCAAGCAGGTAAAAGACTTGTACTCAGAAAAACACAAGAGGTTGAATAAATAGATAGAGGAAGACAAAAACAAGTGAAAAAGTATACTAGGATCATGGATTAGTAGAATTAACATCATTAAAACACCCATATTACCCAAAGCACTCTACAAATTCAATGTAATCACTATTAAAATAACAACAGCATATTTCACAGATCGAGAACAAATACTCCAAAAATTTATATGGAACCGAAAAAGATCCCACGTAGCCACAGCCATCTTGAGAAAGAAGAATAACGGTGGAGGGATCACAATACCAGATATCGAATTATACTCCAAAGCCATAGTAATCAAAACAGCCTGGCACTGGCACTGGAACAGGCATATACATCCATGGAAGAGAACAGAGAACCCAGAAATCTCCCCAAGGCATTACGCTCAATTAATATATGACAAAGGAGGCAAGAGCATACAATGGAGTCAAAACAGTCCTTCAATAAATATTGTTGGGAAAATTGGACAGATAAATGAGCAACAAAATGAAACAATACACGAACATACACCACACACAGCAGTAAACTCAAAATGGTTAAAAACTTAAATGTAAGTAGGGAAACCATAAAAATCCTAGAAGAAGCCATAGGCAGCAAAATCTCAGACATCTCTCATAGCAATGTGTTAGCAGATACATCTCCCAGGACAAAGGAAACTAAGGAGAAAATAAACAAATGGGGATACATCAGAATAAAAAGTGTCTGCACATTAAAGAAACCATCCACAACATGAAAAGGGAGCCCACAGTATGGGAGAACATATCACACACATGTGATAAAGGGTTAATATCCAAAATGTATAAGAAACCCATACAACTTAACCAAAGGAAGACAAACAATCCAATTTAAAAATGGGCATAGGACCTAAATACACACTTCTCCAAAGGGAACATACAGATGGCCAAGAGCCATAGAAAAATGCTCAGAGTCAGTGACCATCAGAGAGATGCAAATTAAAGGACAAAGAGGTATCAGCGCACACCTGTCAGAATGGCGACCATCAACAAATCAACAAATGACAAGTGCTGGAGAGGGTGTGGAGCAAAGGGAACCCTCCTACTCTGCTGGTGGGAATGCAGGCAGGTGCAGCCACTATGAACACAGGATGGAGTTTCTTCAAAAAATTAAAGATGGAACTGCCATTTGACCCAGTGATCCCACTTTTAGAATATATGCTAAGGGACCCCAAACACCAATCAGAAACAATGTATGCACCCCTATGTTCATAGCAGCAAAACTTGCAATAGCTAAGATCTGGAAACAGCCCAAGTGCCCATCAGTAGCTGAGTGGATTAAAAGCTGTGGGACATTTATAGCATGGAATACTATGCAGCAGTAAAAGAGAAGGATCTCTCCCTTTGGGACAGCATGGAGGGACCTGGAGAGTATCATGCTAAGTGAAATAAGACAGTCCCAGAAAGACAAGTATCACATGATCTCACCCATATGTAAAATCTAATGAACAAAAAAAACTGATGAAGAGAGTGGATCCAGAGACCTGGAAGCATGGAGCAGACTAGGGAATCTCAGAGGGAAGTCGTGGTAGGGTGGGTGGGTGGGAGGAGGTCAACCAACAAACTCATATGCATAGAGGCTTAATCCAGGGACACAGACAATAGGATGATGAAGACCAGGGGCACCCGGGGGCAGGCTAGAAGGTGTCAATGGGGTTGAAAGGGGACATGAGTAATACCTTCAACAATAAAGGTATAATTTAAAGAAAAAAGAATTAGGACTTGGACCCTCAGACTCCCACTGAACATGGTCCCTGTGTCACCATCTTCTCTCAGGTGGGGTCAAGACCTCAGCTATGAAAGACTCTGCCTCATGAATATGCAAAAGAGAGGAGGCAGAGGAGGGTAAATATGGGTAAGTCTGTGCCCTGAGGGCATCACCCACAGCCACACCCTCCCCTACAGAAGTGCTCCCAGCACAGCCCTCACCATGCACTGGAGCTGGAGAACTCTCCTCCTGGTGGCCATGGCGACAGGTAAGGGGCTCCCGTCCTGGTTAAGGAGGGTCCAGGGACAGTCCAGGGGGATTCCACTCACTCCTGTCTCCTCCCACAGGTGTCCACTCCCAGGTGCAGCTGGTGCAGTCTGGGGCTGAGGTGAGGAAGCCTGGGGCCTCCGTGAAGATCTCCTGCAAGGCTTCTGGATTCACCTTCACCGACTACTACATGCACTGGGTGGGACAGATCCCAGGACAGGGGCTTGAGTGGGTGGGGTGGGTTGACCCTGAAGATGGAGACACAAACTACGCACAGAAGTTCCAGGGCAGAGTCTCCATCACCACAGACTTGTCGAGGAGCACAGCCTACATGGAGCTCAGCAGCCTGAGAGCCAAAGACAGGGCCGTGTATTACTGTGCGAGACACAGTGAGGGGAAGTCAGTGTGAGCCCAGACACAAACCTCCCTGAGGAGACAGCAGGGCTGGACTGCAGGGAGCATCCAGGACACCAGGGGGCGCTCAGGACCAGCACAGGTCCCTGACCAAGAGCAGGTGAATAGTTCAGCCAAGACACCATTTCCTCTCCTTCTTAAATTACTTTTGCTCTGATGCTCAGCCACAGAGCTCACAGAAAGATCTTTCCTCAATCTAGTTTTTAGGGATTATGTCTGTGAACATAAAGGGGGCTCTGTCCTAAATCTGACAAAACTCAGTGACTGACAGGACCCTCACAGGAAGCTCTGATCACAGATTCCTAACAGGGCAGTCCTGGAGATGGGCACACCTCAGGCCTATAACTTCTTTACTAAAAGGGTCCTCTTTGCCCAAAGCACTCCGGTCCATGGTTCCTGTGACATCAGCATGACCACCCTCAGGAGAGCACCTCCTGTTCACTATCCTGTCACCCAGTCCCGCCTTGCTCTCTCCCACCTCCATGTCACTCCTCACCTTCCCTCCTTCACTGCAAATGCACAAACGCAGCTGCAAACGGTTCTTCTCCGGAGCATTGGAGATAATGCTTCCCAATAGTTGTCGACAGTCTGGATTCAATGAAATCTTACAAAACATTTTCTACATGTTTGACATTTCTTACATCAACATGTTATCTTTTCTTCTTTACCACATACGTTCACACACGTTTCTTCCCTGTGTGGAGAGGGAAGTGCACACAATTATAAAAACCTGCTACCTGGACGGGGTGAGTTCAAATGAGTTCACAGGTGTTAGAGATAATACAAGTTTGCTGTTGGTTGTCATGAACATAAGTGTCCCGTCTGTTTCCAGCCCAGTAGTCGTGACTGGGAGGTTGAGCATCGACCTTTGAACGAGGAGGTCATGGTTTGATCCCTTGGTCAGGGCACATGCACGGGTTGCAGTCTCCATCCCCAGGGGGTGAGGGGCAGGAGGCAGCTGATCAGTGATTCTCATCATTGATGTTTCCATCGCTCCACTGGCCTCCTCTCTGGACTCAAGGAAAGTGTATAAAGAAGGAGAAGGAAAGAAAGGAGGCCTCCCCAGCTGTGCCTTCTCCCCTGTGACACTCTGGCAGGTTCCCCTGCTGGTTGAATCGGCATAAAATCCACAACATAAATAAGCCACTCTGAAGTCTTGACATGAGAACCTCTAAGCCTGTGGAGAACATTTTTAAGAGTTTATTTGAGACAAACTTGATCACTGGAACAGCAAGCCCAGCTTCTTCTGTCCCCGGGATCGGGGGTCACCAAGTCCAAGAATGAAATCGGGGACCAGAAGGTTTAAGCTAAAGGAGGCCTGGTGCAGCCTGGGGGTCTATGAGACTCTCCTGTGCAGCCTCTGGATTCACCTTCCGTAGCTATGGCATGCACTGGGTCTGCCAGGCTCCAGGGAAGGGGCTGGAGTGGGTCGCATACATTAGTTGGAATGGTGGTAGCACATACTACGCCGCCTCTGTGAAGGGCCTCTTCACCATCTCCAGAGACAACACCAAGAACACACTGTACCTGCAAATGAGCAGCCTGAGAACCCAGGACACGGCCGTGTATTACTGTGGAGACACAGTGAGGGGAAGTCAGTGTGAGCCCAGACATTAACTCCCTGGGGCATGCAGGAGGCAGCCAATCAGTTATTCTCTCTCATCATTGATGTTTCTATGTCTGTCTCCTCTCTCTTCCTCTCTGATATCAATTAAGAGATATTTAAACAAATCCTATATAATAAGGAGCTAATATGCAAATGGTCATCATGCCCTCAGGCCATCACAAGGTAATGGCTCAGACACTCAACACTGGGGAGGAGGAATGGGACCAGCGAGGCACAATGAGCTTGCGAGGGAGGAATGGGGACCAGCCAGGTTGCAGCCCGGGAGAGGGACAAGCCACGTGCCCCATGGTCTCGGCACCTGCGGCTGTGGCTTAAGCAAAGCCTCCAACACACGGTTGCCTGCCACCCCAGGCAAAGCCGGCCTGGGTCCTGGTGCCTGGGGCCATCCAGAGGGAGGGTAGCTGAGGTCACGGGGGCCTGCGACCAGCCAGAGCAGGGAATACTGGGTCCCTGGTGCAGGGCAAGGCAGAGGCGGTTAGGGGGGATCAGGACAGTAGATGAGCAGTTAGGGGCGATCAGGCAGGCAGGTAGAGGTGATTAGGGATGATCAGGAGGCAGGCAGGCGAGCCGTTAGGAGCCAGCGATCCCAGATTGCGAAAGGCAGTTGGAAATCCCCCGAGGAGTCCCGGATTGGAGAGGGTGCAGGCCGGGCTGAGGGACCCCTCTCTTGCAAGAATTTCATGCACCGGACCTCTAGTAAATATATAAATGAAAACGTTGCCCGTTTGATTCACAGTATGGGCATGTATGGAAGGCAACTGATCAATATGTCTCTCTCACATCAATGTTTCTCTCTGTCCTTCACTCTCTCCTTTCCTTCCCTCTAAAAATCAATGAACATATCCTCAGGTGAGGATAAAGAAAACAGTGTCTATATCTACACATGTGTGTACATCCACAACTACATCTACATCTACATCTTTATATCTATATCTGTCTCTACATCTATATCTATCTCTAGAGCTATATCTACATCTCTATATATATCTAGAGCTATATCTATATCTGTAACTATATCTATCTATAGATATGTATCTATATCTATATCTATATCTATATCTATATCTATATCTATATCTATATCTATATCTATATCTCTGGAAGAAGAGGAACATTGATTTGATCCCTAAGGAGTCACTGATTGTGCCCACATCCTACTTCCTGCCCACCTCCTGCAGCATAGCCCCTGGTGTGGAAAAAGAGGACCCTAGACACGGTGAACAGGACCCCAAGGAGGGCCTGGTTCTCTGAGGGCACAGTCAGCACCCCCTTCCAGGAGAAGCCCCAGAGACCAGGAACTCCCTCACCTCTTGCCCTTTGTATGTGCAGACACCTCCCACATGCAAATGCCCACACGGCCACCAGACACACACACAGTTGGAATCCACTTAAATGCAGGGCCTCCACACCCGGGAGAATACTTTCTGGGGGACGAGCACCTCACCTGCAAGACATGACTCCCCTGTGGCTCTTCCTCTTCCTGCTGTCAGCTCCCAGATGTGAGTGACTCAGGGCTTAGACTTGAGGAGATGGGGACCCTGCCTCTGAGCCCAGGACTCACTGTGTTCTCTCTGTCCCAGGTGTGCTGTCCCAGTTGCAGCTGCAGGAGTCGGGCCCAGGACTGGTGAAGCCCTCGCAGACCCTCTCCCTCACCTGCACTGTGTCTGAGGGCTCAGTCACCAGCAGTTACTACTGGAGCTGGATCCGCCAGCCCCCGGGAAAAGGGTTGCAGTGGATGGGGTACTGGACAGGGAGCACAAGCTACAACCCAGCCTTCCAGGGCCGCATCTCCATCACTGCTGACACGGCCAGGAACCAGTTCTCCCTGCAGCTGAGCTCCGTGACCACCGAGGACACGGCCATGTATTACTGTGCGAGAGACACAGTGAGGGGAAGTCAGTGTGAGCCCAGACACAAACCTCCCTGAGGAGGCAGCAGGGTTGGGCTGCAGGGAGCGTCCAAACACCAGGGGGCGCTCAGGGCTCACAGCACAGAAAGCAGCCCCAGGAGCAGGGGCAGAGGGAGGCCAGAGGGAAGGGCCTTCCTGTTGGGCTCAGGGGTTTCCTCTCAAGCTCTCAGCTGCCTCCAGGGAAGGCTCTTCCTTCTCATGTTCTCACTGCAGACAACAGTGAAAAAGGGCATTGTGTTTGCAGGTGACATGGCGGCAATGATGGGGACTCTCCTTCACCAAGTCTCCTTCACAAATTCTAAAAGTGGCTTTTTTCACTCTTTCCAATGTTTCCCTGATGAGTGTGAACTCCTCAGCTGGGTCGCTGGGATCGGGCTGTGTGGACAGCTCTGCCTCCCTCCCTCTGGGATACAGCTCCCTCAGTGTCTGACTCTCCATGTGCCCTCCCACTCCTGGTTCCAGGGAGATCACAGGCCCTCCCTCTGCTGAAAGGCCTGAGCACACTCAGGGCTGCGGACCTCACCCATCCTCTTGTTAACGAAAAAAAAAAAAAAAAAAAAAAAAACCATTGAAACCTGTAAAGAATTTTTGTGAGTTTATTTGAGCCAAACTGTGGACATATGCCGGGAAGCAGAACCTCAATGAATTGAGACAATGCTCCGGACAATGGAGGGTTACATCTGTATTTACACATTGCAATCAAAGGAAGGGATGTAGAGGGGTTACATGACATTCACTGGTGATAGATTAAGGAGGTGGGATAAAGCAAAGTGGGGAAACCTCTGGGATAGGGTAAAAATTGAAATGATGGACATGTGCTTCGTTTACAGAGATGGATACAGGATACTTTAACATAATTAACAGTTGACAATTAACTTGATAACAATAACAATGAGGGAATGTCCCGGTGCCCTGAGGGGTCTGGAGTAAAAAGGAAGTTACAAGTTACTCAGAGGTGTCACAGACTTGTTATCTTAGAGGCAAAAAGGCAAATGGCTCCTTAAAGATCTAATTTGATCTTTGTCAGGGAAAATATCAGCCTAGGACATGATTACCCACTATATCCTGTTTGTAATTAAATATTTAATTTTCAAACCATCTTTTGTGGTTATTTTAAGTCTCTGAGTTTGCAAGATTGCCACGCAGGCCTCCCCTGAGCTTGTCAGGTTAGCATGTGGCTCCTTTCGTCTACACTCTCTGGGTCCCCATTGACCCCGGAAGAGCTGTCAGCTCAGTACACCAAACACAGGGAGCCCCACATCCATCTACCTGAGGGCCCTACTGTCCATCAGGAAGCAGTGCTAACCCCACAGCGGGGACAGGTGACCCTGAAGGCTGGGATGTGCATCATCCAACTCCTCCTCCACCTTCCCTCCATCTCACTGTGGGTGAGATGTGAATCGGGACCATGTTGGAAGCTGAGGAGCATCCATGGGACCCCGTAGTCCATACTGTCCTCTTACTACTTTTCCAGGAAACACTGAGTCACACAGACACATAGTCACACAGACAGTCACACACATACACACACACACACACAGTAACACACACATAGTCACACACACAGTCAAACACAGAGTCACACTCACACAGTCACACACTCATTTCTGGAAAAGACATGCATTCACACGTGAGCAGTGATACAAAACCATTCATATCATTACACACTGTACTTTAGGAATTCTATATAATACAATGGAGTTATATTTCATACTCTTAGCTGTGATATAAATAAATATGTTTTGTGCAAGCAACTACTATTTCAACACTGACCACAACCTGTGAAGATCAACAGTTGTATTTCTCAGTCCACTTAGAACCTCAAATTAGGAATGTAATCCAGACTTTGCTAGATTGCTATAAAATTTAAAAATATAATTGAAGTAATAGTGAAAACTTTCCACCAAATAAAAAACAAGGTCCAAATGAACTGAAGGGTGAATTCTATAAAAAATTTCAAATAAGAATTGATAACTTTCTATCAACTGTTCTTGAACTCTTCCAAAAATTAAAGAAAGAGACAACATTTCCGAACATATTTATTGAGGTGACCATTACACTCATATCAAGTCAAGAAAAAACATATAAAAATGACAGGTCAATATCCCTGATGAAATTACATGTAAAACCCTCAAAAATATGCTAGGAAACTAAACTGCACACTGAAAGAGTCATTGACCACGATCAAGTGGGATACCGTCCTAGCATGCAAGGATGGCTCAACGTATATAAACCAGCAACGGTGCTACATCTCATCCACAGAATGAAGGATAAAGTATACAGTCATATAAACAGATACAGAATAAAGCCTTTAAATTTGAGAATCGCTTCAGAATTAAAATTCTTAGCAGACTAGATGTAGAAGTGATGGACCTCAATGTACTAAAGGCCACATTTGCAAAGCCAAAAAGTGACATCATGCCAAACAGAGAAAATTTCAAAGCTTTTCTTATTACATCAGGACCAAGACAAGGGCTCCCCTGTGACTACTTCTATTCGTCAAAACAAGAAGTCCTTTTCAGAATAATTAGGCAAGAAAAGGACATTTCAAATGTCTAAATGAGAAAGAAATGAGTTAAAATGTTCCTCCTTATCTGTAAGCAGATGACAGGATCTTGTACATAGAAAACCCTAAAAACCGTATGAGAAGCTCATAGAACTAGAATCCAGGAAAGATGTAAGATACAAAACCAACGCACAATGGCTTGTGCCCCTCTCAACAGAGTGTCTTCATGGCTCCAGGAAACATGTGGGCTGTTTCAGAGGAAAGTGAGGGAAGGAAACGTGAACTGGCTACACAACAAGGAGATGACAAACTAATGAGACAAGAACCCGGGACGTGTGTGTCCTCGGTCTTGGTTAATCCCAGATCATGTTCCCAGGGAGCTCTCCCCGCAATGTGGCCCTGGGTCAGGTGCGGGTTCCAGTTGACCCCCATGATGTGGGGACACTGATCACAAGGGTCACATGTAGAAATCAGCTCTCCAATAATAACATTTTCATCACCTAAACTTAATTATTACTAAATCATTTCTGACATCTTCCCCTCAACACACCTGGTCATGACGGAGGTTCTTCTATGTCCCAAGGCATGGAACTGGGTCTACAACAGAGTCTAGAGAATGAACACCACAAAGGAGGCTGTGCAGCTTCTACACGTCCAGCACCAGACTGCCCTGAAGGAATAGGACCCGGGAGCTCTGTCTGTGTCTCTCTAGTTCCTGCTTCTGGTTCCCAGGGACCCTCACAGACACTGCACTTCCCCCCAATACTTGGTCCATGGACTCTAGAGTCACAATCAGGTCTTAGTTTGTCCTCTGATCACTCTGTAGGACTAAGAGTGTCAGAGGGAACTTCCTGTCTCCTGAACATGAGCCTCCTTGTCTTTTACTTCTTTCTCAGGTGGTGAGGGTTGATTTCTCTTGGTTGTCATTACTGGTGACTGTCAAAGGCATCTCGCATTTGAAACCTTCTCTTTCTTTTTAAGACAAATTTCTCTCCTGGGTCTCTGTGCAGGTCTCCTGCAGCAGAAGGGTCCAGTGGGGAGGGCACAGGCCAGATGCAGGGCTCACTATTTCCACATGTGGACACTTGAAGAAGCTGCAAACCTACTTAGAATTTTGTATTTAGTTATTGAAATGTTATCTTGACCACAATCCTCCCACAGGACACTCTCACCTGCACGGAGGCAGGGCCCCCCCTGTAGGTCTCCCACTCAGAGCTCCCTATATAGCAGAAGGACATGCAAATAGGGCCCCCTCTGCTCATAAAATCCAGCCCAGCCCCGACCCTGCAGCTCTGGGACAGGAGCCCAGCCCTGGGATCCCAGGTGTTCCCATTCCCTGCTCAGAACTCAACACTGACCACTGCCATGGGGTCTGGGCTCAGCTGGGTTTTCCTTGTGGCTCTTTTAAGAGGTAATTTATGGAAAAGAAGAGACACTGAGTATGTGAGTGGACATGAGTGAAAGAAACTGGACATGTGAGCGTTTCCTGACCAGGATGTCTCTGTGTTTGCAGGTGTCCAGTGTGAGGTGCAGCTGGTGGAGTATGGGGGAGGCCTGGTGCAGCCTGGCGGGTCTCTGAGACTCTCCTGTGAAGCCTCTGGATTCACCATCAGTAGCTACTGGATGCACTGGGTCCGCCAGGCTCCAGGGAAGGGGCTGGAGTGGGTTTCTACTCATACTAGTGGTAGCACATACTACGCCGACTCTGTGAAGGGCCGCTTCACCATCTCCAGGGACAACGCCAAGAACACACTGTACCTGCAAATGAGCAGCCTGAGAACTGAGGACACGGCCTTGTATTACTGTGAGAGTGACACAGTGAGGGGAAGTCAGTGTGAGCCCAGACACTAACCTCCCTGAGGAGACAGCAGGGCTGGGCTGCAGGGAGCATTCAGGACACCAGGGGGCGCTCAGGACAAGCAAACCCAGGCCCCCAGCTCAGATGCTGTCCCTGGAGGGGTTGTGAGGGCTTCCTATTGGGGTCAATGCTTCCTTCCCTCCTAGTGTCCCAGGGGCAGGCCCTGCTTCCTTCTCTGTGTCTCTAATTAGATTCTCTGCAGGAAAAAAACAGGAAGTGGCTGTGTTTCAGATCTGGTCCACTCCTCATCTGATCCTTTCCTGTCACCAGGTCCCTGATGGTCGCTCTCTGGGTTGACAAGAAAACATTGTAGGGATTCCCGTCCCCACACTGAGAGTGATGTCCCCCACCCTCCACACAGTGCTGAGCGGGGAACACGGAGTCCAGGCCCCAAACCTCACCTGAGGGTGGTCAGCCCCTCGCTCTGCCCCAGGAGGAGCCCTTTGGGGGCAGTTAGCCTCTTGCCTCTCACTGACATGGCTGCACATGGTGGTGTAGGGTCGGACCCCTGCAGGCGCTGCCTCTCTGTGAGCCTGGAAGCACCCACCTCTCCGTGTGCCCCAGATGGAGGCAGGAAGCCCTGCTGGGCCCTGTTCCCGGTCGGTCTCAGAACCTGGTCCAGGGGACGTGTCCCAACACCTGTCCTGCTTCCCCTGTAGAACCACCTGCATCCTGATAACCTGCTGAAGGGAGACCTGGTCCCACCCATCTCTGCTGTCCCTCCAGCTCCGAAGACACCACCCATCCTCCCCCTCTGTCCTCTGCTGCCCACACTCTCACCCCATGGGGCCTGCACAGGACGTCCCTTGTGGCTGTGCTCTGCCTTCTCCTTCCCACCTGGTAGGTTTTGCCTTAAATGCACCCCCAGGTCATCCCCTCATGTCCATCTCCGGTATCAGGCTCTCCCTGAGACGCCAGGGCCAGGGACACTCAGCTGTTCTGCTGAGCCCACGGGCAGTGCCCACTTTTGATGTTAGGTCCTGGGGGCCCCGCCTCTGTCAGGTGGAGAAACAGCTGAGCACTGAGCTCAGAGCACCTCCAACAGCTCACACCTGTGCTGAGGGAACCTCCAGGGGCCAGTGAGCTGCAGAGCATCATGGTGGACAATCCTGTGGCCACTGGGGTCAGAGGGCAGTCAGGGAAAGGCTGGGGCCTGGTCACCTATAATGTTGCCAACGACCCACTATTGACAGAGCCCAGGTGCACAGGGAGCTCTGTCAATCCTAAAAGTGCAGGGACAGCCCGGCCAGTATTGCTCAGTGGTTGAGCGTTGACCTATGAACCAAGAGGTCACTGTTCGATTCCCTGTCAGGGCACATGCCCAGGTTGCTGACAACATCTCCGGTGTGAGGCATGCAGGAGGCAGTCAATCAATAATTCTCTGTTATCATTGATGTTTCTATCTCTCTATCCCGCTCCAATTCTCCCTGATATCAATTAAGAAATACTTAAACAAATACATACATAAATGAAATGTTGCCGATTTGATTCACAGTATGGGCATATATGGAAGGCAACAGATCAATTTTTCTCTCTCACATCAATTTTACCCTCTGTCCTTCTCTCTCTCTTTTCCTTTCCCTCTAAAAATCAATCAACACATCATCAGATGAGGGCAAATAAAACAGTATATATATATATATATATATATATATATATATATACACACATACACACACACATATATATACACCTATAAATACATCTACAACTATATCTCTATGTCTAGCTATATCTATATCTATATCTATATCTATATCTATATCTATACCTATATCTACATCTACATCTACTTCTACATCTACATCTACATCTACATCTATATCTATATCTATATCTATATCTATATCTATATCTATATCTATATCTATATCATCTATATCTATATCTATATCTATATCTATATCTATATCTATGTCATCTATAACTCTGGAAGAAGAGGCACATGGATGTTAACCCTAAGGAGTCACTGATTGTGCCCACATCCCACTTCCTGACCACCTCCTGCAGCTCAGCCCCTGCTGTGGAAGAAGAGGTCCCTGGGCACGGTGACCAGGACCCCAAGGAGGGCCTGGTTCTCTGAGGGCACAGTCAGCACCTCCTTCCAGGAGAAGCCCCAGAGACCGGGACTTCCCTCACCTCTTGCCCTTTGTATGTGCAGACACCTCCCATATGCAAATGCCCACACGGCCACCAGACATACACACAGAGTTGGCGTCCACTTAAATGCAGGGCCTCCTCACCCTGGAGAATACTTTCTGGGGGACGAGCACCTCACCTGCAAGACATGACTCCCCTGTGGCTCTTCCTCTTCCTGCTGTCAGCTCCCAGATGTGAGTGACTCAGGGCTTAGACGTGAGGAGATAGGGACCCTGCATCTGAGCCCAGGACTCACTGTGTTCTCTCTGTCCCAGGTGTCCTGTCCCAGGTGCAGCTGCAGGAGTCGGGCCCAGGACTGGTGAAGCCCTCGCAGACCCTCTCCCTCACCTGCACTGTCTCTGGATTCTCCATCACAACCAGTGGTTACTGCTGGGACTGGATCCGCCAGCCACCGGGGAAGGGGCTGGAGTGGATGGGAAGCATATGTTATGATGGAAACACTTACTACAGCCCCTCACTCAAGAGCCGAACCTCCATCTCCAGAGACACGTCCAAGAACCAGTTCTCCCTGCAGCTGAGCTCTGTGACCACCGAGGACACGGCTGTGTATTACTGTGCAAGACACACAGTGAGGGGAAGTCATTGTGAGCCCAGACACTAACCTCCCTGAGGAGACAGCAGGGCTGGGCTGCAGGGAGCGTCCAGGACATCAGGGGGCGCTCAGGACCCGCAAACCCAGGCTACCAGCTCAGATGCTGTCCCTGGAGAGGTTGTTAGGGCTTCCTATTGGGGTCAATGCTTCCTTCCCTCTTAGTGTCCCAGGGGCAAGTCCTGCTTCCTTCTCTGTGCCTCTAATTAGATTCTCTGCAGGAAAAGAGCAGGAAGTGTCTGTGTTTCAGATCTGGTCCACTCCTCATCTGCTCCTTTCCTTTCACCAGGTCCCTGATGGTGGCTTTCTGGGTTGACAAGGAAAACATTGTAGGGATTCCCGTCCCCTCACTGAGAGCAATGTCTCCCACCCTCTACGCAGTGCTGAGAGGGGAACACGGAGTCCAGGCCCCAAACCTCACCTGAGGGTGATCAGCCCCTCGCTCTGCCCCAGGAGGAGCCCTTTGGGGGCATTTAGCCGCTTGCCTCTCACTGACATGGCTGCACATGGAGGTGTAGGGTCTGACCCCTGTGGGCGCTGCCTCTCTGTAAGCCTGGAAGTGCCCACCTCTCCGTGTGCCCCAGATGGAGGCAGGAAGCCCTACTGGGCCCTGTTCCCCATGGGTACAGAATCAGGTCCAGGGGACGTGTCCCAACACCAGTCCTGCTTTCCCTGGAGAACCACCTGCATCCTGAGAACCTGCTGAAGGAGACATGGTCCCATCCACCTCTGCTGTGCCTCCAGTTCTGCAGACACCACCCCATCCTCACTCTCTCTCCTCTGCCGCGCACACACTCACCCCACGGGGCCTGTACAGGACGTCCCGTGTGGCTGTGCTCTGCCCTCTCATTCCCGCCCTCGTAGGTTTTGCCTTAAATGTCACCCCCTCATGCCCATCTCCTGTGCCAGGCCCTCCCTGAGATGCCAGGGTCAGGGCCACTCAGCTGTCCTGCTGAGCTCACGGGCAGTGCCCACGTGTGATGTCAGGCTATGGGGGTCCCTCCTGTGTCAGGTGGAGACACAGCTGAGCACTGAGCTCAGAGCACCTCCAACAGCTCACACCTGAGCTGAGGGGCCTCCAGGGGCCCGTGAGCTGCAGAGCATCCTGGTGGACAAGTCTGTGGCCACTGGGGTCAGAGGGCAGTCAGGTAAGGGCTGGGCCTGCTCACCTATGATGTTGCTTAAGTCTCCTGACCAGAGCCCAGGTGCACAGGGAGCTCTGTGAATCCTAAAAGTGTAGGTGGAGCTGGACCAGCATGGCTCAGTGGTTGAGTGTTGACCTATGAACCAGGAGGTCACCATTCTATTCCCAGTCAGTGCACATATCCAGATTGTGGGAAACATCCCCAGTGTGGGGCATGCAGGAGCCTGCTGATCTATGATTTTCTCTTAACACTGATGTTTCTATCTCTCTCTCCCTTCCTCTCTGAAATCAATAAAAAAAAAATTAATAAATAAATAAATCTGTATATATAAACAGGTGATATGCAAATTAGCTGGGCATCACCACCAGTTCAAGGAGGCTGTGTCACCACCGCTCAGGAGGAGCTGCTCGCACAGATGGGTGGGTGGGTGGGTACCGCGTGCCGCCCCCACCCCAGCGGACACACACACACCACCGGTGGGGTGTGCTCAGAACTGGGACACACACACCAGGGCCGGGGGCGAGCTCGGAGTGGCCGTGTGGCGCGGCTCGGATCAGCCCCCAGTGGGTGGCAGTGGCTGGAGAAAAGCAGCCCAGGTCCCGGGTGCTGGAGGGAAACCAGAGCTGGCAGCCGGGAAAGGAAGGCTTACTCCAGCAAACCCTTCCCGCATCGGGCCTCCAGCACATCCATAAATGTTGTGCAGATTGGATTCCCAGTGAAGTCATATATTGGAGGGAACTGATCACTATTTCTCTCTCACATCAAAGTTTCTCTCTTTCCTTCTCTCTCTCTCCTTTACTTTCCCTCTAAAAATGAATGAATATATATTCAGGTGAGGATAAAGAAAACTATATCTATACCTTTATGTACATCTGCAAATACATCTTCATCTGCATCTTTATCTCTACATCGATCTCTACATTTGTATCTATATCTATATCTATATCTATCATCTCTGGGAGAAGAGGCTCATTGATGTTATCCCTAAGGAGTCACTGATGGTTCCCACAACCTACTTCCTAACCACCTCCTGCAGCACAGCCCCTGCTGTGGAAGAAGAGGCCCCTGGGCACAGTGACCAGGATCCCAAGGAGGGGCTGGTTCTCTGAGGGCACAGTCAGCACCTCCTTCCAGGAGAAGCCCCAGAGACCAGGACCTCCCTCACCTCGTGCCCTTTGTATGTGCAGACACCTCCCATATGCAAATGCCCACACGGCCACCAGACACACACACAGTTGGAGTCCACTTAAATGCAGGGCCTCCTCACACTGGAGAATACTTTCTGGGGGACGAGCACCTCACCTGCAAGACATGACTCCCCTGTGGCTCTTCCTCTTCCTGCTGTCAGCTCCCAGATGTGAGTGACTCAGGGGCTCAGATGTGAGGAGATGGGGACCCTGCACCTGAGCCCAGGACTCACTGTGTTCTCTCTGTCCCAGGTGTCCTGCCCCAGGTGCAGCTGCAGGAGTCGGGCCCAGGACTGGTGAAGCCCTCGCAGACCCTCTCCCTCACCTGCACTGTCTCTGGTTACTCCATCCAGTGGTTACTGCTGGGCCTGGATCCGCCAGCCCCCAGGGAAGGGACTGGAGTGGATGGGAAGCATATGTTATGATGGAAACACTTACTACAGTCCCTCCCTCAAGAGCCGAACCTCCATCTCCAGAGACACGTCCAAGAACCAGTTCTCCCAGCAGCTGAGCTCCATGACCACAGAGGACACAGCCGTGTATTACTGTGCGAGAGACACAGTGAGGGGAGCCCAGACACAAACCTCCCTGCAGCAGAGGCTGCAACCACCAGGGGGAGCACAGGACCCACAGCACAGAGAGCAGACCCAGGAGCAGGGGCAGAGGGAGGAGGGGGAGGGAAGGGCCTTCCTGCTGGGCTCAGGGATTTCCTCTCAAGCTCTCAGCTGCCTCCAGGGAGGGCTCTTCCTTCTCATGTTCTCACTGCAGACAACAGTGAAGAAGGGGCATGGTGTTTGCAGGTGACATGTAGGCAGGGAGCGAGGACTCTCCTTCACCAAGTGTTTTATTTTCTGTTTCTCTTTCTCTGCCAGGAGACCATCCTCAGCACTCTCATCGTCCTGGGTTTGGGAAAAGTTCCCACCGAGAGAGACCCCAGCACAGCTCAGGCCCCTGTTCCTACCTTTCCCTCTCACAGGCCCACCTGTCCCCACCTTTCCCTCTCACAGGCCCACCTGTCCCCCCCCTTTACCTCTCACAGGCCCACCTGTCCCCACCTTTACCTCTCACAGGCCCACCTGTCCCCACCTTTCCCTCTCACAGGCCCACCTGTCCCCACCTTTCCCTCTCACAGGCCCACCTGTCTTCACCTTTCCCTCTCACAGGCCCACCTGTCCCCACCTTTCCCTCTCACAGGCCCACCTGTCCCCACCTTTCCCTCTCACAGGCCCACCGGCCCTCACCTTTCCCTCTCTCAGGCCCACCTGTCCCCACCTTTCCCTCTTACAGGTCCACCTGTCCCCACCTTTGCCTCTCACAGGCCCACCTGTCCCCACCTTTCCCTCTCACAGGCCCACATGTCCCCACCTTTCCCTCTTACAGGCCCACCTGTCCCCACCTTTCCCTCTCATAGGCCCACCTGTCCCCACCTTTCCCTCTCACAAGCCCACCTGGGCCACCACGACCAGGATCATCCCCCAGGACCTCCCACCACAGCGCTCCGTCCTCCCTACCTGTTGAATGAAAAACACAAGGGCTTTAATCTAACAGACAGGAGTGGGTAGAACTGGTCTGTATTTTGAATTTCTAGAGGTTAAGAAAGTAACAACATCTGCAATAACTAATACATGGAGTAAGACTAACACTGCAGGTTAAACATACGTGAACTTCAAGAACTCTAAGGAAACTCTCCAAAAGGGAACACAGAATAAATTTTCCACAAAATAGCCAAGTGTCAGGAATGTAAGAGATGATAAAGCAGTCAAATAGCCATAATGGTAAACGCGTAATCTGCAAATAGACCGAACGACCGAACAGGAGAACAACCGTCCACACAACCTTCCGGACGACCACGCTCTGACACACAAGGGCACCAGGCCAACCAATGCGAGTGCAATGTGATTGGATGGGGGGCCCCACCACTGCCCCAAGATCACCCTGCAGAGGGAGGCCCAGGCCACCAGCCTGCGATGCTGTGGCGGGTGTGCAGGGCAGCCAATGATCACCCCAAATTTGGAGGCCCAGGGAAGCCAAGCAATTGCACCCCACGCCTGTTTCCCACAGAGGGAGGCTACCAGTGGTGGGGGAAAGGGGCAGAAACACACAGATGGCAAGCAGTGGCATCAGCGGGGGTGGGTCCAGCTGCCACAGCCAGAGGAAATAAAGCTCTGATAGGCCCTGAACGCTGGCCAGGCCTAGGGACCCTACCTGAGGGGTCCTGGATTACAAGAGGGCACAGGCCGGGCTGAGTAACACCCCCTGTTCTGTGCATGAATTTCATGCACTGGGCTTCTAGTCTATATATATAAAAGCTTAAACGCCTGAATGAGGGTTTGACTGGTCACTTTGACAGGCAACTGACAACCAGGGGGTAAATGCTCAATGCAGGAGCTGCCCCATGATGGTCAGTGTGCTCCCTCAGCAGGAGCACGGCTCCGCTGACTGACAGATGTTGGGCTTATGGTTGGTGAGTGCAATAGCAGTGGAGCAAGCCTCTCTGCCTCCACGGCAGCACACTACAGAGTGACAGAAGGCGCAGCTGGGCCAAGATCAGGCTAAACCCGTGACACCTGCCGCTGGGCGCACTACTACATCCCTCAGGGGATGTCAGACTGCTGGTTTCGGCCCGAACCCTGCATGCTCCAAGGGGTCCCAAATTGAAAAGGGTGCAGGACCCCACTGGTGCATGAATCCGTGAACTGGGTCTCTAGTATGTAAGTGGAATAGGAATTCCAGAAAGAGGAGAGAGGGGACCCCAAGAAAAATGTTTGAAGAAATCCTTGCAAATACTTTTTCAGAATTTGATGTAAACTATAAAGAGATCTAAGAACACCAAAGTACTCCAAGAAGAAATGAAAATAAACAACATTAAGTCATGGCACATTGAAGTCAAACTGGTGAAAAAGATAAAATGCCCTAGGGCAGCAAAGAAAAAACCACACCTGAGTCAAGGAACAAGATTAATAATAACATCAAAGGTCACATGAAAAACTACCCAAACCAGAAGACAATGGAGGGACGACTCAAAGAGCTGAAGGAACATTGAACGAACATCAACGTAGAATTCTAAGCAAAAAGAAAACCTATTTCCAACTGGATGAAAATGAAATTACAAAATATCCAATATTGTGAGATGGAGCTAGAGTGGTGCTTGGAAGGAAATGTATAGCATTAAATGCTTATGTTAGAAAAGAATAAAGATATTTAAAGCAATCATCTCAGCCTCCACTTTAAAAAATTGGAAAAGGGTGAGAACCAATTTGGAGGCAGAGGGAAATGCATGTTCCCGCTGCCTCCCACAACCACGTGAAATGCACAACTACAAATAGAGAACAACCATCATTCTGGACTAGGGAGGTGAAGAAGAAAGCACACCGAGACTGGTAGGAAGGGTGGAGGTAGGAGCAGGCTGGTCCAACACTCATATATGGAGTGTTTTTAATCGGCAGGGATTTCTCAGCTCTGGAGGCCTCCTGTGAGAAGCAAAGAGTCCCAGTCCCACACCAGACCCCCAACCCAGGGTTCCAGAGCTGGGAAGAGAAGTCCTCAGAGCTTCAGGATGTAAAAACCAGCAATGATTGTCACTGATTGACATGGACGCAGCTGGAGACCCAGGCTGTTCCCCTTAAAGGGACAGCACAAGAACTGAAAGGGTCTCCCCTCCTCTGAGCTCCAAGAATCAGATGGTGGAATTAGAGTATCCAGGGACATATGGGAAAGCACTGGATTCTTCAGCATTAGGGCAGGAACTTGGGGTGGCTTTCTCCCAGACAGACAGCTCCCAAGGTTATTTGACACCTCCCCCATCGCATAGCTGCCTTGAAGCCATATCTGAGGTTCCATCAGTGTGGCTTCCACATTTTGCTCTGCCCTGCTGATTCCCTGAGAACCCACCCCATCCAAATTGTAGCCCCACCCAAGCTCTTTGCAGCAGCCTTTCCATGTGATGGGCTTGTCCTGGCTCAGGCTTCAGACTCCCCTAAAATCTCTCAAACTGGCAACAGCTGGCATCAGCGGGCCCCAAACCTATCAATAAGAGACCCAAGACTGGCACTAGCACCAGCCTGCCTTGCTTCACAACTTGTCCTCGCCTGGGCACTTCCATGCCCAATACAAGTAGCAGCCATCTGCAGATCCCCCTGTAGGTCCTGCTTGGTGGTGTTGTGGAGCAAATGCGAGTGAACTACTACTGGAGTCCCAACCAAATTAAAATTTAGGGAGCCTTTATTAGCCATCCAGCTGGCTGGCCAGTCAGCTGGTGACTGCTCTGCCTTTCTCCATGCAGGGAGCCCAGAGAGCAGCCCCTACCCTTTGTGCAGGACCACTTTTTAGCACATTTACCACATCCTGTTTTTGCAGAGCAAGTAACCCAAGACAAAACAGTTTTTCCTAAGCAATGTCAGGATCATGCCATTGACGACCATATTATTCACAAGGTCATCCTGTTCTTCAGAAAGCTGACAGTGTTCTATGAAAGAAGGCCTATGTGCCGGGAAGGGGCCATGAGACCGTATCTCAAGGCCTGGCCTGGTGTCAGCACTGACAACACTGTCTGGGGCATAGTCCACGGCCTCTCTGGAATGGTAGTAGTAAGCATGCTCAAAAATTCGCACGCTCCAACAGGTGGCCCCAGGCAGTGGCTGACTTTGCATCTTCCAGGAGGACCTAGAGCCAGTGCACCCAGTGGACAGTTTCAGACCACACCAGATTACAACTCCACACATTCAGGAAAAGGAGGAGAAGGAGAAAGAAGAGGGGGGAAAGGAGGAGGAAGTAGAGGAGGAGCAGGAGGATCAGGAAAAAGAAGGAGAAAAAAGAAGGAGGAGGAGGAGAAGGAGGGGGAGGGGGAAGAGGAGGAGGAGGAGGAGGAGGAGGAGGAGGAGGAGGAGGAGGAGGAGGAGGAGGAGAGAGAAGAAGAAGAAGAAGAAGAAGAAGAAGAAGAAGAAGAAGAAGAAGAAGAAGAAGAAGAAGAAGAAGAAGAAATGAACAAAGGATTAGCCATTTTGGGTCAGTGCATAGAACATTGGCCTGCTGACTGTAGGGTTCCAGGTTTGAATGTGGCCAGGGCCACATGCCAGGATTTGGGGCTTGCAGAAGGTGGCTGATCAATGATTCTTTGTCATCATTGACCTCTCTCTCTCTCTCTCTCTCTCTCTCTCTCTCTCTGTCTCTCCCTTCCTCTCTGAAATCAATAAAAATATAAAAATAAATAAAAATAAAATATATGAACAAAATAATGGTAATTATTACATATGTATAAACAATTAAATCTAAGAACCAAAATACACAAATAAAGTATCTAATTAACTTATAAATAAAATAGAACCTGGAGCATGGAAACATGGAACAGAATGACCAAACTCAGAGGTAAGTGGGAGGGGAGAGTGGAAAGGGATGAATCAAAGAACTCATATGCATATGCATGACCTATGGACACAGACAGGAGGGTAGAGAAGGCAGGGGTGGGGCACGAATGGGGTGTAAGGTTGACATGGTGGTAAAAGGGGGGACATCAGTAATACTCTCAACAGCAAAGAATTTTTAAAGAAAGAAATTAGAAAAGGAAGATCAAAATCACCTAAAATCAAGCAGAAGGAAGGAAAAATAAAGGTAAACAGAGATTAATGAAATCAACAGAAAAAAATGATTAAAAAAAAAAACCAATGATGCCAACAGCTGAATCTTTGAAAAGATCAATAAAACTAACTCAGTGCTAACAAGACTGCCAAAGAGACAAATGACCAATATCAGAAATTAATTAGGAGACATAAACACGTTCCCCAGGGCATTCTTATGAGACCGGCATTCTTTGTGCAGTCAGTACAGAGAAAGAGTAAACTACAGACCTAAATCTCTCGTTAACATATTTACTAAAATCCTCAACAGAAGATTAGCCAATCCTACCAGCAATATAAGAAAATCATACTACACCATGACCAAGCAGGAATTATCCCAACAACTCAAAGCTGATTCGACATTTTTAAATCAACCAGTGTAATCCACCAGGTCAACTGGGTAGAGAAGAGAAGTCACCTGGTCATTAAAATCGACACAGAAAAGTGTGTGACAAAGCACAGCACTCACTCATGAGCACACGCTTAGGCACGGGGGATAAAGGCCCTTCCTCACTCTGGTCCTGGGACTCCTGTAGCTACTATCATACTCGATTGTGGGAGTTAAATGATCCCCTCAGATGGGGACAAAGTCAGAAAGGTCCACTCTCACCACCTCTATTCACATAGAACTTGACGCTTTAACAAGAGCAAGAAGACGAGAAAAGTGCATGGAGACATTCCAATGTGAACCAACATACAAGGCGTCCCTCCTTGCAGGGGACATGTTCATCTGTGAAGAGAAACCAGAAGAATCTGCTTCAGCATCACGGGTGAGTGTACAGAAACGGGGCTATTTGAGACGTATCCTCACGGCAGTGGTGCTGCCCCTGTGGGCTGGCAAAGCAGCAGATAAGTGGACGGAACTGACTTCTTGCGGGAAACCATCCCCAGAAACACAGCTTCTCCCAGAGGTGCAGCCTCCAGGAGGAACTGGGCAGCACACTGGTCCCCAGAGTTCACCCCAAATCCCCTGCTGACTGGAGGGGCCACACGTGTTTGCTCATTGAACTGAGCCCACGGAACATGACATCTCCCGCCTCTTTAGGACAGGAAGTAGGTTTGCACTGGGGGCCAAGAGCCCCCTGAAGCCTGGCTGCCCCCATTCTCCCACAGAAGCGGGGAGAGGGGTGCCCCTAGAGGTCACACTTCAGAGTGGGGTTCCCAGGTCCCCAGTAAGCATGCTGCGGTGTGAAGCTGGGGAGGCGCTCAGTGAACTTCTAACTGACATTGAACCCCACATGCGTGTTGAAGGGAAGGGGTAACGAAGTCCCTGTCTCCTCCTGGCACCTGGGAAAACGGACTTTTCCTCATTTAGGTTTGTATTCCTTCAGCCTCACGGAGCCCTGACCAGCTGGCTCGGGAGGGTCCCCCACAGCAAGGCCCAGCATCTGCCTACAGGAGAGGGGGTCTGGGTGGTTCTTCTCTTTAAGTCTCTGGAGAGAGGTTCCGGCCCAGCTCCCCATGCACCCCTGTATCCTGGCCCCTGGGGCTGCCCTTCTGGGGGCCTCTCCATCCTGGTTCCCCTGGTTCTGGCAACACAGACAACCCCCAGGTCTGCTGTTCCCTGGCAGGACCCTGGCTGCCTGCATGCGGTGCGGGGCCTCCACAGTGTTAACTAGACATGGGGGGAGGGCCCTATCCGTATAGCTCAGTGGATAGAGTGTCAGCCTGCGGACTGACGGGCCTCCGGTTTGATTCCTGTCATGGGCACGGACGTCCATTGCAAGCTCCATCCCTGCCTGCAAGAGACACCTCCTCACTGTGTCTCTATGGGCTCCCCCTCTCCCCTCCCTTCCACTTTCTCTAAAAATAAGTGGGAAATATCCTCGGGTGAGGATGAACACTACTAACTGAATAAAGGAATCTTTAAAAAAATATATAGAAAGAAGGAAAGAAATGGTAAGAGGTCACCCCAGAGCCCTCCGAGTGTTGCTCATTGGTTGAGCTTCGACCTAAAACCAAGAGGTCAGGGTTGGAGTCCTGGTCAGGGCACTTTCCTGGGCTGCTGCCTGGACCCCCAGTGGGGGGCGTGCAGGAGGCAACTAATCTATGATTCTCTCTCATCACTGATGTTTCCATCTCCCTCCCCTCCTTTCCTCTCTGAAATCAATAAAAATTTTTTTTAAAATAAGAATAAAAAATGAAAAGGAAGAGAGAAGGAAGGCTTCATGGTGTCTGACCTGCCCATGCCTCCTCCTCCCCAGCGAGATCGCACTTTCCAAGTGGTGGTGGCCGCCTTCCCAGAGGAACAAGGGACCACAGTCCCAGATTCCTGTGTCCCTCTGTCCTCACCTGGGGCTGTGGGAGGATGGACACAGGTGGCCGCTCTCCTCTGAGAAGGGAGGTGCTCACCTGCCCCCAAGGACAACGTGGTGCCTCAACTCTCTACCCAGCGTTTTACTTCCAAGAGCCAACATATTCCTTTTTTATCTTCTTTCATCCTCACCCAAGGATATTGTTCCATTGCTTTTCAGAGAGAGAGTGGAAGGGAGGGAGGGGAAGAGAGAAACATTGATGAGAGAGAAACACATCAACTGGGTGCCTCCTGCATGTACCCTCACCAGGGCAAGGGCCAGGGAGGGGCCTGCATCGCAGGTACGTGCCCTTGACCAGAATTGATCCTCAGACCCTTTGGTTCAAAGGCCAACACTCTATCCACTGACACAAACTGGCCAGGGCCATGACTCCATTTATTAAATTTATTTATTCATTTATTCGTATTTATTAATGTTTTATTGTTGAAAGGATCACATATGTCCCCTTTACCCATTGATCCCCTCCAGCCCACCTCCACCACCTACTAGGGCTCCATGTGTAAATGATGGAAACTCTCCCCTGTGAGAGGCTGGGAAACAAGGCTTGTGCACACGCACAGCAGGGAACTGAGGGAAATGTGTGCTTTGGGGAGGCAGCTGTGTGCTTGTGAGAGTGGCAGCAGGTTAGAGACGGAGGCTGCGGCCACAGCGTCCAGCCCAGCCTCTCCTGCCTCCTCACAGGCATATGTTAGAGTTTTGTGGACGATTTGGTTGTGGAAAATAACCCGGAGAATCTTTCAGTCTCAAAATAAAAGCGTCATTCCATGCAAATTCTTATTCCCAAACCCCAGAGCAACATGGCCCACGACCGGTGAAGGAGAGCGAGAGGAAACACCCTCTACGCACCTCTGGGGAGCACCCCTGGGTCCTCATCAAAACCCCGAGGAAGGAGGACTCTCAAACCTGGAAGCTGCCCCCAAAGGAATGGGGTCAAGGTGAGGGGTATCAGGAAAGGAGGGAGGGAGGAGGGTCAGGATGGGAACCCCTGTGGCCAACATCCTTGAGTCCTTTCCCCTCTGGGGTCGCCCCTAGGATGACAAGGTCAGGCATGCAGCCCAGGGTCACAGCTGCACCTTATATGCAGACTCCATGCAAATGGGGCTCTCCTCCTGCTCATAAAAGGGGGCCCTTGCCCGGCATGTTGGGGAGACACCCAGAGCCCAAGCGCCTGAGACAGGACCCCAGGGGCTCCACCATGGACTTGGTGCCAAGCTGCGTTTTCCTCCTGATCATTTCTCAAGGTCATTCTCAGGAGTGGGGAGCGCTGAGACCTGTGCCTGTGCCTGTGTGTGCTTCCATGTGATTCTAAGTCCCCCTGTGTCTCTTTGTTTGCAGGTGTCCAGTGTGAGGTGCAGCTGGTGGAGTCTGGGGGAGGCCTGGTGCAGCCTGGCGGGTCTCTGAGACTCTCCTGTGCAGCCTCTGGGTTCACCTTCAGTAGCTACTGGATGAGTTGGGTCCGCCAGGCTCCAGGAAAGGGGCTGGAGTGGGTCTCACGCATTAGTAGTAGTGGTAGTTACATATACTACGCCGACTCTGTGAAGGGCCGCTTCACCATCTCCAGGGACAATGCCAAGAGCACACTGTTCCTGCAAATGAGCAGCCTGAGAACTGAGGACACGGCCGTGTATTACTGTGCCAGAGACACAGTGAGGGGAAGTCTGTGTGAGCCCAGACAATAACCTCCCTGAGGAGGCAGCAGGGCTGGGCTGCAGGGAGCATGGAGGACACCAGGGGGCGCTCAGGACCCACAGCACAGAGAGCAGCCCCAGTAGCAGGGGCAGAGGGAGCAGGGAGGGAAGGGCCTTCCTGTTGGGCTCAGGGATTTCCTCTCAAGCTCTCAGCTGCCTCCAGGGAAGGCTCTTCCTTCTCATGTTCTCACTGCAGACAACAGTGAAGAAGGGCACTGTGTTTGCAGGTGACATGAAGGCAGGGAGTGGACTCTCCTTCACCAAGTCTCTTATTTTCTGTTTCTCTTTCTCTACAAGGAGATCATCCTCAGTGCTCTCGGCGTCCTGGGTTTGGGAAACGTTCCCACCATGAGAGACCCCATCGTAGCCCAGGTCCCTGTGTGCTGACCTCAGGCCCTCCTGTCCCCACCTTTCCCTCTCACAGGCTCACCTGAACCCACCTTTCCTTCTCACAGGCCCACCTGCCCCCACCTTTCCCTCTCACAGGCCCACCTGCCCCCACCTTTACCTCACAGGCCCACCTGCCCCCACCTTTCCCTCTCAAAGGCCCACCTGTCCCCACCTTTCCCTCTCACGGGAACAAGTGGCGCCATGATGACGAGGATCATCCCCCAGGACCTCCCATCACAGCTCTCTGTCATCCCTACCACACGCTTCCTTCCTGGTCCTCATTCACTCGGGTGGATGTGCAAACCCACCCCAAATTCTGGCTTCAATCATCACAAAACCTTGGGTCTGATTTGCTTTGTTTCCCAATGAAGGGGACCCTGTGGTTACAGGAATATCCCAGCAGATGGCTCAGGGTGACCCCCACATCAGCACCCTTAGCTCCATTGTCCCCACCTTAACCATCTGCAAAGTCCTGTCATATAAGAACACCCACAGGCCCCCGCGATGAGAACCTGGATATTCCTGAGGTCAGGGTCCAGCCATCACAATCCCCTGAGAGTCAGGGCCTCCAGGGCCCCTCAGGAACCTGGGGACGGGTTTCCTTCCTGGGAGCTGGGAGTTGTGTGTGTGAGAGTGTGAGTGCGCATGTGTGTGTATGCACATGGTAATCTGTTTGGAATTGAGCCATGACACCCGTCTGTCTGGGATGCAGACACAGTAGTTTGGACCTCACGTGGAACCTGGGTTAATCTTCAAGCCAATGCTTCCTTTTGAAGGACTCCAGATGTGATGTGTGGCTATTTCAGGGAAGAGCAAGGCAAATGGAACTAGTTGGACAATGAGGAAATCACAACACAATGAAGGAACGGTCCCAGAGATGTGCCTGCTCAGACGTGGTGAATTCCCGTGAATGGTAATTCCCCTCCAGGCTCAGGGTGGGTTTTCCCATGTTGCATGTGGGTCCATCCAGTGAATAGGCTTTAGGGCCTGGGGTCGCCCATCATGTAGGGACACGGTGATGGCACTGCCCAGGGCCACACGCAGACCCAAGGAGGCACTGGAGAGGGAGGACATGGTGCCTCTGAAATGAGCTCCTAATGAAGCAGGAAAGCCCCACATGCCCTCCCGCTCCCTGCTTAGAACCAAGTCACATGTCCACATGGACTCAGACCCTGATGGAGAGAACGAGGTGGAGCCACCAAGGCTAACCAGGTTTCTATGATATTAGATCCATCGGCTCCAGTAACAGGCGGTTTTCTGGATGATCTATTCATTCTGCAATAATGGACAGAGAAAAATAATACTCTTCATATAAAAGTTATTTTTCATATGTTTCTTCATATCAGTGTTTTACATCAAGATTTTTATCATTAAACTAGAGGCCTGCTGCATGAAATCTGTGCACTCAGTGGCTGGGGGTGGGGATAGGGGGTCCCTCAGCCCAGCCTGTGCCCTCTCGCAGACTGGGAGCCCTCAGGGGATGTCCTACTGATGGCTTAGGCCCACTCCCTCAGCTGCCTGATGCGCCCCCTGTGGGAGCACAATGACCACCAGGGGGCAGCTCCTGGGTTGGACGTCTGCCCCCTGGTGGTCAGTGCACGTCATAGCGAGCAGTTGAGCTGCCTTAGCATATCATTAGCATATTATGCTTTTATTGGTTGAACTGCCAACTGGATGACTGGACACTTAGCATATTAGGTGTTTTTTATGTAGGATTTACAAAACTACAATTTAATTTCTGCCCCATTGATAGCAACAACTTCACCTAAACTGATCTGGTCATGATAACTTTCTTCTATGTCCCAAGGCATGGAACTGGGTCTACAGCAGAGTCTAGAGAAGAAACACCACAAAGGAGGCCGTGCAGCTGCTACACATCCAGCACCAAACTGCCCTGAAGGAGTAGGACCCGGGAGCTCTGTCTGTGTCTCTCTAGTTCCTGCTTCTGGTTCCCAGGGACCCTACAGATCCTCCTCTCTCCCCCAACACTTGGTCCACTGGCTCTAGGCTCACACTCTGGTCTTAGTTGTCCTCTGAACAGTTTGTAGCAGAAACAGTGTCAGGCAACTTCCCGCCTCCAGAACATGAACCTCCTGCACTTTTACATCTTTCTCGGGTTGTGAGATTGGATTTCCCTTGATTGTCATGACTGGTGACTGTAAAGGCATCTCTCACTGTAAGCCCTACTCGTGTTCTTTTATGACAATTTTCTCTCCTGGGTCTTTGTACAGGTCCCTGCAGCAGTACGGTCCAGAGAGGAGGCCACAGGCCTGATGTTGGGCTCACTTTTATCACATGTCGACACTTGAACAAGCTACAAACCTACTTAGAATTTTATATTTAGTTATTGAAATGTTATCCTGACCACAATCCTCCCACAGGACACTCTCACCTGCATGGAGGCACTGCCTTCCCTGTAGGTCTCCCACCCAGAACTCCCTATATAGCAGAAGGACATGCAAATGGGGGCCCCTCTGATCATAAAAACCCACCCCAACCCTGCAACTCTGGGACAGGAGCCCGGCTCCAGGATCCCCAGGTGTGTCCATTCCCTGATCAGGACTGAACACTGACCACTCACCATGGGGTTGGGGCTCAGCTGGGTGTTCCTTGTTGCTATTTTGAGAGGTAATTTAAGGAGATGAAGAAACACTGAGTATGTGAGTGGACATGGGCGAGAGGAACAGTGGAAGTATGAGAGTTTCCTAATGAGGACGTTTTTGTGTTTGCAGGTGTACAGTGTGAGGTGCAGATGGGGGAGTCTGGAGGAGGCTTGGTGCAGCCTGGGGGGTCTCTGACACTCTCCTGTGCAGCCTCTGGATTCATCTTCAGTAGCTACAACATGGACTGGGTCCTTCAGGCTCCAAGGAAGGGGCTGGAGTGGGTATCAGGCATTAATTGTCTTGGTAGCACACACTACGCCCACTCTGTGAAGGGCCGCTTCACCATCTCCAGCGACAACGACAAGAACTCGCTGTACCTGCAAATGAGCAGCCTGAGAGCTGAGGACATGGCTGTGTATTACTGCGCAAGACACAGTGAGGGGAAGTCAGTGTGAGCCCAGACACTAACCTCCCTGCAGGAAGATCTCTGACCACCAGGGGGCGCCCAGGGTCCCTGAACACAAGGACCATCTCAGCAGCAGGTGCAGTTGGAAGGTTGGGCAGTTTCCTGTGTGGTTTCCTCCTCATGTCACAGTTTCCCTCAGGGAACCTCTGGATCCTGATTCTGCTCTTACCTCTGAGGACTCTGAGGGAGAAAGTCTGTTATAAACAGAAACAACTTCCTCACATGGACAAACCGCAGAGTCTTTGCAGGCACTCCTGTGCCAAGTACCAGGTAATGATCAAATCTTCTGACCCAGGTCACCTAGATCCAACGAGAGGCTCTTCTGACTCCACAGTGCAGCTCAGCCCCACACAGCTCAGGGCCAAGCCAGCCAGCAGGACAGGAGCGTGGTGGACAGTGGGCACCAGTCCTGTGACCCCAAAGCTAGAGAAGAAAGATCCCTGCTGGTGAAGGTTATTGAATTGTCATCATACTCACAGCACTGAGAGTAGCTGACACCAGGCAGAGGCAGCTGACCCCCAGCAGCTCGGTCCAGATGTCCAGGATGACCACCAATACCCACACCAAGGGGCATGGGATGTGTATTATGCACGTAGCTGAACTCTCTGGAAGCACAGGAAAGGCCCTTCAGGAAGGCAGAGCTGCTTTGATGGAGCCAGGAAAGGAGACTCCCTCAGGGATTTTATTTGTTGAGGGGATGGGGGAGGGGGACTCTGCTTCCAGGGGTTGTGTGGCTTCAACCTCTTAGTGACCAATGACGAGGAGACCAATATTTCGGGTCAGATTCCTGTGGGGGGCATATGGAGAAGAGGCAGGAATGAGCCATACATTGTCAGCAGTCAAATGTAAATAATATAATGTCTGGCTACCTATTGCCCTTCACAATGTTAATAAATGACCAAATATGAAGTAAAGGGTCAGTACTGTGTGCAACAACCATGTCTACAGAAAATGGGTGCGAGAACTATTATACCTAAGACGATGTTGTGGATGAGGATGATCATGGTGGTGATGATGACGATGACCATGGACTGAGACAGGGGTCCTGATCCAATGGAATGAAGGCTCCTCATACAGACACACTGTCACCTTGGCTCCTGCAGTGAGGGGTGTCCAACTTTCCCTGTAGGTGTTGTGAGATTTCATAAATGGGACCCCAAAGAATGAGGCAGCTTGGGTGATTCAGGTGAGACCATGTGAATAATGACCCTACAGGTGTCTGAGCGCTAATCCTATTGGCCTGGGAAGGTGTCACCTTCTAGAACAGAGACACTGTGAGAATGTGCATGTAGGAAACAGGGGTCCCCTTCCCAACAGTTTGCACTGACAGGTTCCTTATTTCCCTTGATCCCTGCCTGCATGACCTTTAACGCTTCTACTTCAATGAACTCCTGCTCACCATTATTCAGGTATTTCCTACGATGATGGGAGCTGTCTCTACGATGCCCTGCACTTCCTTCTGGGCCTTCACTGGAGAAGACTTTAAACCCACATGTCCAGTAGCTCTTTGTCCATGAACATCAGGCACAGTTCTGTCATGTGACTCAAATCAAGTCCAGCTTCCTCCCCTCACCCAGGTCCATAGCCACGTCCAGATTTATGGGTAGTTTCCCAGCAGCGCTCCCCTCTGCTACCAGAACCTGCTCCAGTTCCTGTGGCTGCTGTAGCCAATCCACATGGACAGTGGAAGCCCAGCATTTTCTAGGGTGTTCTTTGTAAAATCACCCAAAACAGGTCCCATCAAAGACAATAGTGATGAATTGAACATTAATAAAATAAACACATTTTCCCCACCAAATATTCCATCAAGTAAATTTAATGACAAGCTTAGCAAGAGAATATCTCTCAAATCCTGTGCCTGATGGAGAATGTGTACATTGCACATTAAGGGTGTGGTATGTTGTGGGGAGAGCCCGGCACCCTCTGACCACAGTGAGCATCCTCAGGGACAGGGCAGAGGGAGGCTGGGATGAGGCATCCTGACAGGGTTGAAGTGTCCTTTCCTGTGAGAAAATGTATGCTAGGAATTCAACAATTCCCCTCCCTCTGAACCCCAACATCACTGATAACACTAGACTGAGAAATCAGGTCACTTAACAGGCTGCCATATCACTTCAACATATGAAAGATTCTCAGTGGTGCACAGGCATAATCACTGCTTTTATTTCTAATCTTTTCTCCAGGTTAAATCATGATTATCTCTGCTGTGATTATCTCTGCTGTGCTATATGCAATGGGCTTGCATAAGGGAAGAGTTTCGCAGTGAGTTATAACACAATAAAAGGTTCCAACATCAAGAATCAAGGGTCTCCCTTTTCCTTGTGCTTTGGTAGTAGTTACTCAGATCAAAGTGAATACGGACCACAGATCCTCTACTTATAAGGGAAAGGCTGCCCCACATGCAAATTTCCATTCAAGCTCCAGGGTACATCCTCCCCTGGGCTGGGCAGGCTCACAGCTCTCTCCTCACTCAGGGCTGAGGTCTCTGGGAAGGCAGAGCTGTGGTCTAGAAGAAGATGAGACTGCTGGGTCTTCTCCTGTGCCTGCTGACAGCCCCACAAGGTGAGGGTTTAAGGGGTCACGCAGGGGTCATGGGGTGGCTCTGACTGCAGGTGACTGACAGGACTGATGCTCCTTGTCCCCAGGTGTGCTGTCCCAGGTCCAGCTGCAGGAGTCGGGCCCAGGACTGGTGAAGCCCTCGCAGACCCTCTCCCTCACCTGCACTGTGTCTGGATTCTCTCTGACAAGCTATCTTGTACACTGGATCCGCCAGGCTCCAGGAAAGGGTCTGGAGTGGGTCGGGGCTATGTCGAGAGATGGAAGTACAGGCTATAACCCAACTCTAAAATCGCGCCTCAGCATCACCAGGGACACGTCCAAGAGCCAAGTTTACTTAACACTGAACAGCCTGAGAACCGAGGACACGGCCGTGTATTACTGTGCGAGACACACAGTGAGGGGAAGTCACTGTGAGCCCAGACACTAACCTCCCTGAGGAGACAGCAGGGCTGGGCTGCAGGGGGCGCTCAGGACACCAGGGGGCGCACAGGTCCCACAGCACAGAGAGCAGCCCCAGGAGCAGGGGCAGAGGAAGGTGGGAGGGAAGGGCCTTCCTGTTGGGCACAGGGATTTCCTCTCAAGCTCTCAGCTGTCTCCAGGGAGGGCTCCTGCTCTTTCTCTGAGGCTCTGATTTCCTGCTTTCTCACTGCAGACCCCAGAGGAGGAGGTGACACTGCTGCTGGCAGATGACAAATGGGCAGTGATGGGGACTCTCCTCACAACATGATACTGTACATACAAAACCTGAAAGACTCAACCAAAAAACTACTGGATTTGAGAAACAAATTCGGTAATGTAGCAGGATAGGAAATTAACAGCCCAAAATCAATGGAACTTTTTACAACAATAACGAATTCTCAGAAAGGGAAACCAGACCAACAATCCCATTTACCATTGCATCAAAAAATTATGATACTTCAGAATAAACTTAGCCAAGCATGTAAATGACTTGTACTCAGAAAAACACAGGAGGTTGAATAAATAGATAGAGGAAGACATAAACAAGTGAAAAAGTATACTGTGATCATGGATTAGTAGAATTAACATCATAAAAACGTCCATATTACCCAGAGCACCCTACAGATTCAATGTAATCCCTATTAAAATAGCAACAGCATATTTCACAGATCTACAACAAGTACTCCAAAAATTTATATGGAACCGAAAAAGATCCCACGTAGCCACAGCCATCTTGAGAAAGAAGAATAACGGTGGAGGGATCACAATACCAGATATCGAATTATACTCCAAAGCCATAGTAATCAAAACAGCCTGGCACTGGCACTAGAACAGGCATATACATCCATGGAACAGAAGAGAGAACCCAGATTCTACCCAACCCATTACGCTCAATTAATCTATGGCAAAGGAGGCAAGAGCATACAATGGAGTCAAAACAGTCCTTCAATAAATATTGTTGGGAAAATTGGACAGGTAAATGAGCAACAAAATGAAACAACACACGAACATACACCACACACAAGAGTAAACTCAAAATGATTAAAAACTTAAATGTAAGTAGGGAAACCATAAAAATCCTAGAAGAAGCCACAGGCAGCAAAATCTCAGATATCTCTCATAGCAATGTGTTTGCAGATACCTCTCCCAGGACAAAGGAAACTAAGGAGAAAATAAACAAATGGGGATACAGCAGAATAAAAAGTGTCTGCACATTAAAGAATCCATCCACAAAATGAAAAGGGAGCCCACAGTATGGGAGAACATATTTGGCAAGGACACATGTGATGAAGGGTTAATATCCAAAATGTATAAGAAACCCATTCAACTTAACCAAAGGAAGACAAACAATCCAATTTAAAAATGGGCAAAGGACCTAAATACACACTTCTCCAAAGGGAACATACAGATGGCCAAGAGACATAGAAAAATGCTCAGAGTCAGTGACCATCAGAGAGATGCAAATTAAAGGACAGTTTGGTATCAGCTCACACCTGTCAGAATGGCGACCATCAACAAATCAACAAATGACAAGTGCTGGAGAGGGTGTGGAGCAAAGGGAACCCTCCTACTCTGCTGGTGGGAATGCAGGCAGGTGCAGCCACTATGAACACAGAATGAAGTTTCCTCAAAAAATTAAAGATGGAACTGCCATTTGACCCAGTGATCCCACTTTTAGGAATATAAGCTAAGGGACCCCCAAAACCAATCAGAAACAATGGATGCACCCCTATGTTCATAGCAGCACAATTTGCAATCACTAAGATCTGAAAACAGCCCAAGTGCCCATGGGTAGCTGAGTGGATAAAAAGCTATGGTACATTTATGCCCTGTAATACTATGCAGCAGTAAAAGAGAAGGATCTCTTATGCTTTGGGACAGCATGAAGGGACCTGGAGAGTATCATTCTAAGTGAAATAAGCCAGTCCCAGAAAGCCAAGTATCACATGATCTCACTCATATGTGGAACCTAATGAACAAAATAAAATGATGAAGAGAGTGGATCCAGAGACCTGGAAGCATGGAGCAGACTGGGGAATCTCAGAGAGAAGTCATGGTAGGTTGGGTGGGTGGGAAGAGGTCAACCAGCAAACTCATATGCATAGAGGCTTAATCCAGGGACACAGACAATAGGATGGTGAAGACCTGGGGCACCCAGGGGTGGGGTAGAAGATGTCAATGGGGGAAACAAGGGAACATGAGTAATACCTTCAACAATAAAGGTACAATTTCAAGAAAAAAGAATTAGGACTTGGACCCTCAGACACCCACTGAACATGGTCCCTGTGTCACCATCTTCTCTCAGGTGGGGTCAAGACCTCAGCTATGAAATACTCTGCCTCATGAATATGCAAAAGAGAGGAGGCAGAGGAGGTTAAATATGGGTAAGTCTGTGCCCTGAGGGCATCACCCACAGCCACACCCTCCCCTACAGAAGTGCTCCCAGCACAGCCCTCACCATGCACTGGAGCTGGAGAACCCTCCTCCTGGTGGCCATGGTGACAGGTAAGGGGCTTCCATCCTGGTTACGGAGGGTCCAGGGACAGTCCAGGGGGATTCCACTCACTCCTGTCTCCTCCCACAGGTGTCCACTCCCAGGTGCAGCTGGTGCAGTCTGGGGCTGAGGTGAGGAAGCCTGGGGCCTCCGTGAAGGTCTCCTGCAAGGCTTCTGGATTCACCTTCACCAGCTACTTGATGCACTGGGTGAGACAGGCCCCAGGACAGGGGCTTGAGTGGGTGGGGATGGTTAACCCTTTATTTAGAATAACAAACTACGCACAGAAATTCCAAGGCAGAGTCTCCATGACCGCAGACACGTCCACGAGCACAGCCTACATGGAGCTCAGCAGCCTGAGAGCCGAGGACAGGGCCATGTATTACTGTGCGAGACACAGTGAGGGGAAGTCAGTGTGAGCCCAGACACTAACCTCCCTGAGGAGGCAGCAGGGTGGGCTGCAGGGAGCGTCAATGACCAGCAAGTGGCGCTCAGGACCAACACAGGTCCCTCACCAGGAGCAGGTGGAGAGCTAAAGATACCATTTCCTGCTTTGTCTTAAAACAGTTTTAATCTGAGGCTCAGCCACAGAGCTCACAGAAAGCCCTGTCCTAGGTCTAGTTTTAGGGATTGTGTTTGTGAACAAAAAGGGGGCTCTGTCCTAAATCTGACAAAACTCAGTGACTGACAGGACCCTCACAGGCAGCTTTGATCACATGTTCCTACCTGGGCAGTCCTGGGGGTGGGCTCGCCCCAGGCCTATGACTTCTTTACTAAAAGGCTCCTCTTTGCCTGAAGCACCCCGTCCATGGTTCCTGTGCATCTGGGTTAACACACCTGTGACATCAGCATGACCACCCTCAGGAGAGCACCTCCTGTTCACTATCCTGTCACCCAGTCCCGCCTTGCACTCTCCCACCTCCATGTCACTCCTCACCTTCCCTCAACTTCAAATGCGCAGAAGCCGCTGCAAACCATTACTCTCCGGAGCATTGGAGGTCTTGCTCCCTATAGTTGTCGACAGTTTGGCCCCAATAAAATCTTATAAACATTCCCTACATGTTTGGACATTCCTTACATCAACATGGTGTCTTTTCTTCATTTACAACATATGTTCACACATGTTTCTTCCCGTGTGGAGAGGGAAGTGCACAGAATTATAAAAACCTGCTACCTTGACGGGATGAGTTCAAATGAGTTCACAGGTGTTGGAGATGAGACAAGTTTGCTGTTGGTTGTCATGGATGGAAGATCCCGTCTTTTTCCTGCCCAGCAGGTGTGACTGGGCGGTTGAGCATCGACCTATGAACCAGGAGGTCACAGTTCAATTCCTTGGTCAGGGCTCATGCCAGTCTTCATCTCTGGTGGGTTCGGGGGGAGAAGGGGCAGGAGGCAGCGGATCAGTGATTCTCATCATTGATGTTAGCATCACTCCACTGGCCTCCTCTCTGGAGTCAAGGAAAGTGTATAAAGAAGGAGAAGGAAAGAAAGGAGGCTTCCCCAGCTGTGCCTTCTCCCCTGTGACACTCTGGCACGTTCCCCTGCTGGTTGAATCGGCATAAAATCCACAACATAAATGAGCCACTTTGAAGTCATTCACATCAGAACCTCTAAGCCCCTGGAGAATATTTTTAAGAGTTTATTTGAGACAAACTTGAGCACCTGAACAGTGAGCCCAGCTTCTTCTGTCCCCGGGATCGGGGGTCACCAAGTCCAACAATGAAATCGGGACCAGAAGGTTTAAGCAAAAGCGTGGAGCGTTTATTACAAGCAGATTCAGGCTCCTGGCATGGGGAGGGGCCCCCTGAGGGGCTGCCCCTGAAGCCTGTGGTCTCGGGTGTATATGTGCCACCAGCCCGCTCCGTGTCCCCCCGTGTGCCCACCTGATGGCCCTCCTTGTTCCTGCCCAGCAAGGGGCCTGCACGTCCCCTGTTCCCTTGTGTGCGCTCCCCTTCCTGTCTCAGGCTCTCCCTCGTTTCCCAGGCTCCCGCTCTGAGTCCAGAAACATTCTGCTGTGTCTGCCTGGTTGGTGCCTGTGGTTAGGCTGCTCAGAGGGCCGAGTCTGCCCTGCCTACCAGCCACCTGCCTTTGTTTCCCATGGACCTTGCCCTGTCTGCCTGCCCGTCAAGCTAACTCCCCTCAAAGCCACCCCTTCTGGACGTGTGTCTGGGGTCCTCCAGGAACAGGAAGCTCATCTTCCTAAAACACAGGCTCTCCTTACAAACACCAGAGTCACTGCTCAGCCCGGGCCCCTCCTCCCGCCTCTGCTGGCCTGGGATGGGCGCTGCCCCCTCTATTCTCTCTGTTGTTGGCAGATTTCCGGGGTGGTTGCTCTTCTCCCTTCTCATTCTCTGTTGGTCAAAATGGGTCACTGAGGAGAAGGGGCAGAAGCAAAATGGTGGCGTAGGCAGCTCCAAACTCTTGTTCCTCCAAAAAAACATCAAAAAACAAACCCAAACTCTCAGGACTGGCATCTGTCTGGCTCTCAAACACAGTCAGACCTGCAGCAACTGAGCGAACCCCGAGTCAAGTACATGCTACTCAGAGAGGGAAGGAGCCCGGCCAGTGTGGCTCAGGGGCTGAGCGTCCACCCAGGAACCACCAGGTTATGGGTTTGATTCCGGGTCAGGGCACACGCCCTGAGTTGTAGGATCAATCCCCAATAGGAGGCATGCAGGAGGCAGCAGATCAATGATTCTCTCTCCTCATTGATGTTTCCATCCCCTTCTTCCTCTCCCTACCTCTCTGACATCAATAACAATACTTTTTAAAGATTGATAAAAACATCAAATGTCACAAACACAAAAATGAAAAACCAGAAGATAAAGGAAGATGGCTTTAAAGTGCTGAAGAGAAAATGAAAAGCCATCCACTTGGAATTCTAAACTAACTGAAAATATATTTCCACAGGGAATGAAGCCTGATTGATGTCGCTCAGTGGTTGAGCTTCGACCTATGATTCCATTCCTGGTCAGGGCACATGCCCGCGTTGTGGTATCCATACCAACTGTGACCATGCAGGACACAATAGATCAATGATTCTCTCTCATTATTGATGTTTCTATCTCTCCCTCCCTCTCTGAAATCTATGAGATATATATTAAAATAAGTAAATGAATAGGCTGTGGGGTTGATTCCCAGTCCTGGAAGTTATGGGAGGCAACTGATAAATATTTCTCTCTCCCATCAATGTTTCTCTTTCTCTCCCCATCTTTCACTAATCAATGTTTCTCTCTCACATCAAAGTTTCTCTCTCTCCTTCTCTCTCTCTCCTTTCCTTTCCCTCTAAAAATCAATGAACACATCTTCAGATGAGGACAAAGAAAAGTAAATCCGGCCTGGCTCATGTGGCTCAGCTGTTTATCTTTGACTTAGGATCCAAAAACTCAGTGGTTTGATTCCTGGTGAGGACACATGATGGGGTTGTGGTCTCTATCCCCAGTGGGGGTCATTCAGGGGGGAGCCAATCGATGATTCTCTCTCCTGGATGTTTCTCTCTATCCCTCTCCCTTTCTCTCTCTCTAAATATCATGAAAGTTATATATTTTTAAAAAGATCAGTATCTATATTTATCCCTACATATATCTATATCTATATCATCTGTATCATCTATATCTATATCATCTATATCCATATCTATATCTATATCTATATCTATATCTATATCATCTATATCTATATCTATATCTATATCTATATCTATATCTATATCTATATCCATGGGAACAGAGGCACATTGATTTAATCCCTAAGGAGTCACTAATTGTGCCCACATCGCACTTCCTGACCACCTCCTGCAGCACAGCCCCTGCTGTGGAAGAAGAGGTCCCTGGGCACGGTGACCAGGACCCCAAGGAGGGCCTGGTTCTCTGAGGGCACAGTCAGCACCTCCTTCCAGGAGAAGCTCCAGAGACCAGGATATCCCCTCACCTCTTGCCCTTTGTATGTGCAGACACCTCCCATATGCAAATGCCCACATGGGAGCCAGACACACACACAGTTGGCGGCCACTTAAATGCAGGGCCTCCTCACCCTGGAGAATACTTTCTCGGGGACGAGGACCTCACCTGCAAGACATGACTCCCCTGTGGCTCTTCCTCTTCCTTCTGTCAGCTCCCAGATGTGAGTGACTCAGGGCTTAGACGTGAGGAGATGGGGACACTGCCTCTGAGCCCAGGACTCACTGTGTTCTCTCTGTCCCAGGTGTCCTGTCCCAGGTGCAGCTGCAGGAGTCGGGCCCAGCACTGGTGAAGCCCTCGCAGACCCTCTTCCTCACCTGCACTGTCTCTGGATTCTCCATCACAACCAGTCCTTACTGCTGGGCCTGGATCCGCCAGTCCCCGGGGAAGGGGCTGGAGAGGATGGGTGAAATATGTTATGATGGAAACACTTACTACAGCCCCTCCCTCAAGAGCCGAACCTTCATCTCCAGAGACACGTCCCAGAACCAGTTCTCCCTGCAGCTGAGCTCCATGACCACCGAGGACACGGCCGTGTATTACTGTGCGAGACGCACAGTGAGGCGAAGTCAGTGTGAGCTCAGACACAAACCTCCCTGAGGAGACAGGAGGGTTGGGCTGCAGGGGGCGCTTAGGACACCAGGGGGAGCTCAGGACCACATACATGAGGACCAGCTCAGGAGCTGGGACCTGGGGGATATAGTCTCTCATGATCTGGTTGGTGGTTTTATTTTCCAGGTGTAAACACCCTCCTCCAGGACTCTCTGCCCCTCCCCTTTATGCCTTATGTTTCCTTTCACACCACCCCTTAGAGCAGTGGTTCTCAACCTTTCTAATGCACCGACCCTTTAATACACTTCCTCATGTTGTGGTGATCCCCAACCATAACATTATTTTCGTTGCTACTTCATAACTCCAATTTTGCTACTGTTAATGAGTCGTAATGTAATTATCTGTGTTTTCCGATGATCTTAGACAACACTGCTAGCTGTTCTCAACTTGTGTGTCACGACCCATACGTTGAGAACCACTAGCAGGGTCGCCTAAGACCATTGGAAAACACAGATATTTACATTACGATTCATAACAGTAGCAAAATTACAGTTATGAAGTAGCAACAAAAATAATATATTATGGTTGGGGGTCACCACAACATGAGGAACTGAATTAAAGGGTCGCGGCATTAGAAAGGGAGAGGAAATCACTTTCCTCTGCCCCATTGATCAGTCAGAAGGAGGCCTTAATATTTCCCTTAGTCCCTCCTCCAGGAGACATTGCTATGTTAAGGAGGCCATTGGGAACGTCGTTGGGCAGTGACCAGAGAAACGTTACTACAGCCCCAGTGTAGTGAACCCCTTTCAAGACCCACATGGTTCAGGGTTCATGTTCAGGGTTTGGGCTCTGGAGGAGGCCACACGCAAATGAAAGAGACTAGAAAATATTAATTTCCAAATATTGGGGGCAACACAGGAGCCCAACTCAAGGGGAAGGACTTCAACCCACTCTGGCCTTGCTACCCCTTTTACTAAGACTATGGGATACACCCATAGCTTTAGGCAGGCAATTCCAATAATAGCCAATCAGCAAGGATTTACATAAAACTAAAAGGTGGAAGTTGCTTTAGCTACCATTGTCTCAACTAAACAGTGGAAGGTTGGCTCTGACCTTTCAGAGCCTCAAGGTTAACCAGCCTTCCTGGTTCCTTGTCCACACCTCTCTGCTAGTGAGGACAATGGGCGGATTCCAACATCTCTCCCGTTTCTTTTCCTTAAAAAATCTTGCATCTGCAGGCTAGACATAAACATATGAGAACAAAAATGAGACAAGCAATAATGGTTATGCTGAGAGGCAAATGAATCAGTCTGTAGTAAGTGTCTTTCCGAGCCAACAGCTTTTTGAGTCCCAATTTCAATGACCAACAGTTTTGAGTCCCAATTTCCATGTCCAACAGTTCCTTATGTGTGCATGCCAGCAATGATATTTCAGTTCTGGATGGTGGGCGAACGGTGGCAATGCAGGTCCCACCTTCTCTGGTTTTGGTCCTGGGCAACCTGCAGCGATACACAGCTGCTGATTGCTAGCAAGGCAAGGCGTCTTCAGCGTCTTTCATCTCTGGACTGTTTTTCCTCTTGTCTTCATGGCTGGAGCAATCCGGTCAGTTTCTTTTGGGATCCGTTGTTGCAGGAATCCACATGGACTTGGAGTTGTTTTCTGGAAATATACAAACATATTCTCGACCAAAGGTTAATATATAATTCTTTTCTATAAATTAGACTTAGGATCCATTTTCATTTTTTGCCTAAACAATTTTCCTTTGGCTTATTTTGACACCATGTGTGTTTTCATGGGTGTCTTGCTATTAGCATTTACAAATGAAAATTAATTTCCCAAAGTAAAAAATTTATTCTTACAGGATATTTTTCCACTATCCCCCCTTTTTTGATTTAAATATTAGGAGGCTTTTAGAAATTTTACAATGAAGTCTTGATTACTTTTAATTTTTTGCATAAAAATATGACTGCTTTGGATTCATTGCATGTTAAGCAATTTTACTATGAGATGAACTATCACTAACAATTTTAGTTAACACTTCAGGAACAGTTTTTTGTCCAGTACAATTAAGCTTTCTTAAATATTCGCTTATTTCAATTAGCCAATTCAAATAATTTGAAATAAAGTTTATTTTTTAACTTCACTTGTCCTAGGTTATGGACAATAAATGATATTAATTAAACTTCTACAATTAGTCTTTAAATAACTTTAACATAAGCTTTATCAGGGAGGCAAAGACACAAATTATTTACTTCAGTTTATGAGGCCAAATATAGACTTTCAATTACAGTTCTTCAGATGTTTGAAGAGAACCTCTTTATTTCTTTCCAAAATAATTCTCAGGCTACAGAGAGTTTCATTCAAAATTCTTTGTCTTTCTTTGAATATTATTTTTAAAGAGGATCCCCTTTGGCTAATTAGCATAAACAGAGGGATCATGGGAGATCTCGGTAACTTTATTCAAAGACAGGGGTTGGCCTTTGCTGTTTCAAGATGGCGGCCCCCAGGGGAGTGGCAAGCCATGAGGCCAACATGGCGGCTGCCAACTCAGGCAGTCCAAAAATGGTGACTGTCTAAACTGTTACAGCCAAAACTACACTGCAGACAAACGGAAATCTCACCAGCTGTTTCTGGTGGCTTTATTAGAATTTAATTGTTTATAATTTAAGTAGGTATCTTTAATGAAAAAACCAAAGCAAACTTAGTAAATGTTTACGTCTGGTTCACAAGGCGCAAAAGCGGCCCCACCTCCATCCTAATTAAAAATGCTGGCGGCTATTGTCTTTCTGTCATTTTAACTTTCTGTTGTTGGGTTTTAAGAAACATTTTGCCTACTTAGAGGCCAAAACTTTCATAACATTTATAAGTAAAATATAGTTATTCATTTTTATTGGATAAAGCTTTCCATGCAATGTCAAGCATATGAGATCTGTTAAATTCAAAATATTTCCTTTAAGAAGAGAGAATAACTTCTTGAATTACTCCAGGCCCTTGGAGCTCTCCAAGAATCATCTCTTGGTTAAAGCCTTGAAATTTTAACATGGAAAAAACATCAAATATATATCCATATACGATTTAAATATTATAATACTTTTTATAATTATCTTAAGATATCAATTAAATTTTACACTGGTCTTTATATTGAAAATTTCAGGTGGGATCACAGAAGTAATCATCTTATTTTATTAGACCAATAAGCAACATATTTTGAATTCCTAATTATTAGAGAAAACACATTTTAAATTTCTATACTTTAGGCATTTAATTACCACAACTATATTTACTCCTAATTCAATTTGAATCTTGAACTCTCAGAGCTGGCAAGTCAAATATTTTGCATTTCTTTAGATTAGTAACACTTATATTTTTAAGAATAAATTTCAAAAATACAAGACATAATCAATCAATAGCTTCAATTCTGTCCTCTAGATTTTTCTCAGAAGGAAGCAAACTTGCAAAATTTTAAGCTGCCATAACCCACATTTCTGGATGGCAAAATAGGTTAGGCAAGGGCTTAACCAATTCATTTTAAAAGGACCATGATTTTTTCTGCTGGAGGGAAGTTTGAGTAGCAAACTTGCAGGGAGAGTCTTCTGTCAGGAGCTTCTGGTGGATGAAACAAACGAGGGCTTTAATCTAACAGACAGGAGTGGGTAGAACTGGTCTGTATTTTGAATTTCTAAAGGTTAAGATAATAACAACATCTACTATGAATAATACATGGAGTTAGACTCTCACTGCAGATTAAACATAGGTGAACTTCAAGAAGTCTAAGGTAACTCTCCAAAATGGAACACAGAATAAATTTTCCACAAAATAGCCCATGTCAGGAGTGTAGGGGACAACAAAACAGTCAAATAACTCTCTATATAAAAGCCTAAGTGACCAAACGACCAACAACCAAACGACCATTTGAACGGTCACTATGATGTGCACTGACCACCAGGGGGCAAACACTCAATGCAGGTGCTGCCCCTTGGTGGTCAGTGCACTCCCACAGTGTGAGCGCAACTAGGTGACTGACAGACAGCAGGCTCAATGATGGTGATCACAGCTGTGGCAGCACAATCCTCTCCCGTCTCCGCAGCAGCATGCTACTGACCGATGGCAGGTGAGCAGGGCCAGGATGTCCTGGAGAGGCGTGGCACCCAGTCCGGGCTCAGGCTCCATCCCTCAGGGATGTCAGACTGCCGGTTTTGGCCCGATCCCCACAGGCCCCAAGAGGTCCTAAATTGTGAGAGGGTGCAGACCAGGCTGAGGGACCACACCCGAGCATGAACCTGTGATCCGCACCTCTACTTTATACATGGAATTGGAATCCCATAAGAGGAGAGCGGGGGAACCAAGAAAAATGTTTGAAGAAATTATGGCAAATAGTTTTTTAGAATTTGATGTAAACAATAAAGAGATCTAAGAACACCAAAGTACAATAAGAAGAATGAAAATAAACAACAGTAAATCAAGGCACATTGAAGTCAAACTGGTGAAAAAGATAAAATGCCCAAGGGCAGTAAAGAAAAAAACTACACGTGACTCAAGGAACAAGATTAATAAAAACATCAAAAGTCACATGAAAAAGTACCAAAACCATAAAACAATGGAGTGACGACTCTAAAGAGCTGAAGGAACATTGAGAAGTCATCAACGTAGAATTCAGAACTGGGTGAAATTACAAAATATCAATTTTGTGAGATGCAGCTAGAGTGGTGCTTGGAGGGGAATGGATAGCATTAAATACATAGGTTAGAAAAGAATAAAGATCTTTAAATCAATCATCTAAGCCTCCACTTTAAAAAATTGGAAAAGGGTGAGAACCAATTTGGAGGCACAGGTAAATGCATGTTCCCGCTGCCTCCCGCAACCACATGAAATGCACAACTAAAATAGAGAACAACCATTTTTCCAGACTAGGGAGGTAAAGAAGAAAGGACAACGAGACGGGTAGGAAGGGTGGAGTCGGGGAGCAGGCTGGTCTGACACCCACAAGTTGCATGTTTTTAATCGGCAGGGATATCTCAGCTCTGGGGGCCTCCTGTGAGAAGCAAAGGGTCCCAGCACCACACCAGACCCCCAACCCAGGGTTCCAGAGCTGGGAAGAGAAGTCCTCAGAGCTTCAGGATGTAAAAACCAGCAATGATTGTTGCTGACTGACATGGAACAGCTGGAGACCCAGGCTGTTCCTCTTAAAGGGCCAGCACAGGAACTTACAGAGTCCCGCCTCCTCTGAGCTCCAAGGAGCAGATGGTGGAATAGGAGGATCCAGGGACATATGGGGAAGAACTGGATTGTCTGGTATTTGGGGCAGGAACTAAGGGTGGCTTTCTCCCAGACAGGCTGCTCCTAGGGGTCATTCATTCTGTGCTGGGACCTCCTCCATCACATAGCTGCCTCGAAGCCATATCTGAAGTTCCATCAGTGTGGTTCACACAGTTTGCTCTGCCCTGCTGATTCCCTGAGAACCCACCCACTCCAAACTGCAGCCCCACCCAAGCTGTTTGCAGCACCTTTTCCATAAAAATGGCTTGTCCTGGCTCAGGCTTCAGACTCTCCTAAAATCTCTCAAACAAGTAGCAGCTGGCATCAGCGTGCCCCAAACCTATCAATAAGAGACCCAAGACCTGGCACTAGCACCAGCCTGCCCTGCTTCACATCTTCCATGCCCAATATAAGTAGCAGCCATCTGCAGATCCCCCTGTAGCTCCTGCTTGGTGGCCCCAGGTATTGGATGACTCTGCACCTCTCAGGAGGCCCTAGAGCCAGTGCACCCGGTGGACAGCTTTAGACCACACCAAAATACAACTCCACACATTCAGGAGGAGGAGAAGGAGGAGGAGGAGGAGGAGGAGGAAGAGGAGGAGGAGGAGGAGGAGGAGGAGGAGGAGGACAAAAAGCCATAGCCAGGTTGGCTGAGTGGATAGAGCATTGGCCTACTGACTATAGGTTTCCAGGTTTGATTCTTGTCAGGGACACATTCCCGGGTTGAAGGTGGCTGGCCAGTGATTCTCTGTCATCTTTGGTATCTCTCTCTCTCTCTCCTTCTCTCTCTCTCTCTCTGTGTGTGTGTGTCTCTCCCCCTTTCCCTCTGAAATCAATAAAATATTTAAAAATATGAACAAAATAATTAACAAAATTAACTGATGAATAAAATAGAACCTGGTGCATGGAAATGTGGAACAGAATGATGATACTCAGAGGGAAGAGGGAGGGGAGAGTAGAAAGAGATGAACCAAAGAACTCATATGCATATGCATGACCTATGGACACAGATAGGAGGGTGGTGAAGGCAGGAGTGGGGGCAGGAATGGGATGGAAGGTTGATATGAGGGTAAAAAGGGGTGCATAAGTAATACTCTCAACAACAAAGAATTTTTTTAGAAAAGGAAGATCAAAATCACCTAAAATCAAGCAGAAGGATGGAAAAACAAAGGTGAACAGAGATTAATGAAATCAACAAAGAAAAATGATAGAAAACAACCAATGATGCCAACAGCTGAATCTTTGAAAAGATCAATAAAACTAACTCAGTGCTAACAAGACTGACAAAGACACAAATGACCAATATCAGGAATTAATTAGGAGATATGAACGCGTTCCCCAGTGCATTCTTATGAGACCGGCATTCTTTGTGCAGTCAGTACAGAGAAAGAGTAAACTACAGACCGAAATCTCTCATTAACATATTTACTAAAATCCTCATCAGAAGATTAGCCAATCCCACCAGCAATATAATAAAATTATACTACACCATGACCAAGCACGAATTATTCCAACAATTCAAAGCGGATTTCACAATTTAAATCAACCAGTGTAATCCACCAGGTCAACGGAGTAGAGAAGAGAAGTCACATGGTCATTAAAATCGACACAGAAAAGTGTGTGACAAAGCACAGCACTCATTCATGATCACACACTTAGGGCACTTGGGATAAAGGCCCATCCTCACTCTGGTCCTGGGACTCCTGTAGCTACTATCATACTCAATTGTGGGGAGTTAAATGATCCCCTCAGATGGGGACAAGGTCAGAAAGTACCACTCTGACCACTTCTATTCACATGGTACTTGACGCTTTAACAAGAGCAAGAAGACGAGAAAAGTGCATGGAGACAATCCGACGTGAACCAACATACAAGGGGTCCCCCCTTGCAGGGGACATGTTCATCTGTGAAGAGAAACCTGAAGAATCTGCTTCAGCATCACGGGTGAGTGTACAGAAACGGGGCTATTTGAGACGTATCCTCATGGCAGTGGTGCTGCCCGTGTGGGGCTGGCAAAGCAGCAGATAAGGGGACGGACTGAGTTCTTGTGGGAAACCAGCCCCAGAAACACAGCTTCTCCGAGAGGTGCAGCCTCCAGGAGGAACTGGGCAGCACACTGGTCCCCAGAGTTCACCCTAAATCCCCTGCTGACTGGAGGGGCCACGTGTGTTTGCTCATTGAGCTGAGCCCACGGAACAGGACATCTCCCGCCTCTTTGGGACAGGAAGTAGGTTTGCACTGGGAGCCAGGAGCCCCCTGAAGCCTGGCTGCCCCCTTCCTCCCACAGAAGCGGGGAGAGGGGTGCCCCTAGAGGTCACACTTCAGAGTGGGTTCCCAGGTCCCCAGAAAGCATGCTGGGATTGAAGCTGGGGAGGTGCTCAGTGAACTTCTAACTGACATTGAACCCCACATGCATGTTGAGGGGAAGGGGGGCGGAAGTCCCTGTCTCCTCCTGGCACCTGGGAAAACGGACTTTTCCTCATTTAGGTTTGTATTTCCTCAGCCTCATGGAGCCCTGACCAGCTGGCTCGGGCGGGTCCCCCACAGCAAGGCCCAGCATCTGCCTACAGGAGAGGGGGTCTGGGTGGTTCTTCTCTTTAAGTCTCTGGAGAGAGGTTCCGGCCCAGCTCCCCATGCACCCCTGTATCCTGGCCCCTGGGGCTGACCTTCTGAGGGCCTCTCCATCCTGGTTAACCTGGTTCCGGCAACACAGACAACCCCCAGGTCTGCTGTTCCCTGGCAGGACCCTGGATGCCTGCATGCGGTGCGGGGCCTCCACAGTGTTAACTAGACATGGGGAGAGGGGCCCTACCCGTGTGGCTCAGTGGATAGAGTGTCAGCCTGCGGACTGAGGGGGCTCGGGTTTGATTCCTGTCAAGGGCACGGACCTCAATTACAAGCTCGATTTCTGCCTGCAAGTGGCATCTTCTCACTGTGTCTCTATGGGCTCCCCATCTCTCCTCCTTTCCACATTCCCTAAAAATAAGAAGGAAATATCCTCGGGTGAGGATAAACTCAACTAACTGAATAAAGGAATCTTAAAAAAAAAAAAATAGAAAGAAGGAAAGAAATGGTAAGAGGTCACCCCAGAGCCCGGCCGGTGTTGCTCATTGGTTGAGCTTCGACCTATGAACCAAGAGGTCAGGGTTGGAGTCCTGGTCAGGGCACTTGCCTGGGCTGCTGCCTGGACCCCCAGTGGGGGGCGTGCAGGAGGCAACTAATCGACTATTCTCTCTCATCACTGATGTTTCCGTCTCCCTCCCCTCCTTTCCTCTCTGAAATCAATAAAAATATATTTTAAAATAAGAATAAAAATGGAAAGGAAGAGAGAAGGAAGGCTTCGTGGTGTCTGACCTGCCCATGCCTCCCCCTCCCCAGCGTGATCGCACTTTCCAAGTGGTGGTGGCCGCCTTCCCAGAGGAACAAGGGACCACAGTCCCAGATTCCGGTGTCCGTCTGTCCTCACCCGGGGCTGTGGGAGGATGGACACAGGTGGCCGCTCTCCTCTGAGAAGGGAGGTGCTCACCTGCCCCCAAGGACGACGTGGTGCCTCAACTCTCTCCCCAGTGTTTTGCTTCCAAGAGCCAACATATTCCTTTTTTATCTTTTTTCATCCTCACCCAAGGATATTTTTCCATTGCTTTTCAGAGAGAGAGAGGAAGGGAGGGAGGGTAAGAGGGAAACATTGATGTGAGAGAAACACATCAACTGGTTGCCTCCTGTACATGCCTTAAACAGGGCAAAGGCCAGGGAGGGGCCTGCAAGCCAGGTACAGGCCCTTGACAGGAATCAAACTCGAGACCCTTTGGTTCAAAGGTAACACTCTATTCAGTGAGTGAAACTAGCCATGGCCAGTACTCCATTTTAAATTTTAATTAACTAATTAATTAATTAATTAAATTAATAATTTTTATTGTTGAAAGTATCACATATTTCCACTTTTTCCAGCATCCTTCAGTCCTTTCCCATCAGGGGTCGCCCCTAGGATGACAAGGTCAGGCATGCAGCCCAGGGTCACAGCTGCACCTTATATGCACACTCCATGCAAATGGGGCTCTCCTCCTGCTCATAAAAGGGGGCCCTTGCCCGGCCTGTGGGGGAGACACCTGGAACGCAAGTGCCTGACAGGACCCCAGAGGCTACACCATGGACTTGGTGCCAAGCTGCGTTTTCCTCCTGATCATTTCTCAAGGTCACTCTCAGGAGTGGGGAGCGCTGAGACCTGTGCCTGTGCCTGTGTGTGCTTCCATGTGATTCTAAGTCCCCCTGTGTCTCTGTGTTTGCAGGTGTCCAGTGTGAGGTGCAGCTGGTGGAGTCTGGGGGAGGCCTGGTGCAGCCTGGGGGGTCTCTGAGACTCTCCTGTGTAGCCTCTGGATTCACCTTTGATGATTATGCCATGGACTGGGTCCGCCAGGCTCCAGGGAAGGGGCTGGAGTGGGTGGCATACATTAGATATGGTGATGGAAGTACCAAATACTACGCCGACTCTGTGAAGGGCCGCTTCACCATCTCCAGAGACAACGCCAAGAATATGCTGTACCTGCAAATGAGCAGCCTGAGAACCGAGGACACGGCCATGTATTACTGTGCCAGAGACACAGTGAGGGGAAGTCAGTGTGAGCCCAGACACTAACCTCCCTGAGGAGACAGCAGGGCTGGGCTGCAGGGGGCGCTCCGGACACCAGGGGGCGCTCAGGACCCACAGCACAGAGTGCAGCCCCAGGAGCAGGGGCAGAGGAAGGTGGGAGGGAAGGGCCTTTCCCTTGGGCACAGGGATTTCCTCTCAAGCTCTCAGCTGCCTCCAGGGAGGGCTCCTGCTCTTTCTCTGAGGCTCTAATTTCCCGCTTTCTCACTGCAGACCCCAGAGGAGGAGGTGACACTGCTGCTGGCAGATGACATATGGGCAGTGATGGGGACTCTCCTCACAAACATGATACTGTACATACAAAACCCGAAGGACTTGACCAAAAAACTACTGGATTTGAGAAACCAATTCGGTAATGTAGCAGAATAGGAAATTAACAGCCCAAAATCTATGGAACTTTTTACAACAATAACGAATTCTCAGAAAGGGGAACCAGACCAACATTCCCATTTACCATTGCATCAAAAACATTATGATACTTAAGAATAAACTGAGCCAAGCAGGTAAAAGACTTGTACTCAGAAAAACACAGGAGGTTGAATAAATAGATAGAGGAAGACATAAACAAGTGAAAAAGTATACTGTGATCATGGATTAGTAGAATTAACATCATTAAAACGTCCATATTACCCAAAGCACTCTACAGATTCAATGTAATCCCTATTAAAATAGCAACAGCATATTTCACAGATCTACAACAAATACTCCACAAATATATATGGAACCAAAAAAGATCCCACATAGCCACAGTCATCTTGAGAAAGAATAACGGTGGAAGGATCACAATACCAGATATTGAATTATACTCCAAAGCCATAGTAATCAAAACAGCCTGGCACTGGCACTAGAACAGGCATATACATCCATGGAACAGAAGAGAGAAACCAGAAATCTACTCAAGCCATTATGCTCAATTAATATATGACAAAGGAGGCAAGAGCATACAATGGAGTCAAAACAGTGCTTCAATAAATACTGTTGGGAAAATTGGACAGATAAATGAGCAACAAAATGAAACAATACACGAACATACACCACACACAGGAGTAAACTCAAAATGGTTAAAAGACTTCAATGTAAGTAGGGAAACCATAAAAATCATAGAAGAAACCATAGGCAGCAATAACTCAGACATCTCTCATAGCAATGTGTTTGCAGATACCTCTCCCAGGACAAAGGAAACTAAGGAGAAAATAAACAAATGGGGATATATCAGAATAAAAAGTGTCTGCACATTAAAGAAACCACCCACAAAATGAAAAGGGAGCCCACAGTATGGGAGAACATATTTGGCAAGGACACATGTGATAAAGGGCTAATATCCAAAATGTATAAGAAACCTACACAACTTAACCAAAGGAAGACAAGCAATCCAATTAAAAAATGGGCAAAGGACCTAAATACACACTTCTCCAAAGGGAACATACAGATGGCCAAGAGACATAGGAAAATGCTCAGAGTCAGTGACCATCAGAGAGATGCAAATTAAAGGACAGTGAGGTATCAGCTCACACCTGTCAGAATGGCGACCATCAACAAATCAACAAATGACAAGTGTTGGTAAGGGTGTGGAGCAAAGAGAACCCTTGAACTCTGCTGGTGGGAATGCAGGCAAGTGCAGCCACTATCAACACAGAATGGAGTTTGCTCAAAAAATAAAAGATGGAACTGCCATTTCACCCACTGATCCCACTTTTAGGAATATAAGCTAAGGAACCTCAAACACCAATCAGAAACAATGTATGCACCCCTATGTTCATAGCGGCACAATTTCCAATAGCTGAGATCTAGAAACAGCCCAAGTGCCCATCAGTAGCTGAGTGGATAAAAAAGCTGTGGTACATTTATGCCACACAATACTATGCAGCAGTAAAAGAGAAGGATCTCTTACCCTTTGGGACAGCAAGGAGGGACTTGGACAGTATCATGGTAAGTGAAATAAGCCAGTCAGAGAAAGACAAGTGTCACATGATCTCACTCATATGTGGAATCTAATGAACAGAATAAACTGATGAAGAGAATGGATCCAGAGACCTGGAAGCATGGAGCAGACGGGGGAATCTCAGAGGGAAGTCATGGTAGGGTGGGTGGGTGGGAAGAGGTCAACCAACAAACTCGTAAGCATAGAGGCTTAATCCAGGGACACAGACAATAGGATGGTGATGATCTGGGGCACCCGGGGCAGGCTGGAAGGTGTCAGTGGGGTTGAAATGGGACATGTGTAATCCCCTCAACAATAAAGGTACAATTTTAAAAAAAAAGAATTAGGACTTGGACCCTCACACACCCACTGAACATGGTGGAAGTACATGGAGTCTCTACTAATCCATGGTCCCTGTGTCACCATCTTCCTTCAGGTGGGGTCAAGACCTCAGCTATGAAACACTGTGCCTCATGAATATGCAAAAGAGAGGAGGCAGAGGAGTTTAAATATGGGTAAGTCTGTGCCCTGAGGGCATCACCCACAGCCACACCCTCCCCTACAGAAGTGCTCCCAGCACAGCCCTCACCATGCACTGGAGCTGGAGAACCCTCCTCCTGGTGGCCATGGTGACAGGTAAGGGGCTCCCATCCTGGTTAAGGAGGGTCCAGGGAGAGTCCAGGAGGATTCCACTCACTCCTGTCTCCTCCCACAGGTGTCCACTCCCAGGTGCAGCTGGTGCAGTCTGGGGCTGAGGTGAGGAAGCCGGGGGCCTCAGTGAAGGTCTCCTGCAAGGCTTCTGAATACAGCTTCACCAGCTACTGGATGCATGGGTTGGACAGGCCCCAGGACAGGGGCTTGAGTGGGTGGGGAGGGTTTACCCTGGAAATGGAAACACAAACTACGCACAGAAGTTCCAAGGCAGAGTCTCCATGACCGGAGACAAGTCCACGAGCACAGCCTACATGGAGCTCAGCAGCCTGAGAGCCGAGGACACGACCATGTATTACTGTGCGAAACACAGTGAGGGGAAGTCAGTGTGAGCCCAGACACTAACCTCCCTGAGGAGACAGCAGGGCTGGGCTGCAGGGAGCATCCAGGACACCAGGGGGCGCGCAGGACCAGCACAGGGCCCTGACCAAGAGCAGGTGGATAGTTCAGCCAAGACACCATTTCCTCTCCTTCTTAAATTCCTTTTGCTCTGATGCTCAGCCACAGAGCTCACAGGAAGCCCTGTCCTAGGTCTAGTTTTAGGGATTGTGTTTGTGAACAAAAAGGGGGCTCTGTCCTAAATCTGACAAAACTCAGTGACTGACAGGACCCTCACAGGAAGCCCTGATCACAGATTCCTAACTGGGCAGTCCTGGGGGTGGGCACACCCCAGGCCTATAACTTCTTTACTAAAAGGCTCCTCTTTGCCTGAAGCTCCCCGTCCATGGTTCCTGTGCATCTGGGTTAACACACCTGTGACATCAGCATGACCCCCCTCAGGAGAGCACCTCCTGTTCACTGTCCTGTCACCCGTCCCGCCTTGCTCTCTCCCACCTCCATGTCACTCCTCACTTTCCCTCCTTCATTTCAAATGCACAAATGCAGCTGCAAACGGTTTTTCTCCAGAGCATTGGAGATAATGCTTCCCAATAGTTGTCGACAGTCTGGCTTCAATGAAATCTTACAAAACATTCTCTCCATGTTTGGACATTTCTTACATCAACATGTTATCCTTTCTTCATTTACCACATACGTTCACACACGTTTCTTCCCCGTGTGGAGAGGGAAGTGCACACAATTATAAAAAACTGCTACCTGGACGGGGTGAGTTCAAATGAGTTCACAGTTGCTGGAGATGAGACAAGTTTGCTGTTGGTTGTCATGGACATAGGTGTCCCATCTTTTTCCAGCCCAGCAGGTGTGACTGGGAGGTTGAGCATCGACCTATGAACCAGGAGGTCATGGTTTGATCCCTTGGTCAGGGCACATGCACGGGTTGCAGTCTCGATCCCCAGGGGGTGATGGGCAGGAGGCAGCTGATCAGTGATTCTCATCATTGATGTTTCCATCGCTCCACTGGCCTCCTCTCTGGAGTCAAGGAAAGTGTATAAAGAAGGAGAAGGAAAGAAAGGAGGCCTCCCCAGCTGTGCCGTCTCCCCGGTGACACTCTGGCAGGTTCCCCTGCTGGTTGAATCGGCATAAAATCCACAACATAAATGAGCCACTTTGAAGTCATTGACATGAGAACTTCTAAGCCACTGGAGAATATTTTCAAGAGTTTATTTGAGCCAAACTTGATCACTGGAACAGAGAGCCCAGCTTCTTCTGTCCCCGGGATCAGGTGTCACCAATTCCAAGAATGAAATCGGGGACCTGAAGGTTTAGCAAAAGCCTGGGGCTTTTATTACAAGCAGATTCAGGCTCCCCGCACAGGGAGGGGCCCCCTGATGGGCTGCCCCTGAAGCCTGTGGTCTCGGGTGTATATGTGCCACCAGCCTGCTCCATGTCCCCCCGTGTGCCCACATGATGACCCTCCTTGTTCCTGCCCAGCAAGGGGCCTGCACGTCCCCTCTTCCCTTGTGTGCGCTCCCCTTCCTGTCCCAGGCCCTCCCTCGTTTCCCAGGCTCCCGCTCAGAGTCCAGAAACATTCTGCTGTGTCTGCCTGGTTGGTGCCTGTGGTTCGGCTGCTCAGAGGGCCGAGTCTGCCCTGCCAACCAGCCACCTGCCTTGGTTTCCCATGGACCCTGCCCTGTCTGCCTGCCCGTCAAGCTAACTCCACTCAAAGCCACCCCTTCTGGACGTGTGTCTGGGGTCCTCCAGGAACAGGAAGCTCATCTTCCTAAAACACAGGCTCTCCTTACAAACACCAGAGTCACTGCTCAGCCTGGGCCCCTCCTCCCGCCTCTGCTGGCCTGGGATGGGTGCTGCCCCTTCTGTTCTCTCTGTTGTTGGTAGATTTCTGGGGCGGATGCTCTTCTCCCTTCTCATTTTCTGTTTGTTCAAAAGGAGTCACTGAGCAGAAGGGGCAGAAGCAAAATGGTGGCGTAGGCAGCTCCAAACTCTTGTTCCTCCAAAAAAAGCAGCAAAAAACAAACCAAAACTCTCAGAACTGGCATCTGTTGGGTTCTCGAACACAATCAGAGACCTGCAGCAACTGAGTGAACCCCGAGTCAAGTACATGCTACTCAGAGAGGGAAGGAGCCAGGGTGTGGTACAAGGGTTCAGTGTTGGCCCAGGAACCACCAGGTTATGGGTTTGATTCCGGGTCAGCGGACACGCCCTGGGTTGCAGGATCAATCCCCAATGGGAGGCATGCAGGAGGCAGCAGATCAATGATTCTCTCTCATCATTGATGTTTCCATCTCATTCTCCCTCTCCCTACCTCTCTGACATCAATAACAATACTTTTTAAAGATTGATAAAAACATCAACCATCACAAAAAACTGAAAAACCAGAGGATAAAGGAAGACAACTTTAAAGTGCTGAAGAGAAAATGAAAAGCTATCAACTAAGAATTCTAAACTAACTGAAAAAACATTTCAACATGGAATGAAGCCTGGTTGATGTCGCTCAGTGGTTGATCCTCGCCCCATGATTCCATTCCTGGTCAGGGCACCTGCCCGAGTTGTAGGCTCCAAACCCAATTGTGACCATGCAGGACACAACAGATCAATGATTCTCTTTCATCATTGATGTTTCTATCCCTCCCTCCTTCTCCTTTCCTCTCTGAAATCTATAAAATATATATTAAAATAAATAAATGAAAAGGCTATGGGTTTGATTACCAATCCCAGCATTATTGGAGGCAACTGATAAATATTTCTCTCTCCCGTCAATGTTTCTCTTTCTCTCCCCATCTTTCCCTGTTCAGTGTTTGCTGTCATATCATGTTTCTCCCCCTCCTTCTCTCCCTCTCTTTCCTTTCCCTCAAAAAGTCAATGAACAGCCCTTACCGGTTTGGCTCAGTGGATAGAGCGTTGGCCTGCGGACTGAAGGGTCTCAGGTTCAATTCCGGTCAAGGGCATGTACCTTGGTTGCGGGCACATCCCCAGTAGGGAGTGTGCAAGAGGCAGCTGAATTGATGTTTCTCTCTCATCGATGTTTCTAACTCTCTATACTTCTCCTTTCCTCTCTGTAAAAAATCAATAAAATATATTTAAAAAAAAAAAAAGTCAATGAACACATCCTCAGGTGAGGACAAAGGAAAAAAGACCCACCCGGGCTCGTGTGGCTCAGCAGTTGAGCTTTGACTCAGGACCCAAGAAGTCACTGGTTTCATTCTTGGTGAGGACACTAGACAGGGTTGCGGTCTCCATCCCCAGTGGGGGCCATGCAGGAGGCAGCCAATCGATGATGCTCTCTCATCGATGTTTATCTCTATCCCTCTCCCTTCCTCGCTCTCTAAATAACACAAAAGTTATATTATTTTTAAAAAGATCTGTATCTATATTTATCCCTATCTATATCTATATTTATATCTATATCTATATCATCTATATCCATGAAAACACAGCCTCATTGATTTTATCCCCAAAGGAGTCACTGATTGTGCCCACAACCTACTTCCTGACCACCTCCTGCAGCACAGCCCCTGGTTTGGAAGAGGCCCCTGGGCATGGTGACCAGGACCCCAAGGAGAGTCTGGTTCTCTGAGGGCACAGTCAGCACCTCCTTCTACGAGAAGCCCCAGAGACCGGGACCTCCCTCACCTCTTGCCCTTTGTATGTGCAGACACCTCCCAAATGCAAATGCCCACTCGGCCACCAGACACACACACAGTTGGCGTCCAATTAAATGCAGGGCCTCCTCACCCTGGAGAATACTTTCTGGGGGACGAGGACCTCACCTGCAAGACATGACTCCCCTGTGGCTCTTCCTCTTCCTGCTGTCAGCTCCCAGATGTGAGTGACTCAGGGCTTAGACGTGAGGAGATGGGGACCCTGCATCTGAGCCCAGGACTCACTGTGTTCTCTCTGTCCCAGGTGTCCTGTCCCAGGTGCAGCTGCAGGAGTCGGGCCCAGGACTGGTGAAGCCCTCGCAGACCCTCTCCCTCACCTGCACTGTCACTGGTTACTCCATCACCAGTGGTTACTACTGGAGCTGGATCCGCCAGCCCCCTGGGAAGGGGCTGGAGTGGATGGGGTGCATACATAGTAGTGGGAGCACATACTACACCCCCTCCCTCAAGAGCCGAACCACCATCTCCAGAGACACGTCCAAGAACCAGTTCTCCCTGCAGCTGAGCTCCTTGACCACCGAGGACACGGCCGTGTATTACTGTACAAGAGACACAGTGAGGGGAAGTCAGTGTGAGCCCAGACACTAACCTCCCTGAGGAGACAGCAGGGCTGGGCTGCAGGGAGCATCCAGGACATCAGGGGGCGCTCAGGACCCACAAACCCAGGCTACCAGCTCAGAGGTGGTCCCTGGAGCAGTTGTGAGGCTTCCTAGGGGTCAATGCTTCCTTCCCTCTTAGTGTCCCAGGGGCAAGTCCTGCTTCCTTTTATGTGTCTCTAATTAGATTCTCTGCAGGAAAAAAAGCAGGAAGCAGCTGTGTTTCAGATCTGGTCCACTCCTCATCTGCTCCTTAACTGTCACCACATCCCTGATGGTCGCTTTCTGGGTTCACAAGGAAAACATTGTAGGGATTCCCGTCCCCTCACTGAGAGCGATGTCCCCCACCCTCCATGCAGTGCTGAGTGGGGAACACGAAGTCCAGGCCCCAGACCTCTCCTGAGGGTGATCAGCCCCTCGCTCTGCCCCAGGAGGAGCCCTTTGGGGCCAGTTAGCCGCTTGCCTCTCACTGACATGGCTGCACATGGAGGTGTAGGGTCCGACCCCTGTGGGCGCTGCCTCTATGTTAGCCTGGAAGCGCCCAGCTCTCCTTTTGCCCCAGTTGGAGGCAGGAAGCCCTGCTGGGCCCGGTTCCCCGTGGGTCTCAGAACCTGGTCCCAGGGGACATGTCTCAACACCTGTCCTGCTTCCCCTGGAGAACCACCTGCATCCTGGGAACCTGCTGAAGGGAGTCCTGGTCCCACCCACCTCTGCTGTGCCTCCAGCTCCGCAGACACCACCCCATACTCCCCCTCTGTCCTCTGCAGCCCATACTCTCACCCCATGGGGCCTGCACAGGACGTCCCATGTGGCTGTGCTCTGCCCTCTCCTTCCCGCCCTAGTAGGTTTTGCCTTAAATGCAGCCCCACGTCATCCCCTCATGCCCAAATCAGGTGCCAGGCCCTCCCTGAGACGCCAGGGCCAGGGACACTCAGCCGTTCTGGCTGAGCCCATGGGCAGTGCCCACTTTTGATGTTAGGTCCTGGGCCCCACCTCTGTCAGGTGGAGACATAGGTGAACACTGAGCTCAGAGCACCTCCTACAGCTCACACCTGTGCTGAGGGAATCTCCAGGGGCCCGTGAGCTGCAGAGCATCGTGGTGGACAAGCCTGTGGCCACTGGGGTCAGAGGGCAGTCAGGGAAGGGCTGGGGCCTGGTCACCTATAATGTTGCCAATGTCTCGCTGACCAGAGCCCAGGTGCACAGGGAGCTCTGTGAATCCTAAAAGTGCAGGGACAGCCTGGCCAGTATTGCTCAGTGGTTGAGCGGCGACCTAGGAACCAAGAAGTCACTGTTCAATTCCCTGTCAGGGCTCATGCCCAGGTTGCTGACAACAACTCCGGTGTGAGGCATGCAGGAGGCAGTCAATCAATAATTCTCTCTCATCATTGATGTTTCTATCTCTCTCTCCCGCTCCAATTCTCTCTGATATCAATTAAGAAATATTTAAACAAATACATACATAAATGAAATGTTGCCGGTTTGATTCACAGTATGGGCATATTTGGAAGGCAACAGATCAATGTTTCTCTCTCACATCAGTGTTACCCTCTGTCCTTCTCTCTCTCTTTTCCTTTCCCTCTAAAAATCAATAAACGCATCATCAGATGAGGACCAATAAAACAGTATCTATATATATATATATATATATATATATATATATATATGTATATATACACCTATAAATACATCTACAATAATATCTCTATATCTAGCTATATCTATATCTATGTATACTATATTTATATCTATATCTATATCTATATCTATAACTATATCTATATCTATATCTATCTCTGGAAGAACAGGCAAATTGATGTTATCCCTAAGGAGTCACTGATTGTGCCCACATCCCAATTCCTGACCACCTCCTGCAGCATAGCCCCTGGTGTGGAAGAAGAGGTCCCTGGGCACAGTGACCAGGACCCCAAGGAGGGCCTGGTTCTCTGAGGGCACAGTCAGCACCTCCTTCCAGGAGAAGCCCCAGAGACCGGGACCTCCCTCACCTCTTGCCTTTTGTATGTGCAGACACCTCCCATATGCAAATGCCCACACGGCCACCAGACACACACACAGTGGGCGTCCACTTAAATGCAGGGCCTCCTCACCCTGGAGAATACTTTCTGGGGGATGAGCACCTCACCTGCAAGACATGACTCCCCTGTGGCTCGTCCTCTTTCTGCTGTCAGCTCCCAGATGTGAGTGACTCAGGGCTTAGACGTGAGGAGATGGGGACCCCGCATCTGAGCCCAGGACTCACTGTGTTCTCTCTGTCCCAGGTGTCCTGTCCCAGGTGCAGCTGCAGGAGTCGGGCCCAGGACTGGTGAAGCCCTCGCAGACCCTCTCCCTCACCTGCACTGTCACTGGTTACTCCATCACCAGTGGTTACTCCTGGAACTGGATCCGCCAACCCCCAGGGAAGGGGCTGGAGTGGATGGGGAATATCTGGTATAATGGAAACACTTACTACAGCCCCTCCCTGAAGAGCCGAACCACCATCTCCAGAGACACGTCCAAGAACCAGTTCTCCCTGCAGCTGAGCTCCGTGACCACTGAGGACACAGCCGTGTATTATTGTGCAAGAGGCACAGTGAGGGGAAGTCAGTGTGAGCCCAGACACTAACCTCCCTGAGGAGACAGCAGGGGTGGGCTGCAGGGAGCATCCAGGACAAGCAGGGGGCGCTCAGGACCAGCCCAGAGCCCTGACCAGGAGCAGGTGGAGAGTTAGGAAAGACACCATTTCCTGCTCCATCTTAAATTCCTTTTGCTCTGAGGCTCAGCCACAGAGCTCACAGGAAGCCCTGTCCTAGGTCTAGTTTTAGGGATTGTGTTTGTGAACAAAAAGGGGGCTCTGTCCTAAATCTGACAAAACTCAGTGACTGACAGGACCCTCACAGGAGGCTCTGATCACACATTCCTACCTGGGCAGCCCTGGGGGTGGGCTCCCCCCAGCCTATAACTTCTTTACTAAAAGGTTCCTCTGTGCCTGAAGCTCCCCGTCCATGGTTCCTGTGCATCTGGGTTAACACACCTGTGACATCAGCATGACCACCCTCAGGAGAGCACCTCTTGGCCATCTGTGTGTCCACTTTGGAGACTTACCCATTTAAGCCTTTGCCCACTTTTTAATCATATTGTTGTCTTCCTTTTGTGAAGTTGTATGAGTTCCTATACATTTTGGAGATTAACCCCTTATCGGACGTACCCATGCTGCTGCAAATGGTCAGAGTTCTTTCTTTTTCACGGCTGCATATGTTCCATGGTGTAGAAATACCACGGTTTTTTATCCAATCAACTTCTGACAGGCACTTAGGCTGTTTCCAAACCTTAGTTATTGTAAACTGCACTGCTATGAACATAGGGGTGCATGCACTCTGTCTGATGAGTGTTTGGGTTTCTTAGGATGTATTCCTAGAAGAGGGATCACTGGGTCAAATAGGCGTTCCACTTTTAATTTTTAGATGGAACTCCGTGTTTTTACCATAATGGCTGCCCCAGTCTGCATTGCTAATGGACCAACTAAACTGATGAACAAAAGTAGACCCAGAGCCGTAGAAGCATGAACAGACCATGGAACCTCAGAGGGAAGGCAGGGGAGGGAGGGTGGGAAGAGATCAGCCCGTGGACTTGTCTGCGTATATGCCTCACCCGGGGACACAGACTGTCCGAGAGAGGAGGGTGTTACCCGAGGCGTCCCTTCGGATAAACTTAACGGGAAGGGGCTGGGACATTTCAGGTAGTTACTAGTGAAGAGACTGCTCCAGGCCAGTGGGGCCGAGGGTAGGCACCATCATCTGACCTTATCTTAGCACAATTAAGACCCCGGGGAATTAGTCACACACATCCATGCAGCTGCAGATCACACCGCACTGCCTTCCTTCCCCAGATTCCTGGAGCCGGGGTACAGGCCTCACGGGATCCCAGATGTGGCTCTCCTCGAGCGGCAGCAGCAGCGGGGTGTGTGCCTGGCAGGTCGGGTCAGGAAGGGGGTTTCGGTTTTGGGGGCGTCGCTGTCAGAGTTCTTGTACCCCGCCATGGTATTGCGCCCATGGATCCCAGGATCAGCCCTTCCTCTGCCTTCCTGTGGGGAGCGGAGCGGACTGCACCCAGACTGGGGCCATCAGCGAAGGCAAGCTTCCAGCCATCCCGCAACAGCGGGGCGCAGGGATCCATGGGATCAGCGATGGCAGCGAGTCCAGCGATCAAGCAATGATGGCAGAGGTCTCTTGGGGGACCCGTTTGTATAGCCTGTTCGCACCCACAGCAGTCCAGGTGTTTATCTTACAACCACGTCAGGGCTGAGAGGGTTCATCAGCAAGTACGCAGGTGAACATGGGTCTTCACAGCAAGTCACTCTCAGTCGGTAATCGAAGGCCACATCCTTATCTATGGGCACACACGCTCAGGGTGGGGGTGGGGGTGTCCTTCATACCACGCTTTCAGTTTCAGAAAAATTAACTCAAACATTTTAAAACATTTTAAACCTTTTCAGACATTTTAAACATTTTAAACATTTCTATATGTTACTACAACACAGACACTGGGGTGCTGAGAGCATAGATGGGGGACGGGAGGGAGCAGGAAGGGGTTTATGGGGGGAAAGGAAGGCCTATGTAACACTTTTAACCATAAAGATTTTTAAAGAGAGAGAGAGAGCACCTCCTGTTCACTCACCTGTCACCGAGTCCCCGCCTTGCTCTCTCCCACCTCCATGTCACTCCTCACCTACCCACCTTCACTGCAAATGCACAAACGCAGCTGCAAACGGTTATTCTCCGGAGCATTGGAGGTCTTGCTCCCCAACAGTTGTCGTCAGTTTGGCTGAAATAAAATCTTATAAACATGCTCTCCATGTTTGGACACTTCTTACACCAACGTGTTGTCTCTTCTTCGTTTACCACACACGTTCACACATGTTCCTCCCGTGTGGAGAGGGCGGTGCACACAATCATAAAACCTGCTGCCTCCACACGATGGTGGTGGTGACTCTAAAGAGTTCGCACCCGTTGGTGTGGGGATGACGCTCCAACCACTGAGCCCACCAGCCAGGCTCCATGTGTAAATGATGGAAACTCTCCCCTGTGAGAGGCTGGGAACAGGGCTTGTGCACACGCACAGCAGGGAAGTTGAGGGAAATGTGTGCTTACGGGAGGCAGCTGTGTGCTTGTGAGAGTGGCAGCAGGTTAGAGACGGAGGCTGCGGCCACAGCGTCCAGCCCAGCCTCTCCTGCCTCCTCACAGGCACATGTTAGAGTTTTGTGGACGATCTGGTTGTGGAAAACAACAAGGAGAATCTTTCAGTCTCAAAATAAAAGCATCATCCAATGCAAATTCTTATTCCCAAACCCCAGAAAGCAACATGGCCCTCGGCGGGTGAAGGGGAGGGAGAGGAAGCCCCATCCATGCGCCTCTGGGGAGCACCCCTGGGTCCTCATCAAAACCCCGAGGAAGGAGGAATCTCAGTCCTGGAAGCTGCCCCCAAAGGAATGGGGTCAGGGTGACGGGTCTCAGGAAAGGAGGGAGGGAGGGCGGGTCAGGACGGGACCCCCTTGAGGCCAGCATCCTTGAGTCCTTTCCCATCTGGGTCGCCCCTAGGATGACAAGGTCAGGCATGCAGCCCAGGGTCTAAGCTGCACCTTATATGCAGACTCCATGCAAATGGGGCTCTCCTCCTGCTCATAAAAGAGGGCCCTTGCCCAGCATGTTGGGGAGACACCCGGAACCCAAGCGCCTGAGACAGGACCCCAGCGGCTCCACCATGGACTTGGTGCCAAGCTGCGTTTTCCTCCTGATCATTTCTCAAGGTCATTCTCAGGAGTGGGGAGCGCTGAGACCTGTGCCTGTGCCTGTGTGTGCTTCCATGTGATCCTAAGTCCCCCTGTGTCTCTGTGTTTGCAGGTGTCCAGTGTGAGGTGCAGCTGGTGGAGTCTGGGGGAGGCCTGGTGCAGCCTGGGGGGTCTCTGAGACTCTCCTGTGAAGCCTCTGGATTCACCTTTGATGACTATAGCATGAACTGGGTCCGCCAGGCTCCAGGGAAGGGGCTGGAGTGGGTCTCATACATTAGTTGGAGTGGTAGTACAATATACTACGCCGACTCTGTGAAGGGCCGCTTCACCATCTCCAGGGACAACGCCAAGAACACGCTGTACCTGCAAATGAGCAGCCTGAGAACTGAGGACACGGCCGTGTATTACTGTGCGAGAGACACAGTGAGGGGAAGTCAGTGTGAGCCCAGACACTAACCTCCCTGAGGAGGCAGCAGGGCTGGGCTGCAGGGGGCGTCCAGGACACCAGGGGGCGCTCGGAGCCCACAGCACAGAGAGCAGCCCCAGGAGCAGGGGCAGAGGGAGGTGGGAGGGAAGGGCCTTCCTGTTGGGCTCAGGGATTTCCTCTCAAGCTCTCAGCTGCCTCCAGGGAGGGCTCTTCCTTCTCATGTTCTCACTGCCGACAACAGTGAAGAAGGGCATTGTGTTTGCAGGTGACATGTCGGCAGGGAGTGGGGACTCTCCTTCACCAAGTCTTTTATTTTCTGTGTCTCTTTCTCTGCAATGAGATCATCCGCAAGGTTCTCGTCATCCTGGGTTTGGGAAACGTTCCCACCAAGAAATACCCCAGCACAGCCCAGGCCCCTGTGTGCTGAGCTCAGACCCGTGCCCCCATCGTTCCCTCACAGGCTCACCTGCCCCCATCGTTCCCTCACAGGCTCACCTGCCCCCACCTTTCCCTCTCACAAGCTCACCTGTCCCCACCTTTTTCTCTAACAAACCCACCTGTCCCCACCTTTCCCTCTCACACGCCACCTGGCCGTTCACGACCAGGATCATCCCCCAGGACCTCCCACCACAGCCCTCCTTCCTCCCTACCTGTTGGATGAAACACACAAGGGCTTTAATCTAACAGAAAGGAGTGGCTAGAACTGGTCTGTATTTTGAATTTCTAGAGGTTAAGAAAGTAACAACATCTGCAATGAATAATACATGGAGTAAGACTCACACTGCAGATTAAACACACATGAACTTCAAGAAGTCTAAGGAAACTCTCCAAATTGGAACACAGAATAAATTTTCCACAAAATATCCAAGTGTCAGGAATGTAAGAGACGATAAAGCAGTCAAATATCTACAATAATAAAAGCATAATATGCAAATAGACAGAACAACAGAACAGCAGAACATCCGTCCAGACAACCTTCCAGAAGACCACGCTATGCCACACACTGCTACCAGGCCAACCAATGGGGAAGCAATATGATTGGATGGTGGGCCCCACCATTGCCCATGATCGCCCTGCAGAGGGAGGCCCAGGCCACCCTCTGTGGGGCAACTGAAGGGTGGGGGAGACTCTGCCATCAATCGCCCTGCAGAAGGCTGGCTGAGGGACCCTACCCGTGAACAAATCTGTGCACTGGGCCTCTAGTATATACATGTAATAGGAATCCCAGAAAGAGGAGAGAGGGGACCCCAAGAAAAATGTTTGAAGAAATCCTTGCAAACAGTTTTTCAGAATTTGATGTAAACTATAAAGAGATCTAAGAACACCAAAGTACTCCAAGAAGAAATGAAAATAAACAACATTAAGTCATGGCACATTGAAGTCAAACTGGTGAAAAAGAAAAAATGCCCACGGGCAGCAAAGAAAAAACCACACCTGAGTCAAGAAACAAGATTAATAATAACATCAAAGGTCACATGAAAAAATACCCAAACCAGAAGACAATGGAGGGACGACTCAAAGAGCTGAAGGAACATTAAAGGAACATCAACGTGGAATTCTAAACTAACAGAATATCTATTTCAAAACTGGACGAAATGAAATTACAAAATATCAATTTTGTGAGATGCAGCTAGAGCAGTGCTTGGAGGGAAATGGACAGCATTAAATGCTTATGTTAGAAAAGAATAAAGATCTTTAAAGCGATCATCTAAGCCAGTGGTCGGCAAACTCATTAGTCAACAGAGCCAAATATCAACAGTACAACGATTGAAATTTCTTTTGAGAGCCAAAAACCGACTTCTGCGCATGGGCCACGAAGTTTCAATCGCACTGTACGTATGTGCCTGCACGTGGTATTTTGTGGAAGAGCCACACTGAAGGGGCCAAAGAGCCGCATGTGGCTCGCGAGCCGCAGTTTGCCAACCACTGATCTAAGCCTCCACTTTAAAAAATTGGAAAAGGGTGAGAACCAATTTGGAGGCAAAGGTAAATGCATGTTCCCGCTGCCTCCCACAACCTCATGAAATGCACAACTGAGATAGAGAACAACCATCATTCTGGACTAGGGAGGTAAAGAAGAAAGCACACCGAGACTGGTAGGAAGGGTGGAGGTGGGGAGCAGGTTGGTCCGACACCCACATGTGGCATGTTTTTAATTGGCAGGAATATCTCAGCTCTGGAGGCCTCCTGTGAGAAGCAAAGGGTCCCAGCCCCACACCAGACCCCCAAACCAGGGATCCAGAGCTGGGAAGAGAAGTCTTCAGAGCTTCAGGATGTAAAAACCAGCAATGATTGTTGCTGAGTGACATGGAGGCAGCTGGAGACCCAGGCTGTTCCCCTTAAAGGGCCAGCACAGGAACTGACAGGGTCTCCCCTCCTCTGAGCTCCAAGGAGCAGATGGTGGAATTAGAGGATCCAGGGACATATGGGAAAAACTGGATTCTTCAGCATTAGGGCAGGAACTTGGGGTGGCTTTCTCCCAGACAGGCTGCTCCCAGGGTTCTTTGATTCTATGCTGGGACCTCCCCCATCGCATACCTGCCTTGAAGCCATATCTGAGGTTCCATCTGTGTGGCTTCCACAGTTTTCTCTGCCCTGCTGATTCCCTGAGAACCCACCCCATCCAAATTGCAGCCCCACCCAAGGTGTTTGCAGCAGCCTTTCCATGTGATTGGCTTGTCCTGGTTCAGGATTCAGACTCCCCTAAAATCTCTCAAACTGGCAACAGCTGGCATCAGCGGGCCCCAAACCTATCAATAAGAGACCCAAGACTGGCACTAGCACCAGCCTGCCTTGCTTCACAACTTGTCCTCGCCTAGGCACTTCCATGCCCAATACAAGTAGCATCCATCTGCAGATCCCCCTGTAGGTCCTGCTTGGTGGTGTTGTGGAGCAAATGCGAGTGAATGACCACTGGAGTCCAAACCAAATTAAAATTTAGGGAGCCTTTATTAGCCGGCCAGCTGGCTGGCCAGTCAGCCAGCGACTGCTCTGTCTTTCTCCAAGCAGAGAGTCCAGAGAGCAGCCCCTACCCTTTGTGCAGGACCACTTTTAAACACATTAACCACATCCTGTTTTTTCAGAACAAGTAACCCAAGACAAAACATTTTTTGCTAAGCAATGTCAGGATCATGCCATTGACCACCATGTTATTCACAGGGTCATTCTGTTCTTCAGAAAGCTGACAGTGTTCTATGAAAGAAGGCCTACGTGCTGGGAAGGGGCCATGACAACTCTGTCTGGGGCATAGTCCACGGCCTCTCTGGAATGGTAGTAGTAAGCATGCTCAAAAATTCCCACACTCCAACAGGTGGCCCCAGGCAGTGGCTGACTTTGCATCTTCCAGGAGGACCTAGAGCCAGTGCACCCAGTGGACAGTTTCAGACCACACCAGATTACAACTCCACACGTTCAGGAAAAGGAGGAGAAGGAGAAAGAAGAGGGGGGAAAGGAGGAGGGAAAGGAGGAGGAGAAGGAGAAGGAGAAGGAGAAGGAGAAGGAGAAGGAGAAGGAGAAGGAGAAGGAGAAGGAGAAGGAGAAGGAGAAGGAGAAGGAGAAGGAGAAGGAGGAGAAGGAGGAGAAGGAGGAGAAGGAGGAGAAAGAGAAGAAGAAGAAGAAGAAGAAGAAGAAGAAGAAGAAGAAGAAGAAGAAGAAGAAGAAGAAGAAGAAGAAGAAGAAGAAAATATGAACAAAGGAATAGCCAGTTTGGGTCAGTGGATAGAACATTGGCCTGCTGACTGTAGGGTTCCAGGTTTGAATGTGGCCAGGGGCACGTGCTAGGATTGCGGACTTGCAGAGGGTGGCTGATCAGTGATTCTCTGTCACCACTGATGTTTCTCTCTCTCTCTCTCTCTCTCTCTCTCTCTCTCTCTCTCTCTCTCTCTCTCTCTCCCTCCCTCCCTCCCTCTCTCTCTCTCTCTTTCCTTTCCTCTCTGAAATCAATAAAAATATAAAAATAAATAAAAATAAAATATATGAACAAAATAATGGCAATTATTACATATGTATAAACAATTAAATCTAAGAGCCAAAATAAACAAATAAAGTATTTAATTAACTTATAAATAAAATAGAACCTGGTGCATGAAAACATGGAACAGAATGGCCAAACTCAGAGGTAAGAGGGAGGGGAGAGTGGAAAGGGATGAAACAAAGAACTCATATGCATATGCATGACCTAAGGACACAGACAGGAGGGTGGTGAAGGCAGGGGTGGGGCACGAATGAGGTATAAGGTTGATATGGGGGTAAAAAAGGAGACATCAGTAACACTCCCAACAGCAAAGATTTTTTAAAGAAAGAAATTAGAAAAGAAAGATCAAAATCACCTAAAATCAAGCAGAAGGAAAGGAAAATATAGGTGAACAGAGATTAAAGAAATCAATAGACAAAAATGATAAAAAACAACCAATGATGCCAACAGCTGAATCTTTGAAAAGATCAATAAAACTAACTCAATGCTAACAAGACTGCCAAAGAGACAAATGACCAATATCAGAAATTAATTAGGAGACATAAACACGTTCCCCAGGGCATTCTTATGAGACCGGCATTCTTTGTGCAGTCAGTACAGAGAAAGAGTAAACTACAGACCGAAATCTCTCATTAACATACTTACTAAAATCCTCATCAGAAGATTAGCCAATTCTACCAGCAATATAAGAAAATCATACTACACCATGACCAAGCTGGAATTATTCCAACAACTCAAAGCTGATTCCACATTTTTAAATCAACCAGTGTAATCCACCAGGTCAACTGTGTAGAGAAGAGAAGTCACCTGGTCATTAAAATTGACACAGAAAAGTGAGTGACAAAGCACAGCACTCATTCATGATCACACGCTTAGGGCACAGGGGATAAAGGCCCGTCCTCACTCTGATCCTGGGACTCCTGTAGCTACTATCATACTCGATTGTGGGGAGTTAAATGATCCCCTCAGATGGGGACAAGGTCAGAAAGTACCACTCTGACCACCTCTATTCACATGGTACTTGACGCTTTAACAAGAGCAAGAAGACGAGAAAAGTGCATGGAGACATTCCGATGTGAACCAACATACAAGGCGTCCCTCCTTGCAGGGGACATGTTCATCTGTGAAGAGAAACCAGAAGAATCTGCTTCAGCATCACGGGTGAGTGTACAGAAACGGGGCTATTTGAGACGTATCCTCACGGCAGTGGTGCTGCCCGTGTGGGGCTGGCAAAGCAGCAGATAAGCGGACGGACTGAGTTCTTGTGGGAAACCATCCCCAGAAACACAGCTTCTCCCAGAGGTGCAGCCTCCAGGAGGAACTGGGCAGCACACTGGTCCCCAGAGTTCACCCCAAATCCCCTGCTGACTGGAGGGGCCAAGTGTGTGTTTGCTCATTGAGCTGAGCCCACGGAACATGACATCTCCCGCCTCTTTAGGACAGGAAGTAGGTTTGCACTGGGAGCCAGGAGCCCCCTGAAGCCTGGTTGCCCCCTTCCTCCCACAGAAGCGGGGAGAGGGGTGCCCCTAGAGGTCACACTTCAGAGTGGGTTCCCAGGTCCCCAGAAAGCACACTGGGAGTGAAGCTGTGGAGGCGCTCAGTGAACTTCTAACTGACATTGCACCCCACATGCGTGTTGAAGGGAAGGGGGGAGGAAGTCCCTGTCTCCTCCTTGCACCTGGGAAAACGGACTTTCCCTCATTTAGGTTTGTATTCCTTCAGCCTCACGGAGCCCTGACCAGCTGCTCGGGCGGGTCCCCCACAGCGAGGCCCAGCATCTGCCTGCAGAAGAGGGGGTCTGGGTGGTTCTTCTCTTTAAGTCTCTGGAGAGAGGTTCCGGCCCAGCTCCCCATGCACCCCTGTATCCTGGCCCCTGGGGCTGCCCTTCTGGGGGCCTCTCCATCCTGGTTCCCCTGGTTCTGGCAACACAGACAACCCCCAGGTCTGCTGTTCCCTGGCAGGACCCTGGCTGCCTGCATGTGGTGCGGGGCCTCCACAGTGTTAACTATACATGGGGGGAGGGGCCCTACCCGTGTGGCTCAATGGATAGAGCTTCAGCCTGCGGACTGACGGGTCTGAGGTTTGATTCCTGTCAAGGGCACGGACCTCCATTGCAAGCTGGATCCCTGCCTGCAAGAGGCACCTACTCACTGTGTCTCTATGGGCTCCCCCTCTCCCCTCCCTTCCACTTTCTCTAAAAATAAGAGGGAAATATCCTCGGGTGAGGATGAACACAACTAACTGAATAAAGGAATCTTATTTTTTTTTTTAATAGAAAGAAGGAAAGAAGTGGTAAGAGGTCACCCCAGAGCCCAGCCGGTGTTGCTCATTGGTTGAGCTTCAACCTATGAACCTAGAGGTCAGGGTTGGAATCCTGGTCAGGGCACTTGCCTGGGCTGCTGCCTGGACCCCCGGTAGGGGTGTGCAGGAGGCAACTAATCGATGATTCTCTCTCATCACTGATGTTTCCATCTCTCTCTCCCCTCCTTTCCTCTCTGAAATCAATAAAAATATATTTTAAAATAGGAATAAAAAATGGAAAGGAAGAGAGAAGGAAGGCTTCGTGGTGTCTGACCTGCCAATGCCTCCCCCTCCCCAGTGTGATCGCACTTTCCAAGTGGTGGTGGCCGCCTTCCCAGAGGAACAAGGGACCACAGTCCCAGATTCCTGAGTCCGACTGTCCTCACCCGGGGCTGTGGGAGGATGGACACAGATGGCCGCTCTCCTCTGAGAAGGGAGGTGCTCACCTGCCCCCAAGAACGACGAGGTGCCTCAACTCTCTCCCTAGGGTTTTGCTTCCAAGAGCCAACATATTCCTTTTTTATATTTTTTCATCCTCACCCAAGGATATTTTTCCATTGCTTTTCAGAGAGAGAGAGGAAGGGAAGGAAGGGAAGAGGGAAACATTGATGTGAGAGAAACACATCAACTGGTTGCCTCCTGCATGTGCCTTAACCAGGGCAAGGGCCAGGGAGGGGCCTGCAACCTAGGTACAGGCCATTGACAGGAATCGAACTGGAGACCCTTTGGTTCAAAGGCAACACTCTATCCACTGAGTGAAAGCAGCCATGGCCAGTACTCCATTTTAAATTTTAATTAATTAATTAATTTAATTAATAATTTTTATTGTTGAAAGTATCACATATTTCCACTTTTTTCCAGCATCCTTGAGTCCTTTCCCATCAGGGGTCCCCCCTAGGATGACAAGGTCAAGCATGCAGCCCAGGGTCACAGCTGCACCTTATTTGCACACTCCATGCAAATGGGGCTCTCCTCCTGCTCATAAAAGGGGGCCCTTGCCCGGCATGTTGGGGAGACACCCAGAACCCACCTGCCTGAGACAGGACCCCAGCGGCTCCACCATGGACTTGGTGCCAAGCTGCGTTGTCCTCCTGATCATTTCTCAAGGTCATTCTCAGGAGTGGGGAGCGCTGAGACCTGTGCCTGTGCCTGTATGTGCTTCCATGTGATTCTAAGTCCCCCTGTGTCTCTGTGTTTGCAGGTGTCCAGTGTGAGGTGCAGCTGGTGGAGTCTGGGGGAGGCGCGGTGCAGCCTGGGGGGTCTCTGAGACTCTCCTGTGCAGCCTCTGGATTCACCTTTGATGACTATGACATGAACTGAGTCCGCCAGGCTCCAGGGAAGGGGTTGGAGTGGGTCTCATATATTGATTGGAGTGGTAGTGACATATACTACGCCAACTCTGTGAAGGGCCGCTTCACCATCTCCAGAGACAACTCCAAGAACTTGCTCTACCTGCAAATGAGCAGCCTGAGAACCGAGGACACGGCCCTGTATTACTGTGCCAGAGACACAATGAGGGGAAGTCAGTGTGAGCCCAGACACAAACCTCCCTGAGGACACAGCTGGGCTGGGAGCAGGGATCATCCAGGACACCAGGGGGAGCTCAGGACCAGCAAAACCTAGGTCCCAGCTCAGAGGCTGTCCCTGGAGGGGCTGTGGGTGCTTCCTATTAGGGTCAAGGCTTTCTTCCCTCCTAGTGTCCCCAGGGCAGGTCCTGCTTCCTTTTCTGTGTCTTTAATTAGATTCTCTGCAGGAAAAGAGCAGGAAGTGACTGTTTCAGATCTGGTCGACATCTCCTCTGCGCCCTTCCTGTCAGCATGTCCCTGATGGTAGCTCTCTGAGTTGACAAGGAAAACATTGTAGGGATTCCCGTCCCCTCACTGAGAGCGATGATTCTCTCCCTCCACGCAGTGCTGAGAGGGGAACACGGAGTCCAGGCCCCAAACCTCACCTGAGGGTGATCAGCCCCTCGCTCTGACCCAGGAGGAGCCCTTTGGGTCAGTTAGCCGCTTGCCTCTCACTAACATGGCTGCACAAGGAGGATTAGGGTCCGACCCCTGTGGGCGCTGCCTCTCTGTGAGCCTGGAAGCTCCCAGCTCTCCGTGTGCCCCAGATGGAGGCAGGAAGACCTGCTGGGCCCTGTTCCCCGTGGGTCTCAGAACCTGGTCCCAGGGGATGGGTCCCAACACCTGTCTCGCTTCCCCTGGAGAACCACCTGCATCCTGAGAACCTGCTGAAGGGAGACCTGGTCCCACCACCTCTGCTGTGCCTCCAGCTCCGCAGACTCCACCCCATCCTCCCCCTCTGTCCTCTGCCGCCCACACTCTCACCCCATGGGGCCTGCACATGACATCCCGTGTGGCTGTGCTCTGCCCTCTCCTTCCAGCCCTGGTAGGTTTTGCCTTAAATGCAGCCCCACGTCATCCCCTCATGCCCATCTCCTGTGCCAGGCCCTCCCTGAGACGCCAGGGCCAGGGACACTCAGCCGCCCTGCTGAGCCCACGGGCAGTGCCCACGTGTGATGTCAGGCCGTGGGGGCCCCTCCTGTGTCAGGTGGAGACACAGCTGAGCACTGAGCTCAGAGCACCTCCAACAGCTCACACCTGAGCTGAGGGACCTCCAGGAGCCCGTGAGCTGCAGAGCATCCTGGTGGACAAGCCTGTAGCCACTGGCGTCAGAGGGCAGTCAGGGAAGGGCTGGTGCCTGGTCACCTATGATGTTACCAATGACCTGCTGACCAGAGCCCAGGTGCACAGGGAACTCTGTGAATCCTAAAAGTGCAGGGACAGCCCAGCCAGCATGGCTCAGGGGTTGAGCATTGACCTATGTACCAGGAGGTCATGGTTCAATTCCCAGTCAGGGCACATGCCCAGTTTACTAACAACATCTCCAGTGTGGGGTGTGCAGGAGGCAGCCAGACAATGATTCTCTCACATCATTGGTGTTTCCATGTCTCTCTCCCTCTCCCTTCCTCTCTAATATCAATTAAGAAATATTTAAAGAAATCCTATATAATAAAAAGCTAATATGCAAATGGTCATGATGCCCTTACGCCATCACACAGTAATGGCTCAGACACTCAACACTGGGGAGAGAGGAATGGGACCAGCCAGGCACAAATGAGTTCCTGAGAGAGGAATGGGGACCAGCCAGGCTGTAGCCTGGGAGAGGGACAAGCTGCCCACTCCACGGTCCCAGGTGCTAGTAGCTTAGGCTTCAGGCCAGGAGAGGGACAAACTGCCTGCCCTTCGGTTCCGGGTGCGAGTGGCTGTGCCTGCGGCCAGGGAGAGGGACAAGCCACATGCTCCATGGTCCCATCGCCTGCGGCTGCGGCCGGCCTGGGTAAAGAAGGCCTGGGTTCTGGTGCCTGTGGCTGGCCAGAGAGAGGGAAGCCAAGGTCCCCAGTGCCTGCAACCAGCAAGAGGAGGAGATACTGGGTCCCAGGTGCAGGGCAAGGCAGAGGCAAGTAGGGGCGATCAGGCAGGCAGGCAGAGGTCGTTAGGGGCAATCAGGCAGGCAGATGTAGTTAGGGGTGCTCAGGCAGGCAAGCAAGTGAGTAGTTAGGAGCCAGAGATCCCCGATTGCAAGAGGGAGTTGGGCATTCCCCGAGGGGTTCAGGATTGGAGAGGGAGAGGCCGGGCTGAGGGATACCGCCCCCCCCCCTCATGAATTTCATGCACTGGGCTTCTAGTTAGTAAATACATAAATGAAAACGTTGCCGGTTTGATTCACAGAATGGGCATATATGGAAGGCAACTGACCACTATGTCTCTCTCACATCAATGTTTCTCTCTGACCTTCTCTCTCTCCTTTCTTTTCCCTCTAAAAATCAATGAACATATCCTCAGGTGAGTATAAAGAAAACAGTATCTATATCTATACATATGTTTACATCCACACAGACATCTACATCTTTATATCTATATCTGTCTCTACATCTCTATCTATATTTAGAGCTATATCTACATCTCTATCTATTTCTAGAGCTATATCTATATCTGTATCTATATCTATATCCATGGGAGCAGAGGCACATTGATATTATCCCTAAGGAGTCATTGATTGTGCCCACATCCTACTTCCTGAACACCTCCTGCAGCACAGCCCCTGGTGTGGAAGAAGAGGTCCCTGGGCACAGTGACCAGAACCCCAAGGAGGGCCTGGTTCTCTGAGGGCACAGTCAGCACCTCCTTCCAGGAGAAGCCCCAGAGACCGGGACCTCCCTCACCTCGTGCCCTTTGTATGTGCAGACACCTCCCCTATGCAAATGCCCACATGGCCACCAGAAACACACACACAGTTGGCGTCCACTTAAATGCAGGGCCTCCTAACCCTGGAAAATACTTTCGGGGGGACGAGGACCTCACCTGCAAGACATGACTCCCCTGTGGCTCTCCCTCTTCCTGCTGTCAGCTCCCAGATGTGAGTGACTCAGGGCTTAGACGTGAGGAGATGGGGACCCTGCCTCTGAGCCCAGGACTCACTGTGTTCTCTCTGTCCCAGGTGTCCTGTCCCAGGTGCAGCTGCAGGAGTCGGGCCCAGGACTGGTGAAGCCCTCGCAGACCCTCTCCCTCACCTGCACTGTGTCTGGGGGCTCAGTCACCAGCAGTGATTACTGGCACTGGATCCGCCAGCCCCCAGGGAAAGGGTTGCAATGGATGGGGAGGTGGTCAGGGGTCACAAGGTACAACCCAGCCTTCCAGGGCCGAATCTCCATCACTGCTGACACGGCCAGGAACCAGTTCTCCCTGCAGCTGAGCTCCGTGACCACCGAGGACACGGCCGTGTATTACTGTGCGAGACACAGTGAGGGGAAGTCAGTGTGAGCCCAGACACAAACCTCCCTGAGGAGACAGCAGGGCTGGGCTGCAACTAGAACCCCAGACACTAGGGGGCACTCAGGAAGCACAGCACAGAGAGCAGCCCCAGCAGCAGGGGCAAAGGGAGGTGGGAGGGAAGGGCCTTCCTGTTGGGCACAGGGATTTCCTCTCAAGCTCTCAGCTGCCTCCAGGGAAGGCTCTTCCTTCTCATGTTCTCACTGCAGACAACAGTGAAGAAGGGCATTGTGTTTACAGGTGACATGGCGGCAGTGAGGGGGACTCTCCTTCAAAAAGTCTCCTTCACAAATTCTAATAGTAGCTTTTTTCACTCTTTCCAACATTTCGCTGATGAGTGTGAACTCCGCAGCTGGGTCCCTGGGAGTGTGCACAGCTCTGCATCCCTCCCTCGGGGGGCACAGCTCCCTCAGTGTCTGACTCTCCGTGTGCCCTCCCCCTCCTGGGTCCAGGGAGATCACAGGCCCTCCCTCTGCTGAAAGGCCTGAGCACACTCAGGGCTCAGGGACCTCACCCATCCTCTCTGGGTCATATTGACCCTGAGAAGAGCTGTCAGCTCAGTGCACCAAACACAGGGAGCCCCACATCCATCTACACGAGGGGCCCTGCTGTCCATCAGGAAGCGGTGCTGACCCCACAGTGGGGACAGGTGACCCTGAGGGCTGGGATGTGCATCATCCAACCCCTCCTCCACCTTCCCTCCTGGAGCCAAGGTTTTCTAGCTGCACTGTGGGTGAGATGTGCATGGGGAGCATGTTGGAAGACGAGGAGCATCCATGGGACCCCCTGCGTCCATACTGTCCTCTTACTACTTGCCCAGGAGACACAGAGTCACACAGACACATAGACACACACACAGTCACACATACACACACACACACACACACAGTCACATGCACAGAGTTACACACACAGTCACACACTGGTTTCTGGAAAAGACATGCATTCAGACATGAGCAGTGATACAAAACCATTCATGTCGTTACACGCTGTACTTTAGGAATTCTATGTAATAAAACAGAGTTATATTTCATACTCTTGGATGTCATATGAAATAAATACGTGGTGTGCAAGCAACTATTATTTCAACACAGACCACAACCCGTGAAGATCAACAGTTCTATTTGTCAGTCCACTTAGTAGGAGCTCAAATTGGGAATTTAATCCAAACTTTGCCAGATTGCTACAAAATGTAAAAACATAACTGAAGTAATAGTGAAAACCTTCCACCAAATAAAGGACCAAATGAACTCAAGGGTGAATTCTACAGAATTTCAAATAGGAATTGATGACTTTCTATCAACTCTTCTTGAACTCTTCCAAGAATTAAGGAAAGAGACAATAATTCCAAACAGATTTATTGAGGTCACCATTACATTCATATCAAAGTCAAGTAAAAACATACAAAAATGACAGGTCAATATCCGTGATGAAATTACATGTAAAACCCTCAAAAACATACTAGGAAACTAAACTTCACACTGAAAGGGTCATTGACCTTGCCAGCCCCCAGGGAAGGGACTGGAGTGGATTGCTGACATATGTGGTAGTGGGAGCACTTACTACAGCCCCTCCCTCAAGAGCTGAACCTCCATCTCCGGAGACCAGTCCAAGAACCAGTTCTCCCTGCAGCTGAGCTCCGTGACCACCGAGGACACGGCCGTGTATTACTGTGCAGGAGACACAGTGAGGGGAAGTCAGTGTGAGCCCAGACACTAACCTCCCTGAGGAGACAGCAGGGCTGGGCTGCAGGGAGCGTCCAGGTCACCAGGGGGCGGTCAATACCAGGAATTGGCCAGAACCAGGAGCAGGCGTAGAGTTGAGAAAAGATACCATTTCCTGCTCCATCTTAAATTAGTTTTGCACCAAGGCTCAGCCATAGAGCTCACAGGAAGCCCTGTCCTAGGTCTAGTTTTAGGGATTGTGTTTGTGAACAAAAAGGGGGCTCTGTCCTAAATCTGACAAAACTCAGTGACTGACAGGACCCTCACAGGAGGCTCTGATCACAAGTTCCTACCTGGGCAGCCCTGGGGGTGGGCACGCCCCAGCCTATAACTTCTTTACTAAAAGGCTCCTCTGTGCCTGAAGCACCCCGTCTTTGGTTCCTATGCATCTGGGTTAACACACCTGTGACATCAGCATGACCACCCTCAGGAGAGCACCTCTTGTTCACTATCCTGTCACCCAGTCCCTGCCTTGCTCTCTCCCACCTCCATGTCACTCCTCACCTTCCCTCCTCAACTTCAAATGCACAAGCACACCTGCAAATGGTTATCTCTGGAGCATTGGAGGTCTTCCTTTCCAACAGTTGTCATCCGTTTAGCACCAATAAAATCTTATAAAACATTCTCTCCATGTTTGCACATTTCTTACTTCAACATGTTGTCCTTTTTCATTTACAACATACGTTCATAAACGTTTCTTTCCCTTCTGGAGAGGGAAGTGCACAGACATTAAAAACCTGCTACCTGGACGGGATGAGTTCAAATGAGTTCACAGGTGTTGGAGATGTGACAAGTTTGCTGTTGGTTGTCATGGATGTAAGTATCCCGTCTTTTTCCAGCCCAGCAGGTGTGACTCGGTGGTTCATCATTGATCTATGAACCAGGAGGTCATGGTTGGATCCTTTGGTCAGGGCACATGCACGGGTTGCAGTCTCCATCCCCAGGGGGTGAGGGGCAGGAGGCAGCCGATCAGTGATTCTCACATTGATGTTTCCATCGCTCCTCTGGCCTCCTCTCTGGAATCAAGGAAAGTGTATAAAGAAGGAGAAGGAAAGAAAGGAGGCTTCCCCAGCTGTGCCTTCTCCCCTGTGACACTCTGGCACGTTCCCCTGCTGGTTGAATCGGCATAAAATCCACAACATAAATGAGCCACTTTGAAGTCATTGACATGAGGACCTCTAAGCCGCTGGAGATATTTTTAAGAGTTTATTTGAGGCAAACTTGATCACCAGAACAGCGAGCCCAGCTTCTTCTGTCCCCGGGATCGGGGGTCACCAAGTCCAAGAATGAAATCAGGGACCAGAAGGTATAAGCAAAAGCGTGGAGCGTTTATTACAAGCAGATTCAGGCTTCCCACATGGGGAGGGGCCCCTGATGGGCTTTCCCTGAAGCCTGTGGTTTTGGGTGTATATGTGCCACCAGCCTGCTCCCTGTCCCCCCGAGTGCCCACCTGATGGCCCTTCTTGTTCCTGCCCAGCAAGGGGCCTGCACGTCCCCTGTTCCCTTGTGTGCGCTCCCCTTCCTGTCCCAGGCCCTCCCTCATTTCCCAGGCTCCAGCTCTGAGTCCAGAAACATTCTGCTGTGTCTGCCTGGTTGGTGCCTGTGGTTAGGCTGCTCAGAGGGCCGCGTCTGCCCTGCCTACCAGCCATCTGCCTTGGTTTCCCATGGACCCTGCCCTGTCTGCCTGCCCGTCAAGCTAACTCCCCTCAAAGCCACCCCTTCTGGATGTGTGTCGGGGGTCCTCCAGGAACAGGAAGCTCATCTTCCTGAAACACAGGCTCTCCTTACAAACACCAGAGTCACTGCTCAGCCCGGGCCCCTCCTCCTGCCTCTGCTGGCCTGGGATGGGCGCTGCCCCTTCTGTTCTCTCTGTTGTTGGCAGATTTCTGGGGCGGTTGCTCTTCTCCCTTCTCATTCTCTGTTTGTTCAAAAGGGGTCACTGAGCAGAAGGGGCAGAAGCAAAATGGTGGCGTAGGCAGCTCCACACTCTTGTTCCTCCAAAAAAACATCAAAAAACAAACCAAAACTCTCAGAACTGGCATCTGTCAGGCTCTCGAACACAGTCAGACCTACAGCAACTGAGCGAACCCCGAGTCAAGTACATGCTACTCAGAGAGGGAAGGAGCCCGGCCGGTGAGGCTCAGGGGCTGAGCGTCCACCCAGGAACCACCAGGTTATGGGTTTGATTCCCATTCAGGGCACAGGCCCTGGGTTGCAGGATTAATCCCCAATAGGAGGCATGCAGGAGGCAGCAGATCAATGATTCTCTCTCCTCATTGATGTTTCCATCTCCTCCCTCTCCCTACCTCTCTGACATCAATAACAATATTTTTTCAAGATTAATAAATACATCAAAGGTCACACACAAAAATGAAAAACCAGAGGATAAAGGAAGATCACTTTAAAGTGCTGAAGAGAAAATGAAAAGCCATCCACTTAGAATTCTAAACTAACTGAAAATACATTTCAACATGGAATGAAGCCTGGTTGATGTCGCTCAGTGGTTGAGCTTCAACCTATGATTCCATTCCTGGTCAGGGCACATGCCCACATTGTGGGATCCATACCCAATTGTGACCATGCAGGACACAATAGATCAATGATTCTCTCTCATTATTGATATTTCTATCTCTCCTTCCCTCTCCCTTCCTCTCTGAAATCTATGAAATATATATTAAAATAAGTAAATGAAAAGGCTGTGGGTTTGATTCCCAGTCCTGGAAGTTATGGGAGGCAAATAATAAATATTTCACTCTCCCGTCAATGTTTCTCTTTCTCTCCCCATCTTTCACTGATCAATGTTTCTCTCTCACATCAAAGTTTCTCTCTCTCCTTCTCTCTCTCTCCTTTCCTTTCCCTCTAAAAATCAATGAACACATCTTCAGATGAGGACAAAGAAAAGTAAATCCAGCCTGGCTCATGTGGCTCAGCTGTTTATCTTTGACTCAGGACCCAAGAACTCAGTGGTTTGATTCCTGGTGAGGACACATGATGGGGTTATGGTCTCTATCCCCAGTGGGGGCCATGCTGGGGTCAGCCAATTGATAATACTCTCTCCTGGATGTTTCTCTCTATCCCTCTCCCTTCCTTTCTTTATAAATATCATGAAAGTTATATATTTTAAAAAGATCAGTATCTATATCCCTAAATATATCTATATCATCTATATCTATTTCAATATTCATATCTATATCGATATCTATATCCATGGGAGCAGAGGGACCTTGATGTTATACCTAACGAGTCACTGATTGTGCCCATATCTTACTTCCTGAGCACCTCCTGCAGCACAGCCCCTGGAATGGAAGAAGAGGTCCCTGGGCACGGTGACCAGCACCCCTAGGAGGGCCTGGTTCTCTGAGGGCACAGTCAGCACCTCCTTCCAAGAGAAGCCCCAGAGACCAGGACCTCCCTCACCTCTTGCCCTTTGTATGTGCAGACACCTCCCCTATGCAAATGGCCACACGGACACCAGACACACACACAGTTGGCGTCCACTTAAATGCAGGGCCTCCTCACCCTGGAGAATACTTTCTGGGGGACGAGGACCTCACCTGAAAGACATGACTCCCCTGTGGCTCTTCCTCTTCCTGCTGTCAGCTCCCAGATGTGAGTGACTCAGGGCTTAGATGTGAGGAGATGGGGACCCTGCATCTGAGCCCAGGACTCACTGTGTTCTCTCTGTCCCAGGTGTCCTATCCCAGGTGCAGCTGCAGGAGTCGGGCCCAGGACTGGTGAAGCCCTCGCAGACCCTCTCCCTCACCTGCACTGTGTCTGGATTCTCCATCACAGCCAGTGGTTACCGCTGGAGCTGGATCCGCCAGCCCCCAGGGAAGGGGCTGGAGTGGTTGGGGTACATATGGTATAATGGAAACACTTACTACAGCCCCTTCCTCAAGAGCCGAACCTCCATCTCCAGAGACACGTCCAAAAACCAGTTCTCCCTGCAGCTGAGCTCCGTGACCACTGAGGACACGGCTGTGTATTACTGTGCAAGAGACACAGTGAGGGGAAGTCAGTGTGAGCCCAGACACTAACCTCCATGAGGAGACAGCAGGGCTGGGCTGCAGGGAGCGTCCAGGACACCAGGGGGCGCTCAGGACCAGTGAACCCAGGGACCCAGCTCAGAGGCTGTCCCTGGAGGGGTGATGAGGGCTTCCTATTGTGGTCAATGCTTTCTTCCCTCCTAGTGTCCCCGGAGTAGGTCCTGCTTCCTTCTCTGTGTCTTTAATTAGATTATCTGCAGGAAAAAAGCAGGAAGTGGCTGTGTTTCAGATCTGGTCGACTTCTCCTCTGTACCCTTCCTGTCACCACGTCCCAGATGGTAGCTCTCTGGGTTGACAAGGAAAACATTGTAGGGAATGCCCATCCCCTCACTGAGAGGGAAGTCTCCCTCTCTCCATACAGTGCTGAGCAGGGAACACGGAGACCAGGCCTCAAACTTCACCTGAAGGTGATCAGCCCCTTCGCTCTGTCCCAGGAGGAGCCCTTTGGGGGCAGTTAGCCACTTGCCTCTCACTGACATGGCTGCACAGGGAGTATTACGGTCCGACCCCTGTGGGCACTGCCTCTCTGTGAGCCTGGAAGCGCCCAGCTCTCCGTGTGCCCCAGATGGAGGCAGGAAGGCCTGCTGGGCCCTGTTCCCAGTGGGTCTCAGAACCTAGTCCCAGGGACAGGTCCCAACACCTGTCCCGCTTCCCCTGGTGAAACCACCTGCATCCTGCCAACCTGCTGAAGGGAGACCTGGTCCCACCCACCTCTGCTGTGCCTCCAGCTCCGCAGACTTTACCCCATCCTCCCTCTCTGTCCTCTGATGCCCACACTCTTACCCCATGGGGCCTGCACAGGACGTCCCATGGGTATGTGTCTGCCCTCTCCTTCCCGCCCTGGTAGGTTTTGCCTCAAATGCAGCCCCATGTCACCCCCTCATGCCCATCTCCTGTGCCAGGCCCTCCCTGAGACGCCAGGGCCAGGGACACTCAGCTGCCCTGCTGAGCCCACAGACAGTGCCCACGTGTGATGTCAGGCCGTGGGGACCCCTCCTGTGTCAGGTGGAGACACAGCTGAGCACTGAGCTCAGAGCACCTCCAACAGCTCACACCTGAACTGAGGGAACCTCCAGGGGCCCGTGAGCTGCAGAGCATCCTGGTGGACAAGTCTGTGGCCACTGGGGTCAGAGGGCAGTCAGGGAAGGGTTGGTGCCTGGTCACCTATGATGTTGCCAATGACCTGCTGACCAGAGCCCAGGTGCACAGGGATCTCTGTGAATCCTAAAAGTGCAGAAACAGCCCAGCCAGCATGGCTCAGTGATAGAACATCGTCCTATGTACCAGGAGGTCATGGTTCAATTCCCGGTCAGGGCACATGCCCAGTTTACTAACAACATCTCCAGTGTGTGGTGTGCAGGAGGCAGCCAGACAATGATTCTCTCTCATCATTAATGTTTCTATGTCTCTCTCCCTCTCCCTTCCTCTCTAATATCAATTAAGAAATATTTAAACAAATCCTATATAATAAAGAGCTAATATGCAAATGGTCATCATGCCCCACCTCATCACACAGTAATGGCTCAGACACTCAACACTGGGGAGAGAGCAATGGGACCAGCCAGGCACAAATGAGCTCGTGAGAGAGGAATGGGGACCAGCCGGGCTGTGTCCTGGGAGAAGGACCAGCTGCCCACCCTCCAGTTCTAGGTGCCAGTGGCTGCGCCTGCGCCTGCTGCCTGGGAAAGGGACAAGCCACATGCCCTATGTTACCGTCTCCTGTGGCTGTGGCCTGGGGAAAACCGCCAGTGCACGGTCTCCTGCAGCTACAGCCGACCAGGGCAAACCCGGGCTTGGTCCTGGTGCCTGCGGCCGGCCAGAGGGAGGGAAGCTGAGGTCCCGGATGCCTGCGACCAGCCAGAGGAGGGAATACTGGGTCCCTGGTACAGGCCAAGGCAGAGGCAATTAGGGGTGATCAGACAGGCAGGCAGATGTCGTTAGGGACAATCAGGCAGGCAGAGGTAGTTAGGGGCGATCAGGCAGGCAGGCAAGTGAGCAGTTAGGAGCCAGGGATCCCCAATTATGAGAGGAAGTTGGACATTTCACGGGGGGTTCCAAATTGGAGAGGGAGAGGCCGGGCTGAGGGACCTCGCCAACTTGCATGAATTTTATGCACCCTCCCTCTAGTAAATACATAAATGTAAACGTTGCTGGTTTGATTCACACTATGGGCATATATGGAAGGCAACTGATCACTATGTCTCTCTCACATCAATGTTTCTCTCTGTCCTTCTCTCTCTCCTTCCTTTTCCCTCTAAAAATCAATGAACATATCCGCAGGTGAAAATAAAGAAAATAGTATCTATATCTATAAATATGTGTACATCCACAAATACATCTACATCTTTATATCTATATATGTCTCTACATCTCTATCTATATCTAGAGCTATATGTACATCTCTATATATTTCTAGAGCTATATCTATATCTGTATCTATATCTATATCCATGGGAGCAGAGGCACATTGATATTATCCCTAAGGAATCACTGATTGTGCCCACATCCTACTTCCTGACCACCTCCTGCAGCATAGTCCCTGGTGTGGAAGAAGAGGTCCCTGGGCACGGTGACCAGGACCCCAAGGAGGGCCTGGTTCTCTGAGGGCACAGTCAGCACCTCCTTCCAGGAGAAGCCCCAGAGACCAGGACCTCCCTCACCTCTTGCCCTTTGTATGTGCAGACACCTCCCATATGCAAATGCCCACACGGCCACCAGACACACACACAGTTGGTGTCCACTTAAATGCAGGGCCTCCTCACCCTGGAGAACACTTTCTGGGGGACGAGGACCTCACCTGCAAGACATGACTCCCCTGTGGCTCTCCCTCTTCCTGCTGTCAGCTCCCAGATGTGAGTGACTCAGGGCTCAGACGTGAGGAGATGGGGACCCTGCATCTGAGCCCAGGACTCACTGTGTTCTCTCTGTCCCAGGTGTCCTGTCCCAGGTGCAGCTGCAGGAGTCCGGCCCAGGACTGGTGAAGCCCTCACAGACCCTCTCCCTCACCTGCACTGTGTATGGGGGCTCAGTCACCAGTTACTACCGGCACTGGATCCGCCAGCTCCCGGGGAAAGGGTTGCAGTGGATGGGGTACTGGACAGGGGGCACAAGCTACAACCCAGCCTTCCAGGGCCGCATCTCCATCACTGCTGACATGGCCAGGAACCAGTTTTCCCTGCAGCTGAGCTCCGTGACCACCGAGGACAAGGCCGTGTCCATGTATTACTGTGCGAGACACACAGTGAGGGGTAGTCAGTGTGAGCCCAGACACTAACCTCCCTGAGGAGACAACAGGGCTGGGCTGCAGGGAGGGCCCCGGACACCAGGGGGCGCTCAGGGCCCACAGCACAGAGAGTGGCCCCAGGAGCAGGGGCAGAGGGAGGTGGGAGGGAAGGGCCTTCCTGTTGGGCTCAGGGGTTTCCTCTCAAGCTCTCAGCTGCCTCCAGGGATGGTTCTTCCTTCTCATGTTCTCACTGCAGACAACAGTGAAGAAGGGCATTGTGTTTGCAGGTGACATGGCGGCAGGGAGTCGGGACTCTCCCTCACCAAGTCTTTGTATTTTCTGTCTCTCTTTTTCTACAAGGAGACCATCCGCAGTGCCCTCCTCATCCTGCTTCCAGGGAGATCTCAGGCCCTTCCTCTGCTGAAAGGCCAGAGCACACTGCAGACCTCACCCATCCTCTCTGGGTCCACATTGACCCGGGAAGAGCTGTGAGCTCAGTGCACCAAACACAGGGAGCCCCACATCCATCTCCACGATGGGCCCTGCTGTCCATCAGGAAGCAGTGCTAACCCCACAGCGGGGACAGGTGACCCTGAGGGCTGGGATGTGCATCATCCAACTCCTCCTCCACCTTTCCTCCTGGAGCCAAGGTTTTCTATCTTCACTGTGGGTGAGATGTGCATCGGGAGCATGTTGGAAGCCGAGGAGCATCCGTGGGACCCCCTGCGTCCATACTGTCCTCTTACTACTTGCCCAGGAAACAGAGTCACACACTCACACACACACACACAATAACATATACAGTCACATACACAGTCACACACACAGTCACACACACAGAGTCACACATAAAGTGACACTCGTTTCTAGAAAAGACATGCATTCACACATGAGCAGTGATACAAACCCTTTATGTACTTTATGAATCCTATGTAAGAAAATGGGGTTACCCCTAGCCGATTTAGCTCAGTCGATAGAGCGCCGGCCTGTAGATTGAAGGGTCATGGATTTGATTCAGGTCAATGGCACATATCCCAGTGCGTGAAGTGCAAGATGCAGTCAATGATTCTCTCTCATCATTGATGTTTCTACCTCTATCTCTCTCTACCTTCCTCTCTAAAATCAATAAAGAAGTATTTCTTTTTAATTGTTTAAAAAGAAAAAATGGGGTTATATTTCATTTCCTTGGATGCCATATGAAATAAACATGAGGTCTGCAAGCAACTATTATTTCAACACTCAGCACAACCTGTCAAGAACAACAGTTGTATTTCTCAGTCCATTTAGTAGGACCTCAAATTAAAAATTTAATTCAAACTTTGCTAGATTACTAAATAATTTTAAAATATAATTGAAGTAATAGTGAAAATTTGCCAACAAATAAAAGCCAGGGATCAAATGAACTCAAAGGTGAATTGTATCAGAATTTCAAATAAGAATTGATAACTTTCTATCAACTCTTCTTGAATTCTTCCAAGAATTAAGGGAACAGACAAGACTTTCAAACAGATTTATTAAGGTGACCATTACATTCATATCAAAGTCAAGTAAAAACATACAAAAAGGACAGGTCAATATCCCTGATGAAATTACATGTAAAACCCTCAAAAATATACTAGAAAACTAAACTGCACACTGAAAGGGTCATTTACCACGATCAAGTGGGATACCGTCCTAGCATGCAAGGATGGCTCAACGTATGTAAACCAGTTACTGTGCTTCATCTCATCCACAGAATGAAGGATAAAGTATACAGTCATATAAATAGGTACAAAATAAAGCCTTTAGATTTGAGAATCGCTTCAGAATTAAAATTCTTAGCACACTAGGTGTAGAAGTGATGGCCCTCAAAATACTAAAGGTCACATTTGAAAAGCCAACAAGTCACATCACGCTACACAGAGAAAATTTCAAAGCTTTTCTTCTTACATCAGGACCAAGACAGGGGCTCCCCTGTGATTCCTTCTATTCTTTAAAACAAGAAGTTCTTGTCAGAATAATTAGGCAAGAAAAGGACATTTCAAATGTCAAAATCAGAAAGAAACAAGTTAAAATGTTTCTCCTTATCTGTAAGCAGATGAAAGGATATTTTACATAGAAAACCCTAAAAACTGTATGAGAAGCTCATAGAACTAGAATCCAGGAAAGATGTAAGATACAAAACCAACACACAATGGCTGGTGCCCCTGCTCCCTCTCAACAGAGTGTCTTCATGGCTCCAGGAAACATGTGGGCTGTTTCAGAGGAAAGTGAGGGAAGGAAACGTGAACTGGCTACACAACAAGGAGATGAAAACCTAATGAGACAAGAACCCGGGACGTGTGTGTCCTCGGTCTTGGTTAACCCCCCATCATGTTCCCAGGGAGCTCTCCCCGCAATGTGGCACTGAGTCAGGTGCAGGTTCCAGTTGACCCCCATTATATGGTCACAGGGTCACATGCAGAATGAGCTCTCCAATATCAAGATTTTCATCACCTAAACTTAATTATTCCTAAATCATTTCCGACATCTTCCCCTCAACACACCCGGTCATGACGGAGGTTCTTCTATGCCCACAGCATGGAACTGGGTCTACAACAGAGTCTAGAGAATGAACACCACAAAGGAGGCCGTGCAGCTGCTACACGTCCAGCACCAAACTGCCCTGAAGGAATAGGACCCGGGAGCTCTGTCTGTGTCTCTCTAGTTCATGTTTCTGGTTCCCAGGGACCCTTCCAGACAATCCTCCCTCCCCAACACTTGGTCCACTGGCTCTAGCTCACACTCTGGTCGAAGTTTGTCCTCTAAACACTTTGTAAGGGAAACAGTGTCAGATGGGACTTCTGGTCTCCTGAACATGAGCCTCCTGCAACAAATAAGGATGTTAAGTGCTGAAGGAAAATGGAGTAGCCATCAAGGTTGAATTCTAAACGAACTGAAAATATATTTCAAAACTGAATGAAGCCATGCTGGTGTGGCACAGTGGTTGAGCTTCGACCTGTGATTCCATTCTTGGTCAGGGCAATTACCTGGGTTGTGGGCATGATTCCCAGTAGTGACCATACAGGGGGCAGCCGATCAATGTTTCTTTTTCATCATTGATATTTCTATCTGTCTCCCTCTCCATTCCTCTATGAAATAAAAAATATATATTAAAATAAATGTATGACAAGGTTGTGGGTTTGATTCCCAGTCTTGGGAGATATGGGAGGCAAATGATAAATATGTTCCCCACCAGCAATGTTTCTCTCTTTCTCACCGTATTTCTCTGTTCAATATTTCAATCTCACATCAATGTTTCTCTCTCTCTCTCTCTCTCTCTCTCTCTCTCTCTTTCTCTCAACCTCTATATATCTCTCACCTTTCCATATCTCTGAAAATTTCCTCAAGTAAGGATAAAGAAAACAATCTCTATATCTAGATCTACAAATACATCTATATTTAAGCTATACATATATCTAAATCAATGCTATATCTATATCTTATCGATACCTATCTATATCCATGGGAGCAGAGGCACCTTGATGTTAATCCTAAGGAGTCACTGATTGTGCCCACATCCTACTTCCTGACCACCTCCTGCAGCACAGCCCCTGGTGTGGAAGAAGAGGCCCCTGGGCATGGTGACCAGGACCCCAAGGAGGGCCTGGTTCTCTGAGGGCACAGTCAGCACCTCCTTCCAGGAGAAGCCCCAGAGACCAGGACCTCTTTCACCTCTTGCCCTTTGTATGTGCAGACACCTCCCATATGCAAATGCCCACACGGCCACCACACACACACACACACAGTTAGCGTCCACTTAAATGCAGGGCCTCCTCACCTGGAGAATACTTTCTGGGGGACCAGGACCTCACCTGCAAGACATGACTCCCCTGTGGCTCTTCCTCTTCCTGCTGTCAGCTCCCAGATGTGAGTGACTCAGGGGCTTAGACGTGAAAAGATGGGGACCCTGCATCTGAGTCCAGGACTCACTGTGTTCTCTGTCCCAGGTGTGCTGTCCCAGGTGCAGCTGCAGGAGTCGGGCCCAGGACTGGTGAAGCCCTCGCAGACCCTCTCCCTCACCTGCACTGTCTCTGGTTACTCCATCACCAGTGGTTACTACTGGAGCTGGATCCGCCAGCCCCCGGGGAAGTGGCTGGAGTGGATGGGAAGCATAGATTATGATGGAGACACTTACTACAGCCCCTCCCTCAAGAGCAGAACCACCATCTCCAGAGACACGTCCAAGAACCAGTTCTCCATGCAGCTAAGCTCCGTGACCACGGAGGACACGGCTGTGTATTACTGTGCAAGACACAGTGAGGGGAAGTCAGTGTGAGCCCAGACACTAACCTCCCTGAGGAGACAGCAGGGCTGGGCTGCAGGGGGCGCCCAGACATAAGGGGGTGCTCAGGGTCCCTGAACACAAGGACCCTCCCAGCAGCAGGTGCAGTTGGAGGTCTCGGCTGCTTCCTGTGTGGTTTCCTCCTCATGTCACAGTTTCCCTCAGGGAACCTTTGGGTCCTGACTCTTCGCTGACGTCTGAGTCTCTGAGTGAGAAAAGTCCGTTGTGAAGAGAGACAACTTTCTCATGGGAACAGAAGGTAGAGAGTCTCTTTCATACACACGTGTGCCATAATGAGTTCTGACATCAAATCTTCTGACCCACGTCACCTGAATCTAACGAGAGGCTCAAAGGTCTCAACACTGCAGCTCACCTGCCTGCTGGACCGTGGGCAACACATGTGTGTGACCCCAAAGCTACAGAAGAGGGACCCACGGGGTGACAGTCCTTGTCTTGTCGTCATGCTCACAGCACCTAGAGTAGTGGACACCATGCAGACACAGAGGCACAACAGCTGGGGAAGATGTTCATGATACACACACACCAAGGGCACGTGAGGTGTTTCTTCTGCTCATGATTGACATCCCTGAGAAGCACAGGAAAGATCCCTCAGCAGGTCAGCCCTGCTGGATGGAGACTGGAAAGGAGACGGGCGCCGGGCCTTTATGTTGGCGAGGTGGTGGGGAGAGGGAGGACCTCTGCTTCCAGGGACTAGTGTGGTTTCAGTCTCCCAATGACTTCTAAAGAGAACACGATGGCCCTCCTCCCTCGTGCCTGCGCACTGCTTTCCCTGTGGGCCCTGTGGTCCCAGGCCCAGGTGAGCAGCTGCAGGAACCACCACTTCCAAGGCCCTGCCACCAGTGGGGGAGTCCCCACCCCCTCGCCACTGCCCTTCCCTCTGGGTCCTCATGTTGCCAGGGGCCAGAGCAGGAGGAAGAGCTTCAAGGGGCCTCAGTTCTCCCTCCAGCGACTGTCAGGCTGAGTTGGCAGCTGGGAGAAGGGACTGAGCAACAGGAGGCAGAGCTACTGGGAGAGCACCAGCACCCCAGCACCCAGGTCCAGAGTGCATGTGCACGAGGCGGGCCTGGCTGGTGCAGCAGCTGGTGCTCCTGGACCTGGGGGACCTGGGGGACCAGGGGACCTGGGGCACCTGGAGGCCTGGACTCCTGCACCCTCCTCCTCGGGCCTCTTGCTCAGTCCATTCTCCCCGCTGCCAACTCAGCCTGACAGTCGCTGGAGGGATAACTGAGGCCCCTTGAAGCTCTTCCTCCTGCTCTGGTCCCTGGCAACGTGAGGACCCAGAGGGGAGGGCAGCGGCGAGGCGGTGGGGGCTCCCCCGCTGGTGGCACGGCCTTGGAGGTGGTGGTTCCTCGACCTCTGCACCCTCTCCCTTGTGCCACTGCTGCTCCTCCCCAGCCTGGCAGTAGGGAGAGGAGGCGGTGCCTCAGGGTCTCAGTGCTTGGGAGGCTTGAGGTTTGCCATGACAGGGTGACTGGGGGTCTGATGCCCCGGGTCGCTCTGCCCTGAGAGCGCAGCGCTGGTGGGTTCAGAGCTGGGCCTCCAGGGAGGAGAAAGTAGAACAGAAACCCTGTGAGGACTTGGCCGGGAGGCCGCACGTGCTGAGGAGGGTCTGTGAACAAGTGAGGGAGCAGCGTCCCCACTCAGCACAGAGGGCGCTTGGAGATGGAAGGACAGGGTTTGGGGGTTCCCACCAGGTGACCTGGCTGTCCCAGAGGCATGTTGTTTGCGGGCGGTAACTGGGGTCCCCCTGAGCTCCTGAGAGCGGTGGGCGTGCAGCCTGGTGGGTGCTGGATCCGCACGCTGTCCCCTGGGGGTCCCTGAGCGCGTCCTGTGGGAGACGCTGGGGCAGCTCAGGGTGGAAGCGAAAGGACATGGTTCCGTCCAAGAGTCCAGCAGAGCTCAGAGCGCCTCCTCCAGGTCTCACCGAGGCTGTGGGCACAGACACTGGTGCAGTGGTCACTCAGAGGAGGGAGGCCGAGAGCAGAGAGGGAACCACCACGGAGGCCTAGGAAAGGCTGGGGAAGGCAAGGGCGGGGAGGCTGTGTCTCCCCTCTGCCTCCCCCCTGAGATGTGCCGCCCCCACCACCACCCCCTCCCCAGGAAGGCCTCTGAGAAAACCCCTTTCCCAGCAGCGCTGCCAGGGGCCCATGTTCCAGGAACCCCTCTTGGAAGCCTGTGGGTAGAAAGGTGAACTCCATGCCCTGCGAGCCCTCCTGTGTCTCCATCCCCTGTCCCTGCGGAGGCAGAGCCCTGGGTGGGCAGCCCTCCAAGCCCTGGCTCAGCTCCTGTGCACCCCCTCTTTCTCAGCCAGACTTTCCAAGCCCCTGGGCGCCCTGGAGCCAGAGTCAGTGCCTGGAGGGCCTTCTGCACACAATGGTGGCCAAGAACAGGCCTCAGGGCCCGACCCCGACCCGCTGATGACTGTGCAGCGTAGGCATCCAGAGGGCAGCGTGGGGGGAGGGTGAACGTGGTCAGTATTTTGGGGACCACAGGCAGCGGCCTCGCCAAGGAAGATGGTGCACTTGAGACTCTCAGACCATCGGGTGCTTCCTGCGGGAGGGACCATTCAGGGCCTCTCGCTGGTGGTGGGGGGAGAGCCCTGACGCCTCCTTCCATGTGTCCCCGAAGGCAAGGAGGCTGAGAGGGCCCCGTGCAGACCCATCTGTTACCTGCCCTGAAGGATCCCAGCCAGTCTTCAGGATGAAGATCCAGGAAGAAGGGAAAGGCAAGTGCAGTCCAGACCAGCTGTGCGATCTCCACACCGTGAAGGTGGACTTGAGGAGGGTTGTCGCTCATCAAGAAACTTGAGAAAAGACTGACTGCTTGGCCCGTTGAAAGAGAGCAATTCTTGTCCCAAAGTGTCCAGCCTCCCAGGTCTCCCTGGCGTGTGTACATTTCCGAAACCGCTGGTCAGTGTCTGTATTCTGTGTGTTAATTTGAAGTTCCCAGAACTTTGAGGCCTGTCAGAAACTCGTCCTTCCTTGAGCTCTGGGATCGGAGGGCCTTTCTCGAGCTCTCTCCGCCTCAGTCACCGGACAGGGGGAGGCTGGCAGCTCGGAGGAGCCTCAGCTGGTGCTCCAGGAGCAGTGCAGGAACTTGACTGGATTTTGCAAAAACAGGAGAACCAGAGGCATTGCTTGGATGCTCTTTTACGACAGTACCATTCTACATTGGCTGACTCTCTAACACATTTGAAGACAAGCTTGATGAAAGATTTTTGGTCTGAAGTGTATCAATTATGATTACCTTTTCTGAAGTGAACGAATTGAATTTGTATTCCACCATTTAGTAGAATGTACAAAAGAGCTAATGAGGTCTGCATCACCCTCTATAGAACCAGATCAGATGGATTATTGCTTTGTAACCTCTCTCCTTGTTTAATTTGATATGTCACCAAAATTGGAGAAAAATATTTTGTAATAAATAACTGTTTCATCAAAAAAATAAGAAAATGTGATTTCTTATGTGATTTCCCGTCTGTGGGGCAGATGGAGAAGAGGCAGCAATGAGCCATCTGTTGTTAGAAGTCAAATGAAAAAGAAAATGGACTATGGCCCCCCATTTTACATACAACCATACACAATGAGCAAAAATTGATGGGAAAAAAGGTCCTTATATCTCTACTAAAACCACATCTAAAGAAATTGAGAAGAATAATTATAAGTTTGCAAATAATGGTGATGATGATGTTGACCATGATGGTGATGGTGGTGGTGGTGGTGATGGTGATGATAGAACTGGAAAGGAATCTGGGTCCAATGTCTTGGTGGGAATCTGTCCTTTCCCACCAATCTGTCATTTGCTTTTTCAACGGCCTGTGTCAACTGACAGTTGGGCCATTGGGGTCTCAATCCCTGATGGCAGGTGAAGAGGAGGCGCCAGCTTTGTTTACTTATAAGAAGTCGTTGTGTGTGGACAACCACCATGTCCATAGAAAATGAGAAGAATGATGATAAGTAAGCACATTGTGGTGATGATGATGATGTTCACGGTGATTGCAATGAAGATGATGGACTGAGACAGGAGCCCTGGTCTAATGGAATGAAGGCTCCTCATACAGACACACCGTCACCTTGGCTCCTCCAGTGAGGCATGTCCACTCTTCCCAGTGAGTGTGGAGAGATTTTATAAATGGGACCCCAATAAATTATGCAAATTGGGTGTTTCCTGGTGAGACCATGTGGTTACTCAACCCAAAGGTGTCCAAGTGAAAATACCTTGGACCTGGGAAGGTGTCACCTTCTAGAACAGAGACACTGTGAGAATGTGCATGTAGGAAACAGGGGTCCCCTTCCCACCAGTGTGCAGTGACAGGTTCCTTATTTCTCTTGATCCCTGCCTGCATGACCTTTAATGCTTCTACTTCAATTAACTCCTGCTCATCATTATTCAGGTATTTCCTATGATGATGCGAGCTTTCTCCATGAACCCCTGCACTTCCTTCTGGGCCTTCACTAGAGGAGGCTTTAAACCCACATGTCCAGTAACTCTCTGTCCATGAACATGAGGCAAATTTCTGTAATGTGACTCAAAACAATCCAGCTCCCTCTACTCACCCAGTTCCATAGTCACATCCAGATTTATGGGTAGTTTCCCAGCAGCAGGCCCCTCTGGTACCAGAACCTGCTCCAGTCCCTGTGGCTGCTGTAGCCAATCCACATGGACAGTGGAGGCTCAGCATTTTCTGGGACGGTCTTGTAAAGTCACCCAAAACAGCACCTATCAAAGAAAATAGTGATGTTGAACCTTAATAAAATAAATACATTTTCCCCACCAAATATTCCATCAAGTAAATTTAATGACAAGCTTAGCAAGAGAATAACTTTCGGAATCCTGTGCCTGATGGTAGAATGTGTGCATTGCACATTAAGGGTGTGGTATGTTGTGGGGAGAGCCCGGCACCCTCTGACCACAGTGAGCATCCTCAGGGACAGGGCAGAGGGAGGCTGGGATGAGGGATTCCTGACAGGGTTGCAGTGTCCTTTCCTGTGAGAAAATGTTTGCTAGGAATTCTCCAATTCCCCTCCCTCTGAACCCCAACATCACTGATAACACTAGACTGAGAAATCAGGTCACTTAACAGGCTGCCATATCATTTTAAATATTAGAGATTCTCAATGGTACACATGCATAATCATTGCTTTTATTTCTAATCTGTTCTCCAGGTTAAAACATGATTATCTCTTAAAGAGATTAGCTCAGGGTTTCTGCACTATGCAGTGGGCTTGCATAACGGAAGAGTTTTTTCACAGTGTATTTTCCTATGTAATAAGAGCTTAATATGGTAAGTGTCTGGTCGACCAGTCAGCTGTTCAATCAAGCAATGAAAGCATAATATGCTAATGATTTCCTAGGGCTGCTCAACTTCTCACAATGACATGCAATGACCACCAGGGGGCAGACGCTCCAACCAGTAGGTTAGCTAGCTGCTGGGGTGGGGCCAGTGAGGATTGAGCAAGATAATCCAGACATGCCCTGGAGCCCTCCCTCAGTATCTCTTGGCTTGCCAACCTCCCACGTCTCTCACCGGCTACATCATGCACTGGTGGGGTTTCTCGGCCTGGCATGTGCCCTCTCATAATCTGGGACCCCTCGGGGGTTGTCGAACTGCGGGTTTTGGCTCAATCCTGCAAGCCAGGTCAAGGGACCCCACTGGTGCACGGATCAGTGCCCTGGGCCTTTAGAACCACAATAAAAGGTTACCAACATCAAGAATCAAGGGTCTCCCTTGTTCTTGTGCTTTGGTAGTAGTTACTCAGATCAAAGTGAATACAGACCACAGATCCTCTACTTATAAGGGAAAGGCTGCCCCACATGCAAATTTCCATTCAAGCTCCAGGGTACATCCTCCCCTGGGCTGGGCAGGCTCACAGCTCTCTCCTCACTCAGGGCTGAGGTCTCTGGAAGGCAGAGCTGTGGACTAGAAGAAGATGAGACTGCTGGGTCTTCTCCTGTGCCTGCTGACAGCCGCCCAAAGTGAGGGTCTCAGCAGTCAGGCGGGAGTCATGGGGCGGCTCTGACTGCAGGGGACTGACAGGAGTGATGCTCCTTGTCCACAGGTGTCCTGTCCCAGGTGCAGCTGCAGGAGTCGGGCCCAGGACTGATGAAGCCCTCACAGACGCTCTCTCTCACCTGCACTGTGTCTGGATTCTCTCTGACAAGCTATCCTGTACACTGGATCCGCCAGGCTCCAGGAAAGGGGCTGGAGTGTGTCCGGGTTATATGGAGTTATGGCGGTACAGCCTATAACCCAACACTGAAATCCCGCCTCAGCATTACCAGGGACACGTCCAAGAGCCAAGTTTACTTAACACTGAACAGCCTGAGAGCTGAGGACATGGCCATGTATTACTGTGCTAGAGAGACACACATTGAGGGGAAGTCAGTGTGAGCCCACACACTAACCTCCCTGAGGAGACAGCAGGGCTGGGCTGCAGGGGGCGCTCCGGACACCAGGGGGCGCTCAGGACCCACAGCACAGAGAGCAGCCCCAGGAGCAGGGGCAGAGGGAGGTGGGAGGGAAGGGCCTTCCTGTTGGGCACAGGGATTTCCTCTCAAGCTCTCAGCTGCCTCCAGGGAAGGCTCCTGCTCTTTCTCTGAGGCTCTGATTTCCTGCTTTCTCACTGCAGACCCCAGAGGAGGAGGTGACACTGCTGCTGGCAGATGACATATGGGCAGTGATGGGGACTCTCCTCACAACATGATACTGTACATACAAAACCCGAAACACTCAACCAGAAAACTACTGGATTTAAGAAACGAATTCGGTAATGTAGCAGAATATGAAATGAACAGGAGAAAGTCGGTGGTACTTTTATACACCAATAATGAATTCTCAGAAAGGGAAACGAAACTCACAATCCCATTTACCCTTGCATCAAAAACATTATGATACTTAAGAATAAACTTAGCTAAACAGGTAAAAGACTTGTACTCAGAAAAATACGGGATGTGAATAAAGAGATAGAGGAAGGTATTAACAAATGAAAAAATATACTGTGATCATGGATTGGTAGAATTAACATCATTAAAATGTCCATAATACCCAAAGCACTCTACAGATTCATGTAATCCCTATTAAAATAGCAAGAGCATATCTCAAAGATCTACACCAAATAATTCAAAAATTTTATGGAACCTAAAAAGACCCCAATTAGCCATAGCAATCTCCAGAAAAAAGAACAGCAGTGGAGAGATCACAATACCAGATATCGAATTACACTCCAAAGCCATAGTAATCAAAACAGCCTGGCACTGGCACTAGAACAGGCATATACATCCATGGAAGAGAACAGAGAACCCAGAAATCTACCCAAGCCATTACCTTCAATTAATATTTGCCAAAGGAGGCAAGAGCATACAATGGAGTCAAAACAGTCCTTCAATAAATATTGTTGGGAAAATTGGATAGATAAATAAGCAAGAAAATGAAACAATACACAAACATACACCACACACAGGAGTAAACTGAAATTGGTTAAAAACTTAAATGTAAGTAGGGAAACCATAAAATTCCTAGAAAAACCATAGGCAGCAAAATCTCAGACATCTCTCATAGCAATGTGTTTACAGATACATCTCCCAGGACAAAGGAAACTAAGGAGAAAATAAACAAATGGGGATACATCAGAATAAAAAGTGTCTGCACATTAAAGAAACCACCCACAAAATGAAAAGGGAGCCCACAGTATGGGAGAACATATTTGGCAAGGACACATGTGATAAATGGTTAATATCCAACATGTATAAGAAACCCACACAACTTAACCAAAGGAAGACAAGCAATCCAATTTAAAAATGGGCAAAGGACCTAAATACACACTTCTCCAAAGGGAACTTACAGATGGCCAAGAGACCTAGGAAAAATGCTCAGAGTCAGTGACCATCAGAGAGATGCAAATTAAAGGACAGTGAGGTATCAGCTCACACCTGTCAGAATGGCGACCATCAACAAATCAACAAATGACAAGTGTTGGTAAGGGTGTGGAGCAAAGGGAACCCTCCTACTCTGCTGGTGGGAATGCAGGCAGGTGCAGCCACTATGGACACAGTATGGAGTTTCCTCAAAAAATTAAAGATGGAACTGCCATTTGACCCAGTGATCCCACTTTTAGAATATATGCTAAGGGACCCCAAACACCAATCAGAAACAATGTATGCACCCCTATGTTCATAGCAGCAAAACTTGCAATAGCTAAGATCTGGAAACAGCCCAAGTGCCCATCAGTAGCTGAGTGGATTAAAAGCTGTGGGACATTTATAGCATGGAATACTATGCAGCAGTAAAAGAGAAGGATCTCTCCCTTTGGGACAGCATGGAGGGACCTGGACAGTATCATGCTAAGTGAAATAAGCCAGTCCCAGAAAGACAAGTATCACATGATCTCACCCATATGTAAAATCTAATGAACAAAATAAACTGATGAAGAGAGTGGATCCAGAGACCTGGAAGCATGGAGCAGACTGGGGAATCTCAGAGGGAAGTCGTGGTAGGGTGGGTGGGTGGGAGGAAGTCAACCAACAAACTCATATGCATAGAGGCTTAATCCAGGGACATAGACAATAGGATGGTGAAGACGTGGGGCACCCAGGGCAGGCTCGAAAGTGTCAATGGGTGATGGAAGAGGACATGAGTAATACCTTCAACAATAAAGGTATAATTTAAAGAAAAAAGAATTAGGACTTGGACCCTCAGACTCCCACTGAACATGGTCCCTGTGTCACCATCTTCTCTCAGGTGGGGTCAAGACCTCAGCTATGAAAGACTCTGCCTCATGAATATGCAAAAGAGAGGAGGCAGAGGAGGGTAAATATGGGTAAGTCTGTGCCCTGAGGGCATCACCCACAGCCACACCCTCCCCTACAGAAGTGCTCCCAGCACAGCCCTCACCATGCACTGGAGCTGGAGAACCCTCCTCCTGGTGGCCATGGCGACAGGTAAGGGGCTCCCGTCCTGGTTAAGGAGGGTCCAGGGACAGTCCAGGGGGATTCCACTCACCCCTGTCTCCTCCCACAGGTGTCCACTCCCAGGTGCAGCTGGTGCAGTCTGGGGCTGAGGTGAGGAAGCCTGGGGCCTCCGTGAAGGTCTCCTGCAAGGCTTCTGGATTCACCTTCACCGACTACTACATGCACTGGGTGGGACAGGTCCCAGGACAGGGGCTTGAGTGGATGGGGTGGGTTGACCCTGAAGATGGAGACACAAACTACGCACAGAAGTTCCAGGGCAGAGTCTCCATCACCACAGACTTGTCGAGGAGCACAGCCTACATGGAGCTCAGCAGCCTGAGAGCCAAAGACAGGGCCGTGTATTACTGTTGGAGACACAGTGAGGGGAAGTCAGTGTGAGCCCAGACACTAACCTCCCTGAGGAGACAGCAGGGCTGGACTGCAGGGAGCATCCAGGACACCAGGGGGCGCTCAGGACCAGCTCAGGGCCCTGACCAAGAGCAGGTGAATAGTTCAGTCAAGACACCATTTCCTCTCCTTCTTAAATTACTTTTGCTCTGATGCTCAGCCACAGAGCTCACAGAAAGATCTTTCCTCAATCTAGTTTTTAGGGATTATGTTTGTGAACATAAAGGGGGCTCTGTCCTAAATCTGACAAAACTCAGTGACTGACAGGACCCTCACAGGAAGCTCTGATCACAGATTCCTAACAGGGCAGTCCTGGAGATGGGCACACCTCAGGCCTATAACTTCTTTACTAAAAGGGTCCTCTTTGCCCAAAGCACCCCCGTCCATGGTTCCTGTGACATCAGCATGACCACCCTCAGGAGAGCACCTCCTGTTCACTATCCTGTCACCCAGTCCCGCCTTGCTCTCTCCCACCTCCATGTCACTCCTCACCTTCCCTCCTTCACTGCAAATGCACAAACGCAGCTGCAAACGGTTCTTCTCCGGAGCATTGGAGATAATGCTTCCCAATAGTTGTCGACAGTCTGGCTTCAATGAAATCTTACAAAACATTTTCTACACGTTTGACATTTCTTACATCAACATGTTATCTTTTCTTCATTTACCACATACGTTCACACACGTTTCTTCCCTGTGTGGAGAGGGAAGTGCACACAATTATAAAAACCTGCTACCTGGACGGGGTGAGTTCAAATGAGTTCACAGGTGTTAGAGATAATACAAGTTTGCTGTTGGTTTTCATGAACATAAGTGTCCCGTCTGTTTCCAGCCCAGTAGTCGTGACTGGGAGGTTGAGCATCGACCTTTGAACGAGGAGGTCATGGTTGGATCCCTTGGTCAGGGCACATGCACGGGTTGCAGTCTCCATCCCCAGGGGGTGGGGGGCAGGAGGCAGCCGATCAGTGATTCTCACCATTGATGTTTCCATCGCTCCACTGGCCTCCTCTCTGGAGTCAAGGAAAGTGTATAAAGAAGGAGAAGGAAAGAAAGGAGGCCTCCCCAGCTGTGCCTTCTCCCCTGTGACACTCTGGCACATTCCCCTGCTGGTTGAATCAGCATAAAATCCACAACATAAATGAGCCACTTCGAAGTCTTGACATGAGAACGTCTAAGCCTGTGGAGAACATTTTTAAGAGTTTATTTGAGACAAACTTGATCACTGGAACAGCGAGCCCAGCTTCTTCTGTCCCCGGGATCGGGGGTTAATAAGAATGAAATCGGGGACCAGAAGGTTTAAGCTAAAGGAGGCCTGGTGCAGCCTGGGGGTCTCTGAGACTCTCCTGTGCAGCCTCTGGATTCACCTTCCGTAGCTATGGCATGCACTGGGTCCGCCAGGCTCCAGGGAAGGGGCTGGAGTGGGTCGCATACATTAGTTGGAATGGTGGTAGCACATACTACGCCGCCTCTGTGAAGGGCCGCTTCACCATCTCCAGAGACAACACCAAGAACACACTGTACCTGCAAATGAGCAGCCTGAGAGCCGAGGACACGGCCGTGTATTACTGTGGAGACACAGTGAGGGGAAGTCAGTGTGAGCCCAGACATTAACTCCCTGGGGCATGCAGGAGGCAGCCAATCAGTTATTCTCTCTCATCATTGATGTTTCTATGTCTCTCTCCTCTCTCTTCCTCTCTGATATCAATTAAGAGATATTTAAACAAATCCTATGTAATAAAGAGCTAATATGCAAATGGTCATCATGCCCTCAGGCCATCACAAGGTAATGGCTCAAACACTCAACACTGGGGAGGAGGAATGGGACCAGCGAGGCACAATGAGCTTGCGAGGGAGGAATGGGGACCATCCAGGTTGCGGCCTGGGAGAGGGACAAGCCACGTGCCCCATGGTCTCGGCACCTGCGGCTGTGGCTTAAGCAAAGCCTCCAACACACGGTTACCTGCCACCCTAGGCAAAGCCGGCCTGGGTCCTGGTGCCTGGGGCCATCCAGAGGGAGGGTAGCTGAGGTCACGGGGGCCTGCGACCGGCCAGAGCAGGGAATACTGGGTCCCTGGTGCAGGGCAAGGCAGAGGCGGTTAGGGGGGATCAGGCCAGTAGATGAGCAATTAGGGGCGATCAGGCAGGCAGGTAGAGGTGATTAGGGATGATCAGGAGGCAGGCAGGCGAGCCGTTAGGAGCCAGCGATCCCAGATTGCGAAAGGCAGTTGGAAATCCCCCGAGGAGTCCCGGATTGGAGAGGGTGCAGGCCGGGCTGAGGGACCCCTCTCTTGCAAGAATTTCATGCACCGGACCTCTAGTAAATATATAAATGAAAACGTTGCCCGTTTGATTCACAGTATGGGCATGTATGGAAGGCAACTGATCAATATGTCTCTCTCACATCAATGTTTCTCTCTGTCCTTCTCTCTCTCCTTTCCTTCCCTCTAAAAATCAATGAACATATCCTCAGGTGAGGATAAAGAAAACAATATCTATATCTATACATATGTGTAAATCCACAAATACAACTACATCTACATCTTTATATCTATATCTGTCTCTACATCTATATCTATATCTAGAGCTATATCTACATCTTTATCTATATCTAGAGCTATATCTATATCTGTATCTATATCTATCTATAGATATGTATCTATATCTATATCTATATCTATATCTATATCTAATCTCTGGAAGAAGAGGAACATTGATTTGATCCCTCAGGAGTCACTGATTGTGCCCACATCCTACTTCCTGCCCATCTCCTGCAGCATAGCCCCTGGTGTGGAAAAAGAGGACCCTAGACACGGTGACCAGGACCCCAAGGAGGGGCTGGTTCTCTGAGGGCACAGTCAGCACCTCCTTCCAGGAGAATCCCCAGAGACCAGGACCTCCCTCACCTCTTGCCCTTTGTATGTGCAGACACCTCCCATATGCAAATGCCCACACGGCCACCAGACACACACACAGTTGGAATCCACTTAAATGCAGGGCCTCCACACCTGGGAGAATACTTTCTGGGGGACGAGGACCTCACCTGCAAGACATGACTCCCATGTGGTTCTTTCTCTTCCTGCTGTCAGCTCCCAGATGTGAGTGACTCAGGGCTCAAACGTGAGGAGATGGGGACCCTGCATCTGAGCCCAGGACTCACTGTGTTCTCTCTGTCCCAGGTGTGCTGTCCCAGTTGCAGCTGCAGGAGTCGGGCCCAGGACTGGTGAAGCCCTCGCAGACCCTCTCCCTCACCTGCACTGTCTCTGGATTCTCCATCACAACCAGTGGTTACTACTGGAGCTGGATCCGCCAGCCCCCGAGGAAGGGGCTAGAGTGGATTGGGCGAATAAGATATAGTGGAGACACTTACTACAGCCCCTCCCTCAAGAGCCGAACCTCCATCTCCAGAGACACGTCCAGGAACCAGTTCTCCCTGCAGCTGAGCTCCGTGACCACTGAGGACACGGCCGTGTATTACTGTGCAAGAGACACAGTGAGGGGAAGTCAGTGTGAGCCCAGACACAAACCTCCCTGAGGAGACAGCAGGGCTGGGCTGCAGGGAGCATCCAGACACCAGGGGGCGCTCAGGGCCCACAGCACAGAGAGCAGCCCCAGGAGCAGGGGCAGAGAGAGGCCAGAGGGAAGGGCCTTCCTGTTGGGCTCAGGGGTTTCCTCTCAAGCTCTCAGCTGCCTCCAGGGAGGGCTCTTCCTTCTCATGTTCTCACTGCAGACAACAGTGAAGAAGGGCATTGTGTTGCAGGTGACATGTCGGCAATGATGGGGACTCTCCTTCACCAAGTCTCCTTCACAAATTCTAAAAGTGGCTTTTTTCACTCTTTCCAATGTTTCCCTGATGAGTGTGAACTCCTCAGCTGGGTCGCTGGGATTGGGCTGTGTGCACAGCTCTGCATCCCTCCCTCTGGGATACAGCTCCCTCAGTGTCTGACTCTCCATGTGCCCTCCCACTCCTGGTTCCAGGGAGATCACAGGCCCTCCCTCTGCTGAAAGGCCTGAGCACACTCAGGGCTGCGGACCTCACCCATCCTCTTGTTAACGAAAAAAAAACAAACATTGAAACCTGTAAAGAATTTTTGTGAGTTTATTTGAGCCAAACTGTGGACATATGCCGGGAAGCAGAACCTCAATGAATTGAGATAATGCTCCAGATAATGGAGGGTTACATCTGTATTTACACATTGCAATCAAAGGAAGGGATGTAGAGGGGTTACATGACATTCACTGGTGATAGATTAAGAAGGTGGGATAAAGCAAAGTGGGGAAACCTCTGGGATTGGGTAAAAAGTGAAATGATGGACATGTGCTTCGTTTACAGAGATGGATACAGGATACTTTAACGTAATTAACAGTTGACAATTAACTTGATAACAATCACAATGAGGGATTGTCCCTGTGCCCTGAGGGGTCTGGAGTAAAAAGGAAGTTACAAGTTACTCAGACATGTCACAGACATGTTATCTTAGAGGCAAAAAGGCAAATGGCTTCTTAGAGATCTAATTTGATCTTTGTCAGGGAAAATATCAGCCTAGGACATGACTACCCACTATATCCTGTTTGTAATTAAATATTTAATTTTCAAACCATCTTTTGTGGTTATTTTAGGTCTCTGAGTTTGCAAGACTGCCACGCAGGCCTCCCCTGAGCTTGTCAGGTTAGCATGTGGCTCCTTTCGTCTACACTCTCTGGGTCCCCATTGACCCCGGAAGAGCTGTCAGCTCAGTACACCAAACACAGGGAGCCCCACATCCATCCACACAAGGGGCCCTGCTGTCCATCAGGAAGCAGTGCTAACCCCACAGTGGGGACAGGTGACCCTGAAGGCTGGGATGTGCATCATCCTGTCTCCCCTGGCCCCCTCCTGATTGACAGCTCTGGTGACTACAGAACCTTTCACCACTCAGGAATGGGATCCAGTGAAACCAGGAGCTGGTACTTTGAAAAGATAAAAACGATTGATGAACCATTAGCCAGACTCATCAGGAAACAGAGAGAGGGAACCCAAATAAATAGTCAGAAATGAAAGCGGAGAAGTAACAACCGACACCCCAGAAATAAAAAGGGTTCTAATAAAGAACTATGAACAACTGTATGCCAACAGGCTGGACAATGAGGATGAAATGGACAAATTCATAGAAAACACAGTACCCCAAAATGAAACAGGAAGAACCAGAAAACTTGAATAGACCAATAAAAACTGAGGAAATAGAAGCAGGAACCCCAAAACTCCCAGCAAACTAAAGTCTTGGTCTGCGTGCCTTCACAGGGGAGTTTTACCAAACATCCAAAGAAGAACTAACACCTATACTCCCCAAACTATTAAAAAAAAAATTCCAAGAGGAAGGGACATTTCCAAACTTTTTATGAGGCCAGCATTATCCTAATTCCAAAACCAGATGACACTCCTAAGAGAGATAATTACAGGCCAATGTCCCTGATGAACATAGATGCTAAAATCCTCAACAAAATATTAGCAAATTGGATCCAGCAGTATTTTTAAAAAGATCATACACCATCACCAACTGGGATTTATCCAGGGATGCAAGGCTGGTACAATATTCACAAATGAATAAACATGATACATCACCTAAACAAACTGAAAGAGAAAAATAACATGACCATATCTATAGATTCAGAAAAAGCATTCCACAAAACTCAACGCCAACTTTTGATAAATATTCTCAGCGAAGTGGGAGAAGAGGGCTCATATCTCAACATAATAAAGGACAGGTGTGACAAACCCATAGCCAGAATTATATTCAATGAACAAAAACAAAAAACATTTCCCCTAAGAAATGGAACAAAACAGAAATGTCAGTTTTCACCACTCTTATTCAACACTAGAGGCCAAGTGCCCGAAATCCGTGCACGGGTGGGGGGGTCCCCTCAGCCCAGCCCTCACCCTCTCCAATCTGGGACCCCTCAGGGGATGTCGGCTGCTGGTTTAGGATCGGTCCTAAACCGGCAGTCAGACATCCCTCTCACAATCCGGGACTGCTATCTCCCAACTGCTTGCCTGCCTTACTGATTACCCCTCACTGCTTCTGCCTGCCAGCCTGATCACCCACTAACTATTCCCCAGCCAGCCTGATCAATGCTAACTGCTCCCCTGCCAGCCCGATCACCCCCAACTGCCCTCTCCTACAGGCCTGGTTCCCCCCAACTGCCCTCCCCTGCTGGCCTGGTTGCCCCTAACTGCCCTCCCCTGCCCACCTGGTCACCCCTAACTGCCCTCCCTGTTCAGCCTGGTTGCCCCTAACTGCCCTCCCCTGCTGGTCTGGTAGGTTTTGCCTTAAATGCACCCCCACGTCATCTCCTCATGCCCATCTCCAGTGCCAGGCCCTACCTCAGACGCCAAGGCCAGGGCCACTCAGCCGCCTTGCTGATACGGGCAGTGCCCACGTGTGATGTCAGGCTGTGGGGGCCCCTCTTGTGTCAGGTGGAGACAAAGCTGAGCACTGAGTTCAGAGCACCTCCAACAGCTCACACCTGAGCTGAGGAATCACCAGGGGCCCGTGAGCTGCAGAGCATCGTGGTGGACAAACTCATGGCCACTGGGGTCAGAGGGCAGTAAGGGAAGGCCTAGTGCCTGGTCACCTATCATGTTACCAACGTCTCCCTGACCAGAGCCCAGGTGCACAGGGAGCTCTGTGAATCCTAAAAGTGCAGGGACAGCCCAAGCAGCATGGCTCAGTGGTTGAGCATCGACCTATGTACAAGGAGATCATGGTTCAATTCCCAGTCAGGGCACATGCCCAGTTTACTAACAACATCTCCAGTGTGGGGTGTGCAGGAGGCAGCCAGACAATGATTCTCTCTCACCATTGATGTTTCTATGTCTCTCTCCCTCTCCCTTCCTCTCTAATATCAATTAAGAGATATTTAAACAAATCCTATATAATAAAGAGCTAATATGCAAATGGTCATCATGCCCCACCTCATCACACAGTAATGGCTCAGACACTCAACACTGGGGAGAGAGCAATGGGACCAGTCAGGCACAAATGAGCTCGTGAGAGAGAAATGGAGACCAGCCAGGCTGTGGCCCGGGAGAGGGACAAGCTGCCCACTCCACGGTCCCAGGCGCCAGCGGCTGAGGCTGCAGCCCAGGAGAGGGACAGCTGCCCACCCTTCAGTTCCGGGTGCCAGCGGCTGCGCCTGAGCCTGCTGCCTGGGAGAGGGACAAGCCACATGACCCATGTTACTGTCACCTGTGGCTGCGACCTGGGGAAAGCCGCCAGTGCATGGTCTCCTGCAGCTACAGCCGACCAGGGCGAAGCCAGGCTGGGTTCTGGTGCCTGCGACCAGACAGAGGGAGGGAAGCTGAGGTCCCGGATGCCTGCAACCAGCCAGAGGAGGGAATACTGGGTCCCTGGTACAGGCCAAGGCAGAGGCAATTAGGGGCGATCAGGCAGGCAGGCAGAGGTTGTTAGAGGCAATCAGGCAGGCAGAGATACTTAGGGGCGATCAGGCAGGCAGGCAAGTGAACAGTTAGGAGCCAGGGATCCCCAATTATGAGAGGAAGTTGGACATTTCCCAAGGGGTTCCAAATTGGAGAGGGAGAGGCCGGGCTGAGGGACCTCGCCACCTTGCATGAATTTTATGCACCCGGCCTCTAGTAAATACATAAATGTAAACGTTGCTGGTTTGATTCACACTCTGGGCATATATGGAAGGCAACTGATCACTATGTCTCTCTCACATCAATGTTTCTCTCTGTCCTTCTCTCTCTCCTTCCTTTTCCCTCTAAAAATCAATGAACATATCCGCAGGTGAGGATAAAGAAAACAGTATCTATATCTATAAATATGTGTACATCCACAAATACATCTACATCTTTATATCTATATATGTGTCTACATCTCTATTTATATCTAGAGGTATATCTACATCTCTATATATTTCTAGAGCTATATCTATATCTGTAGCTATAATCTATATACATGGGAGCAGAGGCACATTGATATTATCCCTAAGGAATCACTGATTGTGCCCACATACTACTTTCTGACCACCTCCTGCAGCATAGCCTCTGCTGTGGAAGAAGAGGTCCCTGGGCACGGTGACCAGGACCCCAAGGAGGGCCTGGTTCTCTGAGGGCACAGTCAGCACCTCCTTCCAGGAGAAGCCCCAGAGACCAGGACCTCCCTCACCACTTGCCCTTTGTATGTGCAGACACCTCCCATATGCAAATGACCTCACGGCCACCAGACACACACACAGTTGGCGTCCACTTAAATGCAGGGCCTCCTCACCCTGGAGAACACTTTCTGGGGGACGAGGACCTCACCTGCAAGACATGACTCCCCTGTGGCTCTTCCTCTTCCTGCTGTCAGCTCCCAGATGTGAGTGACTCAGGGCTCAGACGTGAGGAGATGGGGATCCTGCATCTGAGCCCAGGACTCACTGTGTTCTCTCTGTCCCAGGTGTCCTGTCCCAGGTGCAGCTGCAGGAGTCCGGCCCAGGACTGTTGAAGCCCTCATAGACCCTCTCCCTCACCTGCACTGTGTCTGGGGGCTCAGTCACCAGTGGTTATTACTGGTGCTGGATCCGCCAGCCACCGGGAAAGGGGCTGGAGTGGATAGGGTACATAGATAGTAGTGGGAGCACATACTACAGCCCCTCCCTCAAGAGCCGAACCTCCATCTCCAGAGACACGTCCAAGAACCAGTTCTCCCTGCAGCTGAGCTCCGTGACCACCGAGGACACGGCCGTGTATTACTGTGCCAGAGACACAGAGAGGGGAAGTCAGTGTGAGCCCAGACACTAACCTCCCTGAGGAAACAGCAGGGCTGGGCTGCAGGGAGCGTCCAGGACACCAGGGGGCGCTCAGGACCTGCAAACCCAGGCTCCCAGCTCAGAGGCTGTCCCTGGAGGGGCTGTGAGGGCTTCCTATTGGGTTCAGTGCTTCCTTCCCTCTTAGTTTCCCAGGGGCAGGTCCTGCTTCCTTCTTTGTGTCTCTAATTAGATTCTATGCAGAAAAAAGCAGGAAGCAGCTGTGTTTCAGATCTGGTCGACTCCTTATCTGCTCCTTTCCTGTCACCAGGTCCCTGATGGTCGCTCTCTGGGTTGACAAGGAAAACATTGTAGGGATTCCCGTCCCCTCACTGAGAGCAATGTCCCCCACCATCCATGCAGTGCTGAGCGGGGAACATGGTGTCCAGGACCCAAACCTCACCTGAGGGTAATCAGCCCCTCGCTCTGCCCCAGGAGCAGCCCTTTGGGGGCAGTTAGCCGCTTGCCTCTCACTGACATGGCTGCACATGGAGGATTACAGTCTGACCCCTGCAGGCGCTGCCTCTCTGTGAGCCTGGAAGTGCCCACCTCTCCGTGTGCCCAGGTGGAGGCAGGAAGCCCTGCTGGGCCCTGTTCCCTGCGGGTCCAGAATCTGGTCCAGGGGACGGGTCCCAACACCTGTGCCACTTCCCCTGGAGAACCACCTGCATCCTGAGAACCTGCTGAGGGAGTCCTGGTCCCACCACCTCTGCTGTGCCTCCAGCTCAGCAGACCCCACCCCATCCTCACCCTCTGTCCTCTGCCGCCCACACTCTCACCCCATGGGGCCTGCACAGGACGTCCCGTGTGGATGTGTCTGCCCTCTCTTTCCCGCCTGGTAGGTCTGGCCACATATGCACCCCCAGGTCACCCCCTCATGCCCATCTCCTGTGCCAGGCCCTCCCTCAGACGCCAGGGGCAGGATCACTCAGCCGCCCTGCTGAGCCCAGGAGTGCCCACTTGTGATGTCAGGCCATGGGGGCCCTGTTGAAAGCTGCTCATTGTCTTCACTAGCAGAGAGGTGTGGACAAGGAACCGGAAAGGCTAGTGACCCTTGAGCTCTGGCAAAGGTCAGGGCTGTGTCCCACCGTTTAGTCCAGACAATGGTAGCTGAAGCAACTTCCCCACCAGACAGTCACGTAAATCCTTACTGACAAGACAGTCTGCCTGTTACTGGAAATTGCCTGACTAAGGGCTATAGGTGTATCCCAAATAGAATAAAAGGATGGCGAGGCCAGAGTCCAGGCCAACTCCTTCCTCATGAGCTGGGCTCCCGCCTGTTTAACCAATATTTTCCAAAATATTTCTTGTCTCATCTCTTTCATTTGCGTGCGGCCCCTCTTCCAGAGCCGGAACCCTGAACCACGCGGGGACGTGGGAATTCACAGGGTCCCTCCTGTGTCAGGTGGAGACAAAGGTGAGCACTGAGCTCAGAGCACCTCCAACAGCTCACACTTGGGCTGAGGGAACCTCTAGGAGCCCATAAGCTCAGAGCATCGTGGTGGACAAGCCCATGGCCACTGAGGTCAGAGGGCAGACAGGGAAGGACTAAGGCCTGGTCACCTATGATGTTGCCAACGTCCTGCTGACCAGAGCCCAGGTGCACAGGGAGCTCTGTGAATCCTAAAAGTGCAGGGACAGCTGGGCCAGCATGGCTCAGTGGTTGAGTGTTGACCTATGAACCAGGAGGTCACCATTCGATTCCCAGTCAGGGCACATATCCAGAATGTGGGAACATTCCCAGTATGGAGCATGCAGGAGGCTGCCAATGTGTGATTTTCTCTTAACACTAATGTTTCTATCTCTCTCTCCCTTCCTTTCTGAAATCAATAAAAAAAATTTTAATAAATAAATCTATCCATATATATAAACAGATGATATGCAAATTAGTCGGGCATCACGACTGTCTCCAGGAGGCTGCATCATGACCGCTCAGGAGGAACTGCGTGCGCAGCTGGGTGGGAGGGGACTGCGTGCCGCCCCCACCCCAGCGGACACACACACACCAGGGCTGTAGGCATGCTCTGAGCCGGGATGCACAGCATGGCTCAGAGCACACCCCAGTGGTTGGCAGCAGCGGCTGGAGCAAAGCAGCCCAGGTCCCAGGTGCCAGAGGGGAACCGGTGCCAGCAACCAGGGGAAGGAAGGCGTATTCTTGCACGAATCTTCCTGCATCGGGCCTCTAGTGCATACTTAAAATGTTCCGATTGGATTCGCAGTGGAGTCATATATGGGAGGCAACTGATCAATATTTCTCTCTCACATCAATATATCTCTTTCCTTCTCTCTCTCACCTTTACTTTCCCTCTAAAAATGAATGCATATTTCCTCAGATGAGAATAAAGAAAACTATATCTATAGCTATACCTATAAGTACATCTAAAAAATACATCTACATCTACACCTTTATGTCCATGTCTATCTCTACATCTGTATCCATATAAGTCAATGAACATATTCATAGGTGAGGGTAAAGAAAAGAAGATCTACCTATGTCTATCTCCATATCTATATATCTATATCTATACCTATACCTATATCTATATCTATACCTATATCTATATCTATATCTATATCTATATCTATATCTATATCTATATCTATATCTATATCTATATCTATATCTATATCTATATCCATGGGAGCAGAGGCACATTGGTGTTATCCCTAAGGAGTCACTGATTGTGCCCACATCCCACTTCCTGACCACCTCCTGCAGCACAGCCCCTGGTGTGGAAGAAGAGGTCACAGGGCACAGTGACCAGGACCCCAAGGAGGGCCTGGTTCTCTGAGGGCACAGTCAGCACCTCCTTCTACGAGAAGCCCCAGAGACCAGGACCTCCCTCACCTCTTGCCCTTTGTATGTGCAGACACCTCCCATATGCAAATGCCCACACAGACACCAGACACATACAAAGTTGGCGTCCACTTAAATGCAGGGCCTCCTCACCCCGGAGAATACTTTCTGGGGGACGAGGACCTCACCTGCAAGACATGACTCCCATGTGGCTCTTCCTCTTCCTGCTGGCAGCTCCCACATGTGAGTGACTCAGGGGCTTAGACGTGAGGAGATGGGGACCCTGCCTCTGAGCCCAGGACTCACTGTGTTCTCTCTGTCCCAGGTGTCCTGTCCCAGGTGCAGCTGCAGGAGTCGGGCCCAGGACTGGTGAAGCCCTCGCAGACCCTCTCCCTCACCTGCACTGTCTCTGGTTACTCCATCACCAGTGGTTACTGCTGGGACTGGATCCGCCAGCCCCCGCGGAAGGGGCTGGAGTGGATGGGAAGCATATGTAGTAGTGGGAACACTTACTACAGCCCCTCCCTCAAGAGCCGAACCACCATCTCCAGAGACACGTCCAAGAACCAGTTCTCCCTGCAGCTGAGCTCAGTGACCACGGAGGACACGGCCGTGTATTACTGTGCGAGAGACACAGTGAGGGGAAGTCAGTGTGAGCCCAGACACTAACCTGCCTGAGGGAGACAGCAGGGCTGGGCTGCAGGGAGCGTCCAGACATAAGGGGGTGCTCAGGGTCCCTGAACACAAGGACCATCCCAGCAGCAGGTGCAGCTGGAGGTCTGGGCTGGTTCCTGTGTGGTTTCCTCCTCATGTCACAGTTTCCCTCAGGGAACCTCTGGGTCCTGACTCTTCGCTGACGTCTGAGTCTCTGAGTGAGAAAAGTCCGTTGTGAAGAGAGACAACTTTCTCATGGGAACAGAAGGTAGAGAGTCTCTTTCATACACACGTGTGCCATAATGAGTTCTAACGTCAAATCTTCTGACCCACGTCACCTGAATCCAACAAGAGGCTCTAATGACTCAACACTGCAGCTCACCTGCCTGCTGGACCGTGGGCACCACATGTGTGTGACCCCAAAGCTACAGAAGAGGGACCCACAGGGTGACAATCCTTCTCTTGACATCATGCTCACAGCACCTAGAGTAGTGGACACCATGCAGAAGCAGAGGCACAACAGCTGGTGCAGATGTTCATGATACACACACACCAAGGGCACGTGGGGTGTTTATTCTGCTCATGATTGACATCCCTGAGAAGCACAGGAAAATCCCTCAGCAGGTCAGCCCTGCTGGATGGAGACTGGAAAGGAGACGGGCGCCGGGCCTTTATGTTGGCGAGGTGGTGGGAGAGAAAGGACTTCTGCTTCCAGGGACTTGTGTGGTTTCAGTCTCCCAATGACTTCTAAAGAGAACACTATGGCCCTCCTCCCTCGCCCTGCGCACTGCTTTCCCTGTGGGCCCTGTGGGCCCAGGCCCAGGTGAGCAGCTGCAGGAACCACCACCTCCAAGGCCCTGCCACCAGTGGGGGAGTCCCCACCGCCTCGCCACTGCCCTCCCCTCTGGGTCCTCACGTTGCCATGGGCCAGAGCAGGAGGAAGCGCTTCAAGGGGCCTCAGTTTTCCCTCCAGCGACTGTTAGGCTGAGTTGGCAGCTGGGAGAAGGGGACTGAGCAAGAGAAGGCGGAGCTGCTGGGAGAGCCCCAGCCCCCCAGCACCCAGGTCCCCGAGTGTTTGTGAGAGGGCTGGCCTGGCTGGTGCAGCAGCTGGTGCTCATGGACCTGGGGGACCTAGGCGACCTGGGGGACCTGGGAGACCTAGGGGACCTGGGGGACCTAGGGGACCTAATGAACCTGGTGGACTTAGGAGACCTGGGAGACCTGGGGGACCTGGAGGACCTGGGGGACCTGGGAGACCTGGGGGCCCTAGAGGACCTGGGGGACCTGGGAGACCTGGCAGCCTGGACCCATGCGCCCTCCGCCTCCCGGCTGCTGCTGCTCCTCCCCAGCCTGGCAGTAGGGAGAGGAGGCGGTGCCTCAGGGTCTCAGTGCTTGGGAGGCTTGAGGTTTGCTATGACAGGGTGACTGCGGGTCTCATGCCCCGGGTCGCTCTGCCTGGAGAGCGCAGCGCTGGTGGGTTCAGAGCGGGGCCTCCAGGGAGGAGAAAGCAGAACAGAAACCCTGTGAGGACGTGGCCGCGAGGCCGTATGTGCTGCGGAGGGTCTGTGAATGCAGTGAGGGAGCAGCGTCACCACTCAGCACAGAGGGCGCTTGGAGATGGAAGGACAGGGTTTGGGGGTTCCCACCAGGTGACCTGGCTGTCCCAGCCGCATGTTGTTTGAGGGCAGTAACTGGGTTCTCCCAGAGCTCCTGAGAGCTGTGGGTGCGCAGCCTGGTGGGTGCTGGATCCGCACGCTGTCCCCTGGGGGTCCCTGAGCGCGTCCTGTGGGAGAAGCTGGGGCGGCGCAGGGTGGAAGCGAAAGGACATGGTTCAGTCCAAGAGTCCAGCAGAACTCAGAGCGCCTCCTCCAGGTCTCACCGAGGCTGTGGGCATGGACCCAGGCGCAGTGGTCACTCAGAGGAGGGAGGCCGAGAGCTGAGAGGGAACCACCCTGGAGGCCCAGGAAAGTCTGGGGAAGGCGAGGGCGGGACGGCTGTGTCTCCCCTCTGCCTCCCTCCTGAGAAGCACCCGCCCCCACCACCTCCCCCTCCCCAGGAAGGCCTCTGAGAAAACCCCTTTCCCAGCAGCGCTGCCCTGGGCGCCTGTTCCAGGAACCCCGTGTGGAAGCCTGTGGGTAGAAAGGTGAACTCCGTGCCCTGCGAGCCCTCCTGTGTCTCCATCCCCTGTCCCTGCGGAGGCGGACCCTGGGCAGGCGGCCCTCCAGGCCCTGGGGCAGCTCCTGTGCACCCCCTCTTTCTCAGCCAGACTTTCCAAGCCCCTGGGCGCCCTGGAGCCACAGGCAGTGCCTGGAGGGCCTTCTGCACACAATGGCCGCCAAGAACAGGCCTCAGGGCGCGACCCTGACCTGCTGATGACTGTACAGTGCAGGCATCTAGAGGGCCGCATGGGGGGAGGGTGAAGGTGGTCATTATTTTGGGGACCACAGGCAGCGGCATCGCCAAGGAAGATGGTGCACTTGAGACTCTCAGACCATCGGGTGCTTCCTGTGGGAGGGACCACCCAGGGCCGCTCGCTGGTGGTGGGGGGAGAGGCCCCTGACACCCCCTTCCTTGTGTCACCGAAAGCAAGGAAGTTAAGAGGGCCCCATGCAGACCCATCTGTTACCTGCCCTGAAGGATTCCAGCCAGTCTTCAGGATGAAGATCCAAGAAGAAGGGAAAGGCAAGTGCAGTCCAGACCAGCTGTGCGATCTCCACACCGTGAAGGTGGACTTGAGGAGGGTTGTCGCTCATCAAGAAACTTGAGAAAAGACTGACTGTTTGGCCCGTTGAAAGAGAGCAATTCTTGTCCCAAATTGTCCAACGCTCCAGGTCTCCCTGGCGTGTGTACATTTCTGAAACCTCTGGTCAGTGTCTGTATTCTGTGTGTTAATTTGAAGTTCCCAGAACTTTGAAGCCCGTCAGAAACTTGTCCTTCCTTGAGCTCTGGGATCGGAGGGCCTTTCACGTGCTCTCTCCGCCTCAGTCACGGGACAGGGGAGGCTGGCAGCTCGGAGGAGCCTCAGCTGGTGCTCCAGGAGCAGTTCAGGAACTTGACTGAATTTTGCAAAAACGGGAAAACCAGAGGCATTGCTTGGATGCTCTTTTACGTCAGTATCATTCTACATTGGCTGACTCTCTAACACATTTGAAGACAAGCTCGATGAAAGATTTTTGGTCTGAAGTGTATCAATTATGTTTACCTTTTGTGAAGTGAACGAATTGAATTTGTATTCCACCATTTAGTAGAATGTATGAAAGAGCTAATGAAGTCTGTATCACCCTCCATATAACCATATCAGATGGATTATTGCTTTGTAACCTCTCTCCTTGTTTAATTTGATGTGTCATCAGAATTGGATAAAAATATTTTGTAATAAATAACTTTTTCATCAAAAAATAAGAAAACAGTGATTTCTTATGTGATTTCCCATCTGTGGGGCAGATGGAGAAGAGGCAGCAATGAGCCATCTGTTGTTAGAAGTCAAATGAAAAAGAAAATGGACTATGGCCCCCAATTTTACATACAACCATACACAATGAGCAAAAATTGTTGGGAAAAAAGGTCCTTATATCTCTACTAAAACCACATCTAAAGAAATTAAGAAGAATAATTATAAGTTTGCAAATAATGGTGATGATGATGTTGACCATGATGGTGATGGTGGTGGTGGTGGTGGTGGTGGTGGTGGTGGTGATGGTGATTGTGGTGGTGATGGTGATGGTGGTGGTGGTGGTGGTGGTGATGGTGGTGGTGGTGGTTATGGTGATGATAGAACTGGAAAGGAATCTTGGTCCAATGTCTTGGTGGGAATCTGTCTTTTCCCACCAATCTGTCATCGTCTTTCTCAAAGGCCTGTGTCAACTGACAGTTGGGCCATTGGGGTCTCAATCCCTGATGGCATGTGAAGAGGAGGCGCCAGCTTTGTTTACTTATAAGAAGTTGTTGTGTGTGGACAACCACCATGTCCATATAAAATGAGAAGAATGATTATAAGTAAGCACATTGTGGTGATGATGATGATGTTCACGGTGATTGCAATGAAGATGATGGACTGAGACTGGAGCCCTGGTCTAATGGAATGAAGGCTCCTCATACAGACACACCATCACCTTGGCTCCTCCAGTGAGGAATATCCACTCTTCCAGTGAGTGTGGAGAGATTTCATAAATGGGAACCCAATAAATTATGCAACTTGGGTGATTCATGGTGAGACTATGTGGTTACTCAACCCTAAGGTGTCCAAGTGAAAATACCTTGGACCTGGGAAGGTGTCACCTTCTAGAACAGCGACACAGTGAGAATGTGCATGTAGGAAACAGGGGTCCCCTTCCCAACAGTTTGCAGTGACAGGTTCCTTATTTCTCTTGATCCCTGCCTGCATGATCTTTAACGCTTCTACTTCAATTAACTCCTGCTCATCATTATTCAGGTATTTCCTAAGGTGATGCGAGCTTTTTCCATGAATCCCTGCACTTCGTTCTGGGCCTTCAACTGCAGGAGGCTTTAAACCCACATGTCCAGTAACTCTCTGTCCATGAACATGAGGCATATTTTTGTCATGTGACTCAAAACAATCCAGCTCCCTCCACTCACCCAGGTCCACAATAACGTCCACATTTATGGGTAGTTACCCAGCACCAGGCCCCTCTGGTCCCAGAAACTGCTCCAGTCCCTGTGGCTGCTGTAGCCAATCCACACGGACAGTGGAGGCTCAGCATTTTCTGGGAAGGTCTTGTAAAATCACCCAAAACAGCACCCATCAAAGAAAACAGTGATGTTGAACTTTAATAAAATAAATACATTTTCCCCACCAAATATTCCATCAAGTAAATTTAATGACAAGCTTAGCAAGAGAATAACTTTCTGAATCCTGTGCTTGATAGGAGAATGTGTACATTGCACATTAAGGGTGTGGTATGTTAAGGGGAGACCACGGCACCCTCTGACCACAGTGAGCATCCTCAAGAACAGGGCAGAGGGAGGCTGGGAGTGAGGGATTCCTGACAGGGTTGAAGTTCCCTTTCCTGTGAGAAAATGTATGCTAGGAATTCTCCAATTCCCCTCCCTCTAAACCCCAACATCACTGATAACACTAGACTGAGAAATCAGGTCACTTAACAGGCTGCCATATCATTTAAAATATAAGAGATTCTCAATGGTGCACATGCATAATCACTGCTTTTATTTCTAATCTGTTCTCCAGGCTAAAACATGATTATCTCTTGAAAAGATTAGCTCAGGGTTTCTGCAATATGCAGTGGGCTTGCATAACGGAAGAGTTTTCACAGTGTATTTTCCTACGTAATAAGAGCTTAATATGCTAAATGTCTGGTCGACCAGTCAGCTGTTCAATCAAGCAATGGAAGCATAATATGCTAATGATTTCCTAGGGCTGCTCAACTTCTCACAATGACATGCAATGACCACCAGGGGGCAGACGCTCCAACTAGTAGGTTAGCTAGCTGCTGGGGTGCGGCCAGTGAGGATTGAGCAAGATAATCCAGACATGCCCTGGAGCCCTCCCGCAGTACCTCCTGGCCTGCCAACCTCCCACATCTCTCCCTGGCTACATCATGCACTGGTGGGGTTTCTGGGCCGGGCATGTGCCCTCTCATAATCTGGGACACCTCAGGGGTTGTCGAACTGCGGGTTTTGGCTCAATCCTGCAAGCCAGGTCAAGGGACCCCACTGGTGCACGGATCAGTGCACTGGGCCTTTAGAACCACAATAAAAAGGTTCCAACCTCAAGAATCAAGGGTCTCCCTTGTTCTTGTGCTTTGGTAGTAGTTACTCAGATCAAAGTGAATACAGACCACAGATCCTCTACTTATAAGGGAAAGGCTGCCCCACATGCAAATTTCCATTCAAGCTCCAGGGTACATCCTCCCCTGGGCTGGGCAGGCTCACAGCTCTCTCCTCACTCAGGGCTGAGGTCTCTGGAAGGCAGAGCTGTGGTCTAGAAGAAGATGAGGCTGCTGTGTCTTCTTCTGTGCCTGCTAACAGCCCCACAAGGTGAGGGTCTCAGGAGTCAGGCAGGGGTCATGGGGTGGCTGTGACTGCAGGTGACTGACAGGGACTGATGCTTTTTGTCCACAGCTGTGCTGTCCCAGGTTCAGCTGCAGGAGTCGGGCCCAGGACTGGTGAAGCCCTCACAGACCCTCTCCCTCACCTGCACTGTGTCTGGATTCTCTCTGACAAGCTATAATGTACACTGGATCCGCCAGGCTCCAGGAAAGGGGCTGGAGTGGGTCGGGGTTATGTGGTATGATGGGGGTACAAACTATAACCCAACCCTGAAATCCCGCCTCAGCATCACCAGGGACACGTCCAAGAGCCACGTTTACTTAACACTGAACAGCCTGAGAGCCGAGGACACGGCTGTGTATTGCTGTGCGAGAGACACAGTGAGGGGAAGTCAGTGTGATTCCAGACACTAACCTCCCTGAGGAGGCAACAGGGCTGGGCTGCAGGGGGCGCTCAGGACACCAGGTGGTGCTCAGGACCCACAGCACAGAGAGCAGCCCCAGGAACAGGGCCAGAGGGAGGTGGGAGGTAAGGGCCTTCCTGTTGGGCACAGGGATTTCCTCTCAAGCTCTCATCTGCCTCCAGGGAAGGCTCCTGCTCCTTCTCTGAGGCTCTAATTTCCTGCTTTCTCACTGCAGACCCCAGAGGAGGAGGTGACACTGCTGCTGGCAGATGACATATGGGCAGTGATGGGGACTCTCCTCACCATGTTCCTGTATTTCCTGCTTTTCTTTATCAGCAGAGACCATCCTCAGGGCTCTCCTCGGCCTGTGGTTGGAAACGTTCCCACCAAGAGAGACCCCAGCACAGCCCAGGCCCCTGTGTGCTGAGCTCAGGTTCTGACCCACATGCCCACCTGCCCCATAGGGGCCTTCGTACTGACAGGCCCACAGTAAATAAAACATGTGCACATCCCACGGGCAATGGAAGCTGGATGCAACCATCTGAATGGTGCAAAGGGCCCCTGAGGGCTGCTCTCTGGTCGCCTCACCTGTACAGGTGCCAGGATTTGCTGTTTCTGGTCCCACAGGAGCAGGAATTGACCTCAGTTCTCTTCCTATAGGCGTCACACCAGCACTGATGTGAGAGGATTGCAGTGTGCATGTCCCGTGTAGTGTAGTTTAATAGGAACATTTAACAAGGTTCATTGGAAATCATCTCATTTCAACAAGCAGCTGACTTGGGGAAACTCTTGGTGAAGGAGACAGCTTTACAGTTTTCCAATCTTTTTTACTTAAAACCATGGGCTAAAGTTTGACATTTCATAATGACGGTGTTGAGTCCTCTGTAGATCACTCCTCTGAGGGCGCAGACGGGATAATAACCCAGGTAGAGGCTGCTTGTTGGTTGTTGCTCTATCTCGGCATTTCCCAGCCTCCATGTTATAGGTGCTGTAGTGGCTCCACCTCCACCTGACTCAAGTCTGCAGGATGGAGGGGACCTCCCACTCTTCCCTCCTTGCTCCTTTGGTGGGTTTCCAGGAGCCATGAGAACCCACTGTGTCTGCAAAGCTTCCCCAAGTCATGCACTGCTCCCCAGACCTCTGTGTGTCTCCCCTGGTCCTCTCCTGATTGACAGCTCTGGCGACTACAGAACCTTTCACCACTCAGGAATGGGACTTGGTGAAACCAGGAGCTGGTTCTTTGAAAAGATTTTAAAAAAATTGATGAACCATTAGCCAGACTCATCAGGAAACAAAGAGAGAGAACCAAAATTAATAAAGTCAGAAATGAATGCAGAGAAGTAACAACCGACACCCCAGAAATAAAAAGAGTTCTAATAAAGAACTATGAACAACTGTATGCCAACAGGCTGGACAATGAGGATGAAATGGACAAATTCATAGAGAAACACAGTACCCCAAAATGAAACAGGAAGAACCAGAAAACTTGAATAGACCAATAACAACTGAGGAAATAGAAGCAGGAATCCAAAAACTCCCAGCAAACTAAAGTCCTGATCTGCGTGCCTTCACAGGGGAGTTTTACCAAACATCCAAAGAAGAACCAACACCTATACTCCCCAAACTATTCAGAAAAAATCCAAGAGGAAGGAACACTTCCAAACTCTTTTTATGAGGCCAACATTATCCTATCTCCAAAACCAGATGACACTACTAAGAACACTAATTACAGGCCAGTATCCCTGATGAACATAGATGCTGACATTCTCAACAAAATATTAGCAAATTGGATCCAGCAGTATTTTAAAAAGATCATACACCGTGTCCAATTGGGATTTACCCAGGGATGCAAGGCTGGTACAATATTCACAAATCAATAAACGTGATACATCACATAAACAAACTGAAAAACAAAAAATAGCATGTCCATATCTATAGATTCCGAAAAAGCATTATACAAAACCCAGCAACACTTTTGATAAATACTCAGCAAAGTGGGAGAAGAGGGCTCATATCTCAACATAATAAAGGACATGTATGACAAACCTACAGCCAAAAACATATCCAGTGATCTGTCTGTGTCTCTCTAGTTCATGTTTCTGGTTCCCAGGGACCCAAGCAGATGCTGCACTTCCCCCCAATACTTGGTCCATGGACTCTAGAGTCACACTCTGATCTTAGTTTGTCCTCTGATCACTCTGTAGGGCAACAGTGTCAGAGGAACTTCCTGTCTTCTGAACATGAACCTCCTTGTCTTTTACTTCTTTCTCAGCTGGTGAGGGTTGATTTCTCTTGGTTGTCATTACCGGTGACTGTCAAACGCATCTCTCATTTGAAAGCTTCTCTTTTCCTTTTTAAGACAAATTTCTCTCCTGGGTCTCTGTACAGGTCTCCTGCAGCAGAGGGGTCCAGTGGGGAGGGCACAGGCCAGATGCAGGGCTCACTATTTCCACATGTGGACACTTGAACAAGCTGCAAACCTACTTATAATTTTATATTTAGTTATTGAAATGTTATCGTGACCACAATCCTCCCACAGGACACTCTCACCTGCACGGAGGCAGGGCCCTCCCTGTAGGTCTCCCACTCAGAGCTCCCTATATAGCAGAAGGACATGCAAATAGGGCCCCCTCTGCTCATAAAATCCAGCCCAGCCCTGACCCTGGAGCTCCGGGACAGGAGCCCAGCCCCGGCATCCCAGGTGTTCCCATTCCCGGATCAGGACTCAACACTGACCACTCACCATGGGGTCTGGGCTCAGCTGGGTTTTCCTTGTGGCTCTTTTAAGAGGTAATTTATGGACAAGAAGAGACACTGAGTATGTGAGTGGACATGAGTGAGAGAAACAGTGGACATGTGAGCGTTTCCCGACCAGGATGTCTCTGTGTTTGCAGGTGTCCAGTGTGAGGTGCAGCTGGTGGAGTCTGGGGGAGGCCTGGTGCAGCCTGGCGGGTCTCTGAGACTCTCCTGTGCAGCCTCTGGATTCAACATCAGTAGCTACTGGATGCACTGGGTCCGCCAGGCTCCAGGGAAGGGGCTGGAGTGGGTTTCTACTCATACTGGTGGTAGCACATACTACGCCGACTCTGTGAAGGGCCGCTTCACCATCTCCAGAGACAACGCCAAGAACACGCTGTACCTGCAAATGAGCAGCCTGAGAACCCAGGACACGGCCTTGTATTACTGTGAGTGTGACACAGTGAGGGGAAGTCAGTGTGAGCCCAGACACTAACCTCCCTGAGGAGAGAGCTGGGCTGGGCTGCAGGGAGCATCCAGGACACCAGGGGGCGCTCAGGACCCGCAAACCCAGGCTCCAGCTCAGAGGCTGTCCCTGGAGGGGCTGTGAGGGCTTCCTATTGGGGTCAGTGTTTCCTTCCCTCCTAGTGTCCTGGGGGCAGGCCCTGCTTCCTTCTTTGTGTCTTTAATTAGATTCTCTGCAGGAAAAGCAGAAAGTGCCTTGTTTCAGATCTGGTCGACTTCTCTGTGCCTTTCCTGTCAGCATGTCCCTGATGGAGGATCTCCGGGGTGACAAGGAAAACATTGTAAGGGTTCCGGTCCCCTCACTGAGAGGGACGTCCCCCACCCTCCACGCAGTGCTGAGCGGGGAACACGGAGTCCAGGCCCCAAACCTCACCTGCAGGTGATGAGCCCCTTGCTCTGCCCCAGGAGAACCCCTTTGGGGGCAATTAGCCGCTTGCCTCTCACTAACATGGCTGCACATGGAGGTGTAGGGTCCGACCCTGTAGGGGTTGCCTCTCTGTGAGCCTGGAAGTGCCCACCTCTCTGTGTGCCCCAGATGGAGGCAGGAAGCCCTGCTGGGCCCTGTTCCCCATGGGTCTCAGAACTTGGTCCCAGGGGACGTGTCCCAACACCTGTCCCGCTTCCCCTGGAGAACCACCTGCATCCTGAGAACCTGCTGAAGGGAGACCTGGTCCCACCACCTCTGCTGTGCCTCCAGCTCCACAGACACCACCCCATTCTCCCCCTCTGTCCTCTGCCGCCCACACTCTCACCCCATGGGGCCTGCACAGGACGTCCCGTGTGGATGCATCTGCCCTCTCCTTCCTGCCCTGGTAGGTTTGGCCACATATGCAACCCCAGGTCACCCCCTCATGCCCATCTCCTGTGCCAAGCCCTCCCTGAGATACCAACCCTGGGGACACTCAGGCGGCGTGAAGCCAATCTCAGCCTCCCTGCTGAGCTCACGGGCAGTGTCCACGTGTGATGTCAGGCCATGAGGGCCCCACTTGTGGCAGGTGGAGACACAGCTGAGCACTGAGCTCTGAGCACCTCCAACAGCTCGCACAACTGCTGAGGGAACCTCCAGGGGCCCGTGAGCTTCAGAGCATCCTGGTGGACAAGCCCGTGGCCACTGGGGTCAGAGGGCAGTCATGGAATGGCTGGACCCTGGTCACCTGTAAAGTTGGCAACGTCCTGCTGACCAGAGCCCAGGTACACGGGGAGCTCCGTGAATCCTAAAAGTGCAGGCACAGCCCGGCCAGTATGGCTCAGTGGTTGAGCAGCAACTTCTTAAGAGGAGGTCACAGTTCGATTCCAGGTCAGGGCACATGCCCAGGTTGCCACCAACATCCTCCGTTGGGGCATGCAGGAGGCAGCCAATCAGATATCCTCTCTTATCATTGGTGTTTCTGTCTCTATCTCACTCTCCCTTCCTCTCTGATATCTATTTTAAAATATTTGAATGAATAAATGAAAATGTTGCAGGTGTGGTTAGCAATATGGGTGTATATGCGAGGCAACTGATCAATGTTTCTCTCTTACATCCATGTTTCTCTCTCTCCATCTCTCTTTCCTTTCCTTTGCCTATAAAAATCAATGAACACATCCTCAGGTGAGGACAAAGAAAAGCAGATCAGCCTAGCTCATGTGGCTCAGCATTGTGCGTCGACACATGAACCAAGAAGTCACTGGTTTGATTCCTGGTGAGGGCACTTGATGGGGTTGTGGTCTCAATCCCCAGTGGGGGCCATGCAGGAGGCAGCCAATCGATGATTCTTTCTCATACATATTTCTATCTCTCTATCCCGCTCCTTTCCTCTCTCTCTAAATACCAAGAAAATTGCATTTTTTAAAAAATATCTATATGTCTATCTCTACATCTATATCTATATACCTATATCTACAGCCATACATATATCTATACCTTATTGATATGTATCTATATCCATGGAAGAAGAGGCACATTGATGTTATCCCTAAGGAGTCATTGATTGTGCCCACATCCTACTTCCTGAACACCTCCTGCAGCACAGCCCCTGGTGTGGAAGAAGAGGCTCCTGGGCATGGTGACCAGGATCCAAGGAGGGCCTGGTTCCCTGAGGGCACAGTCAGCACCCGCTTCCAGGAGAAGCCTCAGAGACCACGACCTCCCTCACCTCGTGCCCTATTTATGTGCAGACACCTCCCATATGCAAATGCCCACACGGCCACCCAGACACACACACAGTTGGCGTCCACTTAAATGCAGGGCCTCCTCACCCTGGAGAATACTTTCTGGGGGACCAGGACCTCACCTGCAAGACATGACTCCCCTGTGGCTCTTCCTCTTCCTGCTGTCAGCTCCCACATGTGAGTGACTCAGGGGCTCAGACGTGAGGGGTTGAGGACCCTGCATCTGAGCCCAGGACTCACTGTGGTCTCTCTGTTCCAGGTGTCCTGTCCCAGGTGCAGCTGCAGGAGTCGGGCCCAGGACTGGTGAAGCCCTCCCAGACCCTCTCCCTCACCTGCACTGTGTCTGGTTACTCCATCACCACTGGTTACTGGAGCTGGATCCGCCAGTCCCCAGGGAAGGGGCTGGATTGGATGGGATACATCAGGTATGATGGATATACTAACTACAGCCCCTCCCTCAAGAGCCGAACCACCATCTCCAGAGACACGTCCAAGAACCAGTTCTCCCTGCAGCTGAGCTCCGTGACCACCGAGGACACAGCTGTGTATTACTGTGCGAGACACAGTGAGGGGAAGTCAGTGTGAGCCCAGACACTAACCTTCCTGAGCAGACAGCAGGGCTGGGCTGCAGGGAACGTCCACGACACCAGGGGGCGCCCAGGACCAGCTCAGGGCCCTGACCAGGAGCAGGTGGAGAGTTGAGAAAAGATACCATTTCCTGCTCCATCTTAAATTCCTTTTGCTCTGAGGCTCAGCCACAGAGCTCACAGGAAGCTCTGTCCTAGGTCTAGTTTTAGGGATTGTGTTTGTGAACAAAAAGGGGGCTCTGTCCTAAATATGACAGAACTCAGTGACTGACAGGACCCTCACAGGAGGCTCTGATCACACATTCCTACCTGGGCAGCCCTGGGGGTGGGCCCGCCCCAGGCCTATGACTTCTTTACTAAAAGGCTCCTCTTTGCCTGAAGCACCCAGTCCATGGTTCCTGTGCATCTGGGTTAACACACCTGTGACATCAGCATGACCACCCTCAGGACTCCTGTGACATCAGCATGACCACCCTCAGGAGAGCACCTCTTGGCCATCTGTGTGTCCACTTTGGAGACTTACCTATTTAGGCCCTTTGCCCACTTTTTAATCATATTGTTGTCTTCCTTTTGTGAAGTTGTATGCGTTCCCTCTATGACACAGGAATGTTTAGGGGTGAAAAGGACAGGTTTAGGAACTTTTAGGAATTTTAGAATTTAAGGGGACCGGGAAGAAGCACAGGGCTGCAGAGCAGCAGAAGGTGCATTTCCATAAAATGCAGGAGCTGGGAACAGCCAGGTCTGTATTTACAAACTAAAGGGAAGGAAGCCCCTCATCCAGAGGAGAAGGAAGCCCAAAGGGAATAGGAAATCAATAAGGAAGGAGGAGGAGACCCTCACGTGTCCCCTGTGACTTTAGACCTTTGAGCTCAGGAGTTACCATAGTAACCAGTCTAAGGGAATAGTGACCAATCAGAGGGGATATCAAGGCACCACGATCTGTAGCCTTTATACACCGTGGAAAAGGGACTCAGTGGGACCCTTCCCCCTCCCACGTGGGGGTCAGTACTGTTTCTTTAACAAATTTCCACCTTTGCTACCCCACCTTCCATCCCTGGATTCATTCTTCGACTCAGAGGGACAAAGAACCCGGGAACCATCCTGCCCAGAGGAACACCCCATGTTCCAGTCCAAAAATCCCACTTCCTGTACATTTTGGAGATTAACCCCTTATCGGACGTACCCATGCTGCTGCGAATGGTCAGAGTTCTTTCTTTTTCACGGCTGCATAGTATTCCATGGTGTAGATGTACCACGGTTTTTTATCCAATTCTCTGCTGACGGGCACTTAGGCTGTTTCCAATCCTTAGTTATTGTAAACTGCACTGCTATGAACATAGGGGTGCATGCATTCTGTCTGATGAGTGTTTTGGGTTTCTTAGGATGTATTCCTAGAAGAGGGATCACTGGGTCAAATAGGCGTTCCACTTTTAATTTTTAGATGGAACTCCGTATTTTTACCATAATGGCTGCCCCAGTGTGCATTGCTATTGGACCAACTAAACTGATGAACAAAAGTAGACCCAGAGCCGTAGAAGCATGAACAGACCATGGAACCTCAGAGGGAAGGCAGGGGAGGGGGGTGGGAAGAGATCAGCCAGTGGACTTGTCTGCGTATATGCCTCACCCGGGGACACAGACTGTCCGAGAGAGGAGGGTGTTACCGAGGCGTCCCTTCGGATAAACTTAACGGGAAGGGGCTGGGACATTTCAGGTAGTTGCTAGTGAAGAGACTGCTCCAGGCCAGCAGGGCTGAGGGTAGGTACCATCATCTGACCTTATCTTAGCACAATTAAGACCCCGGGGAATTAGCCACACACATCCATGCAGCTGCAGATCACACCGCACTGCCTTCCTTCCCCAGATTCCTGGAGCCGGGGTACAGGCCTCTTGGGATCCCAGATGTGGCTCTCCTCTAGCGGCAGCAGCGGCGGGGTGTGTGCCTGGCAGGTCGGGTCAGGAAGGGGGTTTCGGTTTTGGGGGTGTCGCTGTCAGAGGTCCTTGTGCCCCGCCATGGTATTGCGCCCATAGATCCGAGACTCAGCCCTTCCTCTGCCTTCCTGTGGGGAGCGGAGCGGACTGCACCCAGACTGGGGCCATCAGCGAAGGCAAGCTTCCAGCCATCCCGCACCAGCGGGGCGCAGGGACCCATGAGATCAGCAATGGCAGCGTGTCCAGCGATCAAGCAATGATCGCAGAGGTCTCTTGGGGGACCCGTTTGTATAGCCTGTTCGCACCCACAGCGGTCCAGGTGTTTATCTTACAACCACGTCAGGGCTGAGAGGGTTCATCAGCAAGTACGCAGGTGAACATGGGTCTTCACAGCAAGTCACTCTCAGTCGGTAATCGAAGGTGAAATCCTTATCTATGGGACACACACGCTCAGGGTGGGGGTATGTGTCCTTCATACCACGCTTTCAGTTTCAAAAAAAAAATAACTCAAACATTTTAAAAGATTTTAAACCTTTTCAGATATTTTTAAACATTTTAGACATTTCTATATGTTACTACAACACAGACACTGGGGTGGTGAGAACATAGATGGGGGACGGGAGGGAGCAGGAAAGGATTTATGGGGGGAAAGGAAGGCCTATGTAATACTTTTAACAATAAAGATTTTTAAAGAGAGAGAGAGAGCACCTCCTGTTCACTCTCCTGTCACCCAGTCCCGCCTTGCTCTCTCCCACCTCCATGTCACTCCTCACCTTCCCTTCTTCACTGCAAATGTGCAAACACAGCTGCAAACGGTTATTCTCCGGAGCATTGGAGGACTTGCTCCCCAACAGTTGTCGTCAGTTTGACTGAAATAAAATCTTATGAACATGCTCTCCATGTTTGAACGTTTCTTACACCAACGTGTTGTCTTTTCTTCGTTTACCACACACGTTCACACATGTTCCTCCCGTGTGGGGAGGGAGGTGCACACAATCATAAAACCTGCTGCCTCCACACGATGGTGGTGGTGACTCTAAAGAGTTCGCACCCATTGGTGTGGGGATGACGCTCCAACCACTGAGCCCACCAGCCAGCTCCATGTGTAAATGATGGAAACTCTCCCCTGTGAGAGGCTGGGAACAGGGCTTGTGCACACGCACAGCAGGGAAGTGGAGGGAAATGTGTGCTTTCGGGAGGCAGCTGTGTGCTTGTGAGAGTGGCAGCAGGTTAGAGACGGAGGCTGCGGCCACAGCGTCCAGCCCAGCCTCTCCTGCCTCCTCACAGGCATATGTTAGAGTTTTGTGGACGATCTGATTGAGGAAAATAACATGGAGAATCTTTCAGTCTCAAAATTAAAGCATCATTCAATGCAAGTTCTTATTCCCAAATTCCAGAAAGCAACATGGCCCATGGCGGGTGAAGGGGAGCGAGAGTAAGCCCCATCCACAAGCCTCTGGGGCACCACCCCTGGGTCCTCATCAAAACCCCGAGGAAGGAGGACTCTCAGTCCTGGAAGCTGCCCCCAAAGGAATGGGGTCAGGGTGACGGGTCTCAGGAAAGGAGGGAGGGAGGCGGGTCAGGATGGGACCCCCTGTGGCCAGCATCCTTGAGTCCTTTCCCATCTGGGGTCGCCCCTAGGATGACAAGGTCAGGCATGCAGCCCAGGGTCACAGCTGCACCTTATATGCAGACTCCATGCAAATGGGGCTCTCCTCCTGCTCATAAAAGGGGGCCCTTGCCCGGCATGTTGGGGAGACACCCAGAACCCAAGCGCCTGAGACAGGACCCCAGCGGCTCCACCATGGACTTGGTGCCAAGCTGCGTTTTCCTCCTGATCATTTCTCAAGGTCATTCTCAGGAGTGGGGAGCGCTGAGCCCTGTGCCTGTGCCTGTGTGTGCTTCCATGTGATTCTAAGTCCCCCTGTGTCTCTGTGTTTGCAGGTGTCCAGTGTGAGGTGCAGCTGGTGGAGTCTGGGGGAGGCCTGGTGCAGCCTGGGGGGTCTCTGAGACTCTCCTGTGAAGCCTCTGGATTCACCTTCAGTAGCTACTGGATGAGTTGGGTCCGCCAGGCTCCAGGGAAGGGGCTGGAGTGGGTCTCATATATTGATTGGAGTAGTAGTTACATATACTACGCCGACTCTGTGAAGGGCCGCTTCACCATCTCCAGGGACAACGCCAAAAACACGCTGTACCTGCAAATGAGCAGCCTGAGAACCGAGGACACGGCCATGTATTACTGTGCCAGAGACACAGTGAGGGGAAGTCAGTGTGAGCCCAGACACTAACCTCCCTGAGGAGACAGCAGAGCTGGGCTGCAGGGAGCATCCAGGACACCAGGGGTCGCTCAGGACCCACAGCACAGAGAACAGCCCCAGCAGCAGGGGCAGAGGGAGGTGGGAGGGAAGGGCTTTCCTGTTGGGCTCAGGGATTTCCTCTCAAGCTCTCAGCTGCCTCCAGGGACAACTCTTCCTTCTCATGTTCTCACAGCAGACAACAGTGAAGAAGGGGCAATGTGTTTGCAGGTGACGAATTCGCAATGACGGGGACTCTCCTTCACCAAGTCTTGTATTTTATGTTTCTCTTTCTCTACAAGGAGATCATCCTCAGGGCTCTGGTCGTCCTGGGTTTGGGAAACATTCCCACCAAGAGAGACCCCAGCACTGCCCAGGCCCCTGTGTGCTGACCTCAGGCCCCTGCCCCCACCTTTCCCTCTCACAGGCTCACCTGTCCCCACCTTTCCCTCTCACAGGTCCACCTGAGTTGGAAGCCGCCCATTGTCCTCACTAGCAGAGGGGTGTGGACAAAGAACCAGGACGGTTGGTCAACCTTGAAGCTCTGAAAGGTCAGAGCCAACCACCCACTGTCTAGTTGAGGCAATGGTAGCTAAAGCAACCTCCACCTTTTAATCTTATGTAAATCCTTGCTGATTCGCTATTACTGGAATTGCCTGCCTAGAGCTATGGGTGGATCCCAAACCTTAATAAAAGGGATCTCAAGGCCAGAGCAAAGTGAAGTCCTGCTCCTTGAGTTGGGCTCCTGCCTGGCCCCCAATATTTCCAAATTAATATTTTCAAGTCTCTTCATTTGTGTGCGGCCTCCTCCAGAGCCCAAACCCTGAACCTGAACCCTGAACCACGCGGGACGTGAAGAGGAGTTCACTACAAACCTGCCCACACATTTCCCTCTCACAGGCACACCTGTTCCCACCTTCCCTCTCACAGGCCCACCTGTCCCCACCTTTCCCTCTCACAGGCCCACCTGCCCCCACCTTTTTCTCTGACAGGCCCACCTGTCCCCACCTTTCCCTCTCACAGGCCCACCTGTCCCCACCTTTCCCTCTCACACGCCCACCTGGGCCATCACAACCAGGATCATCCCCCAGGACCTCCCACCACAGCGCTCTGTCCTCCCTACCTGTTGGATGAAACACACAAGGGCTTTAATCTAACAGAAAGGAGTGGCTAGAACTGGTCTGTATTTTGAATTGGTAGAGGTTAAGAAAGTAACAACATCTGCAATGAATAATACATGGAGTAAGACTCACACTGCAGATTAAACATACATGAACTTCAAGAAGTCTAAGGAAACTCTCCAAATTGGAACACAGAATAAATTTTCCACAAAATAGCCAAGTGTCAGGAATGTAAGAGACAATAAAGTAGTCAAATATCTATAATAATAAAAGCATAATATGCAAATAGACAGAACAACGGAACAGCAGAACATCCGTCCAGACGACCTTCCAGAAGACCACGCTATGCCACGCACTGGCACCAGGCCAACCAATGGGGAAGCAATGTGATTGGATGGTGGGCCCCACCATTGCCCATGATCGCCCTGCAGAGGGAGGCCCAGGCCACCCTCTGTGGGGCAATTGAAGGGGGGGGAGACTCTGCCATCAATCACCCTGCAGAAGGCTGGCTGAGGGACCCTACCCGTGAACAAATCTGTGCACTGGGCCTCTAGTATATACATGTAATAGGAATCCCAGAAAGAGGAGAGAGGGGGCCCCAAGAAAAATGTTTGAAGGAATCATTGCAAATAGTTTTTCAGAATTTGATGTAAACTATAAAGAGATCTAAGAACACCAAAGTACTGCAAGAAGAAATGAAAATAAACAACATTAAGTCATGGCACATTGAAGTCAAACTGGTGAAAAAGATAAAATGCCTAAGGGCAGCAAAGAAAAAAACCACACCTGAGTCAAGAAACAAGATTAATAGTAACATCAAAGGTCACATGAAAAACTACCAAAACCAGAAGACAATGCAGTGACAACTCAAAGAGCTGAAGGAACGTTAAAGGAACATCAACATAGAATTCTAAACTAATAGAATATCTATTTCAAAACTGGATGAAATAAAATTACAAAATATCAATTTTGTTTGATGCAGCTAGAGCAGTGCTTGGAGGGAAATGGACAGCATTAAATGCTTATGTTAGAAAAGAATGAAGATCTTTAAAGCGATCATCTAAGCCAGTGGTTGGCAAACTCATTAATCAACAGAGCCAAATATCAACAGTACAACGATTGAAATTTCTTTTGAGAGCCAAAAACTGACTTCTGCGCATGGGCCACGAAGTTTCAATCGCACTGTACGTGCGTGCCTGCACGTGGTATTTTGTGGAAGAGCCACACTCAAGGGGCCAAAGAGCCGCATGTGGCTCTCGAGCCACAGTTTGCCAAACACTGATCTAAGCCTCCACTTTAAAAAATTGGAAAAGGGTGAGAACCAATTTGGAGGCAGAGGTAAATGCATGTTCCCGCTGCCTCCCACAACCACATGAAATGCACAACTAAGATAGAGAACAACCATCTTTCGGGACTAGGGAGGTAAAGAAGAAAGCACACCGAGACTGGTAGGAAGGGTGGAGGTGGGAGCAGGCTGGTCCGACACCCACATGTGGCATGTTTTCAATTGGCAGAGATATCTCAGCTCTGGGGGCCTCCTGTGAGAAGCAAAGTGTCCCAGCACCACACCAGACTCCCAACCCAGGGATCCAGAGCTGGGAAGGGAGGTCCTCAGAACTTCAGGATGTAAAAACCAGCAATGATTGTCGCTGAGGGAAATGGAGGCAGCTGGAGATCCAAGCTGTTCCTCTTAAAGGGCCAGCACAGAAACTGACAGGGTCCCGCCTCCTCTGAGCTCCAAGGAGAAGATGGTGGAATTGGAGGATCCAGGGACATATGGGGAAGACCTGGGTATTCCAGCATTAGGGCAGGAAGGTGGGGTGGCTTTCTCCCAGACAGGGCTGCTCCCAGGGTTCTTTGATTCTGTGCTGGGACCTCCCCCATCGCATAGCTGCCTTGAAGCCATATCTGAGGTTCCATCAGTGTGGCTTCCACAGTTTGCTCTGCCCTGCTGATTCCCTGAGAACCCACCCCATCCAAATTGCAGCCCCACCCAAGGTGTTTGCAGCAGCCTTTCCATGTGATTGGCTTGTCCTGGCTCAGGCTTCAGACGCCCCTAAAATCTCTCAAACAAGCAGCAGCTGGCATCAGCGTGCCCCAAACCTATCAATAAGAGACCCAAGATTGGCACTAGCACCAGCCTGCCTTGCTTCACAACTTGTCCTCGCCTGGGCACTTACATGCCCAATACAAGTAGCAGCCATCTGCAGATCCCCCTGTAGGTCCTGCTTGGTGGTGTTGTGGAGCGAATGCGAGTGAATGACCACTGGAGTTCAGACCAAATTAAAATTTAGGGAGCCTTTATTAGCCGGCCAGCTGGCCGGCCAGTCAGCCAGTGACTGCTCTGCCTTTCTCCACGCAGGGAGCCCAGAGAGCAGCCCCTACCCTTTGTGCAGGACCACTTTTAAGCACATTAACCACATCCTGTTTTTGCAGAGCAAGTAACCCAAGACAAAACATTTTTTCCTAAGCAATGTCAGGATCATGCCATTGACGACCATGTTATTCACAGGGTCATCCTGTTCTTCAGAAAGCTGACAGTGTTCTATGACAGAAGGCCTACGTGATGGGAAGGGGCCATGAGACCGTATCTCAAGGCCTGGCCTGGTGTCAGCGCTGACAACTCTATCTGGGGCATAGTCCACGGCCTCTCTGGAATGGTAGTAGTAAGCATGCTCAAAAATTCCCACTCTCCAACAGGTGGCCCCAGGCAGTGGCTGACTTTGCATCTTCCAGGAGGACCTAGAGCCAGTGCACCCAGTGGACAGTTTCAGACCACACCAGATTACAACTCCACACATTCAGGAAAAGGAGGAGAAGGAGAAAGAAGAGGGGGGAAAGGAGGAGGAAGACGAAGAGGAGGAGGAGGAGGAGGAGAAGGAGGTGGAGCAGGAGGATCAGGAAAAGGAAGAAAGAGGAAGAAGAAGAAAGAGGAGGAGGACGACGAGGAGAAGAAGAAGAAGGAAGAGGAGAAGGAGGAGGAGAAGGAGGAGGAGGAGGAGGAGGGGGAGAAGGAGGAGGAGGAAGAAGAGGAGGAGGAGGAGATATGACAGAGGATTAGCCAGTTTGGGTCAGTGGATAGAACATTGGCCTGGTGACCGTAGGGTTCCAGGTTTGAATCTGGTCAGGGGCACATGCCAGGATTTCGGGCTTGCAGAAGGTGGCTGATCAGTGATTCTCTGTCATCATTGATGTTTCTCCCTCTCTCTCTCTCTCTCTCTCTCTCCCCCCTCCCTCTTTCTCTCTCTCTCTCTTTCCCTTCCTCTCTGAAATCAATAAAAATATAAAAATAAATAAAAATAAAATATGTGAACAAAATAATGGCAATTATTACATATGTATAAACAATTAAATCTAAGAACCAAAATAAACAAATAAAGTATCTAATTAACTTATAAATAAAATAGAACCTGGTGCATGGAAACATGGAACAGAATGACCAAACTCAGAGGTAAGAGGTAGGGGAGAGTGGAAAGGGATGAAACAAAGAACTCATATGCATATGCATGACCTACGGACACAGACAGGAGGGTGGTGAAGGCAGGGGTGGGGCACGAATGGGGTGTAAGGTTGATATGGGGGTAAAAAGGGGGACATCAGTAATACTCTCAACAGCAAAATTTTTTTAAAGAAAGAAATTAGAAAAGAACGATCAAAATCACCTAAAATCAAGCAGAAGGAAGGGAAAATAAAAGTGAACAGAGATTAATGAAATCAACAGACAAAAATGATAAAAAACCAATGATGCCAACAGCTGAATCTTTGAAAAGATCAATAAAACTAACTCAATGCTAACAAGACTGACAAAGACACAAATGACCAATGTCAGAAATTTATTAGGAGATATGAACACGTTCTCCATGCATTCTTATGAGACCGGCATTCTTTGTGCAGTCAGTACAGAGAAAGAGTAAACTACAGACCGAAATCTCTTGTTAACATATTTACTAAAATCCTCATCAGAAGATGAGCCAATCATACCAGCAATATAATAAAATTATACTACACCATGACCAAGCAGGAATTATCCCAACAATTCAAAGCTGATTCGACATTTTTACATCAACCAATGTAATCCACCAGGTCAACTGGGTAGAGAAGAGAAGTCACATGGTCATTAAAATCGACACAGAAAAGTGTGTGACAAAGCATAGCACTCATTCATGATAACACGCTTAGGGCACGGGGGATAAAGGCCCTTCCTCACTCTGATCCTGGGACTCCTGTAGCTACTATCATACTTGATTGTGGGGAGTTAAATGATCCCCTCAGATGGGGACAAGGTCAGAAAGGTCCACTCTCACCACCTCTATTCACATGGTACTTGACGCTTTAACAAGAGCAAGAAGACGAGAAAAGTGCATGGAGACATTCCGATGTGAACCAACATACAAGGCGTCCCTCCTTGCAGGGCACATGTTCATCTGTGAAGAGAAACCAGAAGAATCTGCTTCAGCATCACGGGTGAGTGTACAGAAACGGGGCTATTTGAGACGTATCCTCATGGCAGTGGTGCTGCCCCTGTGGGGCTGGCAAAGCAGCAGATAAGGGGACGGACTGAGTTCTTGCGGGAAACCATCCCCAGAAACACAGCTTCTCCCAGAGGTGCAGCCTCCAGGAGGAACTGGGCAGCACACTGGTCCCCAGAGTTCACCCCAAATCCCCTGCTGACTGGAAGGGCCACGAGTGTTTGCTCATTGAGCTGAGCCCACGGAACAGGACATCTCCGGCCTCTTTAGGAAAGGAAGTAGGTTTGCACTGGGAGCCAGGAGCCCCCTGAAGCCTGGCTGCCCCCTTCCTCCCACAGAAGCGGGGAGAGGGGTGCCCCTAGAGGTCACACTTCAGAGTGGGTTCCCAGGTGCCCAGAAAGCACACTGGGAGTGAAGCTGGGGAAGCGCTCAGTGAACTTCTAACTGACATTGCACCCCACATGCGTGTTGAAGGGAAGGGGGGAAGGAAGTCCCTGTCTCCTCCTGGCACCTGGGAAAACGGACTTTTCTTCATTTAGGTTTAAATTTCTTCAGCCTCATGGAGCCCTGACCAGCTGGGTCGGGCAGGTCCCCCACAGCGAGGCCCAGCATCCGCCTGCAGGAGAGGGGGTCCGGGTGGTTCTTCTCTTTAAGTCTCTGGAGAGAGGTTCTGGCCAGCTCCCCATGCACCCCTGTATCCAGGCCCCTGGGGCTGCCCTTCTGGGGGCCTCTGGTTCCGCAAAACAGACAACCCCCAGGTCTTCTGTTCCCCCCGCAGGACCCTGGCTGCCTGCATGCAGGGCGGGGCCTCCCAAGTGTTAACTAGACATGGGGGGAGGGGGCCTACCCATGTGGCTCAGTGGATAGAGCCTCAGCCTGCGGAATGAGGAGTCTCGGGTTTGATTCCTGTCAAGGGCACGGACCTCCATTGCAAGCTCCATCCCTGCCTGCAAGAGGCACCTACTCACTGTGTCTCTATGGGCTCCCCCTCTCCCCTCCCTTCCACTTTCCCTAAAAATAAGAGGGAAATATCCTTGGGTGAGGATGAACACAACAAACTGAATAAAGGAATCTTATTTTTTAAATAGAAAGAAGGAAAGAAATGATAAGAGGTCACCCCAGAGCTCAGCGGGCTTTGCTCATTGGTTGAGCTTCGATCTATGAACCTAGAGGTCAGGGTTGGAGTCCAGGTCAGGGCACTTGCCTGGGCTGCTGCCTGGACCCCCAGTGGGGGGCGTGCAGGAGGCAATGGATCATTGATTCTCTCTCATCACTGATGTTTCTATCTCCCTCCCCTCCTTTCCTCTCTGAAATCAATAAAAATATATTTTAAAATAGGAATAAAAAATGGAAAGGAAGAGAGAAGGAAGGCTTCATGGTGTCTGACCTGCCCATGCCTCCCCCTCCCAGCGTGATCGCACTTTCCAAGTGGTGGTGGCCGCCTTCCCAGAGGAACAAGGGACCACAGTCCCAGATTGCAGAGTCCGTCTGTCCTCACCCGGGGCTGTGGGAGGATGGACACAGGTGGCCGCTCTCCTCTGAGAAGGGAGGTGCTCACCTGCCCCCAAGGACGACGTGGTGCCTCAACTCTCTCCCCAGCGTTTTGCTTCCAAGAGCCAACATATTCCTTTTTTATCTTTTTTCATCCTCACCCAAGGATATTGTTCCATTGCTTTTCAGAGAGAGAGAGGAAGGGAGGGAAAGGGAAGAGAGAAACATTGATGTGAGAGAAACACATCAATTGGGTGCCTCCTGCACATGCCCTCACCAGGGCCAGGGCCAGGGAGGAGCCTGCAACCCAGGAACGTGCCCTTGACCAGAATCAAACCTGAGACCCTTTGGTTCCCAAGGGTATACAGTATCCACTGAGCGAAACTGGCCAGCGCAAAGACTCAATTTTATTTATTTATTTATTTATTTATTTATTTATTTATTTATATTTAATAATTTTTTTGTTGAAAGTGTGACATATGTCCACTTTTTCCCACCATTGACTCCAGCCAGCCAGCCCCCACCACCTGCCAGGGCTCCATGTGTAAATGATGGAAACTCTCCCCTGTGAGAGGCTGGGAACAGGGCTTGTGCACACGCACAGCAGGGAAGTTGAGGGAAATGTGTGCTTTGGGGAGGAAGCTGTGTGCTTGTGAGAGTGGCAGCAGGTTAGAGACGGAGGCTGCGGCCACAGCGTCCAGCCCAGCCTCTCCTGCCTCCTCACAGGCACATGTTAGAGTTTGTGGATGATCTGATTGTGGAAAACACATGGAGAATCTTTCAGTCTCAAAATAAAAGCATCATTCAATGCAAATTCTTATTCCCAAACCCCAGAAAGCAACATGGCCCACGGCGGGTGAAGGGGAGCAGAGGAAGTCCCATCCACGCGCCTCTGGGGGAGCACCCCTGGGTCATCATCAAAACCCCGAGGAAGGAGGACTCTCAATCCTGGAAACTGCCCCCAAAGGAATGGGGTCAGGGTGACGGGTCTCAGAAAAGGAGGGAGGGAGGGCGGGTCAGGACGGGACCCCCTGTGGCCAGCATCCTTGAGTCCTTTCCCATCTGGGGTCACCCCTAGGATAACAAGGTCAGGCATGCTGCCCAGGGTCACAGCTGCACCTTATATGCAGACTCCATGCAAATGGGACTCTCCTCCTGCTCATAAAAGGGGGCCCTTGCCCGGCATGTTGGGGAGACACCCAGAACCCAAGCGCCTGAGACAGGACCCCAGCGGCTCCGCCATGGACTTGGTGCCAAGCTGCCTTTTCCTCCTGATCATTTCTCAAGGTCATTCTCAGGAGTGGGGAGCGCTGAGACCTGTGCCTGTGCCTGTGTGTGCTTCCATGTGACTCTAAGTCCCCCTGTGTCTCTGTGTTTGCAGGTGTCCAGTGTGAGGTGCAGCTGGAGGAGTCTGGGGGAGGCCTGGTGCAGCCTGGGGGGTCTCTGGGACTCTCCTGTGCAGCCTCTGGATTCACCTTCAGTAGCTACTACATGCACTGGGTCCGCCAGGCTCCAGGGAAGGGGCTGGAGTGGGTTGCATACCAGTACATTAGTAGTGATGGTAGAAGTTACATAAACTACGCCGACTCTGTGAAGGGCCGCTTCACCATCTCCAGAGACAACGCCAAGAACATGCTGTACCTGCAAATGAGCAGCCTAAGAACCGAGGACACAGCCCTGTATTACTGTGCAAGAGACACAGTGAGGGGAAGTCAGTGTGAGCCCAGACACTAACCTCCCTGAGTAGAAAGCAGGGCTGGGCTGCAGGAGGATCTGTGACCACCAGGGGTCGCGGAGGGTCTTTGAACACAAGGACCATCCCAGCAGCAGGTGCAGTTGGAGGTCTGGGCTGGTTCCTGTGTGGTTTCCTCCTCATGTCAGTTTCCCTCAGGGAACCTCTGGGTCCTGATTCTGCACTTACCTCTGACGTCTGAGGGAGAAAGTCTGTTATAAACAGAAACAACTTCCTCACATGGACAAACCGCATTGTCTTAGCAGGCAATCCTGTGCCAAGTACCAGGTAATGATCAAATCTTCTGACTCAGGTCACCTAGATCCAACGAGACGCTCTTCTGACTCCACAGGGCAGCTCAGCCCCACACAGCTCAGGGCCCAGCCAGCCAGCTGGACAGGAGCGTGGTGGACAGCGGGCACTGTGAATGTCGCATCCATTAGCGGCTAGGGTTCAAGGTCTAGAGAAGGGGCTGACTCATAAATGAATACACTAGATAAGAAATATAAATTTAGAAAGCCTGGGGGAGCCATGGGGAGACCTTACTCTATAGCGGAGAGGCTCCCTGAAACCCCGGACCCATCACCTTTTATTTACTTGTACACACATTTGCCCTTTAGGAGTGCACACAGGCATATCCATGGTAAAGTTTGGTAAACAGTAAAGGATTATCAGGTTAGGGGATTGCCTTCAGCCATTCGGCCCAAAGCAGGGCAATATTATGCTGATTTTCAGCCCTTACTATATATCACAGTCCATTAGCTTTCTAGTGGACTTCTTGTATAATTATGCTAAGTACTTGGTGGTCTTCGCCTCCAGCAGGGCACCCGTCATGTGACCCCCAAAACTAGAGAAGAAGGACCCCAGGTGTTCAAGATCATTGACTTGTCATCATACTCACAGCACTGAGAGTAGCTGACACCAGGCAGAGGCAGCTGACCCCCAGCAGCTCGGTCCAGATGTCCAGGACGACCACCAATACCCACACCAAGGGCCATGGGATGTGTATTATGCACGTAGCTGAGCTCTCTGGAAGCACAGGAGAGGCCCTTCAGGAAGGCAGAGCTGCTTTGATGGAGCCAGGAAAGGAGACTCCCTCAGGGATTTTATTTGTTGAGGGGATTGGGGAAGGGGGATTCTGCTTCCAGGGGTTGTGTGGCTTCAACCTCTTAGTGACCAATGAAGAGGAGACCAATATTTCGGGTCAGATTCCCGTGGGGGGGGGGCAGATGGAGAAGAGGCAGGAATGAGCTATACGTTGTCAGCAGTCAAATGTAAATAATATAATGTCTGGCTACCTATTTTCCTCAACAATGTTAATAAATGACCAAATATGAAGTAAAGGGTCAGTACTGTGTGCCACAACCATGTCTACAGAAAATGGGTGGAGAACTATTATACGTAAGACGATGTTGTGGATGAGGATGATCATGGTGGTGATGATGACGATGACCATGGACTGAGACAGGGGTCCTGATCCAATGGAATAAAGGTTCCTCATACAGACACACCGTCACCTTGGCTCCTGCAGTGAGGGGTGTCCAACTTTCCCTGTAGGTGTTGTGAGATTGCATAAATGGGACCCCAAAGAATGAGGCAGCTTGGGTGATTCAGGTGAGGCCATGTGAATAATGACCCCACAGGTGTCTGAGTGCTAATCCTATTGGCCTGGGAAGTGTCACCTTCTAGAACAGAGACACTGTGAGAATGTGCCTGTAGGAAACAGGGGTCCCCTTCCCACCAGTGTGCAGTGACAGGTTCCTTATTTCCCTTGATCCCTGCCTGCATGACCTTTAACGCTTCTACTTCAATCAACTCCTGCTCATCATTATTCAGGTATTTCCTACGATGATACGAGCTGTCTCTATGATGCCCTGCACTTCCTTCTGGGCCTTCACTGGAGAAGACTTTAAACCCACATGTCCAGTAGCTCTTTGTCCATGAACATCAAGCACAGTTCTGTCATGTGACTCAAATCAAGTCCAGCGTCCTCCCCTCACCCAGGACCATAGCCACGTCCAGATTTATGGGTATTTTCCCAGCAGCGCTCCCCTCTGCTACCAGAACCTGCTCCAGTCCCTGTGGCTGCTGTAGCCAATCCACATGGACAGTGGAAGCCCAGCATTTTCTAGGGAGTTCTTTGTAAAATCACCCAAAACAGGCCCCATCAAAGAAAATAGTGATGAATGGAACATTCATAAAATAAACACATTTTCCCCACCAAATATTCCATCAAGTACATTTAATGACAAGCTTAGCAAGAGAATATCTCTCAAATCCTGTGCCTGATGGGGAATGTGTGCATTGCACATTAAGGGTGTGGTATGTTGTGGGGAGAGCCCGGCACCCTCTGACCACAGTGAGCATCCTCAGGGACAGGGCAGAGGGAGGCTGGGATGAGGGATTCCTGACAGGGTTGAAGTGTCCTTTCCTGTGAGAAAATGGATGCTAGGAATTCAACAACTCCCCTCCCTCTGAACCCCAACATCACTGATAACACTAGACTGAGAAATCAGGTCACTTAACAGGCTGCCATATCATTTAAAATATAAGAGATTCTCAATGGTGCACATGCATAATCATTGCTTTTATTTCTAATCTTTTCTCCAGGTTAAATCATGATTATCTCTGCTGTGATTAGCTCTGCTGTGATTAGCTCTGCTGTGCAATATGCAATGGGCTTGCATAAGGGAAGAGATTCACAGTGAGTTATAACACAATAAAAAGGTTCCAACATCAAGAATCAAGGGTCACCCTTTGCCTTCTGCTTTGGTAGTAGTTACTCAGATCAAAGTGAATACCGACCTCAGATCCTCTACTTATAAGGGAAAGGCTGCCCCACATGCAAATTTCCATTCAAGCTCCAGGGTACATCCTCCCCTGGGCTGTGCAGACTCACAGCTCTCTCCTCACTCAGGGCTGAGGTCTCTGGAAGGCAGAGCTGTGGTCTAGAAGAAGATGAGACTGCTGGGTCTTCTCCTGTGCCTGCTGACAGCCCCACAAGGTGAGGGTCTCAGGGGTCAGGCAGGGGTCATGGGGTGGCTGTGACTGCAGGTGACTGACAGGACTTATGCTCCTTGTCCCCAGGTGTCCTGTCCCAGGTGCAGCTGCAGGAGTCGGGCCCAGGACTGGTGAAGCCCTCACAGACGCTCTCTCTCACCTGCACTGTGTCTGGATTCTCTCTGACAAGCTATCATGTACACTGGATCCGCCAGGCTCCAGGAAAGGGGCTGGAGTGGGTCGGGGTTATAGGGAGTAGTGGAGGTACAGCCTATAACCCAACACTAAAATCCCGCCTCAGCATCACCAGGGACACGTCCAAGAGCCAAGTTTACTTAACGCTGAACAGCCTGAGAACCGAGGACACCGCCATGTATTACTGTGCAAGAGACACAGTGAGGGGAAGTCAGTGTGAGCCCAGACACTAACCTCCCTGAGGAGACAGCAGGGCTGGGCTGCAGGGGGCGCTCAGGACACCAGGGGGCGCTCAGGACCCACCGCACAGAGAGCAGCCCCAGCAGCAGGGGCAGAGGAAGGTGGGAGGGAAGGGCCTTCCTGTTGGGCACAGGGATTTCCTCTCAAGCTCTCAGCTGCCTCCAGGGAGGGCTCCTGCTCTTTCTCTGAGGCTCTAATTTCCTGCTTTCTCACTGCAGACCCCAGAGGAGGAGGTGACACTGCTGCTGGCAGATGACATATGGGCGGTGATGGGGAGTCTCCTCACAACATGATACCGTACATAGAAAACCTGAAAGACTCGACCAAAAAACTACTGGATTTGAGAAACCAATTCGGTAATGTAGCAGGATAGGAAATTAACAGCCCAAAATCTATGGAACTTTTTACAACAATAACGAATTCTCAGAAAGGGGAACCAGACCAACAATCCCATTTACCATTGCATCAAAAACATTATGATACTTAAGAATAAACTTAGCCAAGCAGGTAAAAGACTTGTACTCAGAAAAACACTGGAGGTTGAATAAATAGATAGAGGAAGACATAAACAAGTGAAAAAGTATACTGTGATCATGGATTGGTAGGATTAACATCATTAAAACGTCCATATTACCCAAAGCACTCTACAGATTCAATGTAATCCCTATTAAAATAGCAACAGCATATTTCACAGATCTACAACAAATACTCCAAAAATTTATATGGAAACAAAAAAGATCCCACGTAGCCACAGCCATCTTTAGAAAGAAGAATAATGGTGGAGGGATCACAATACCAGATATCGAATTATACTCCAAAGCCATAGTAATCAAAACAGCCTGGCACTGGCACTAGAACAGGCATATACATCCATGGAAGAGAACAGAGAACCCAGAAATCTCCCCAAGCCATTACACTCAATTAATATTTGACAAAGGAGGCAAGAGCATACAATGGAGTCAAAACAGTCCTTCAATAAATACTGTTGGGAAAATTGGACAGATAAATGAGCAAGAAAATGAAACAATACACTAACATACACCATACACAGGAGTAAACTCAAAATGGTTAAAAGACTTCAATGTAAGTAGGGAAACCATAAAAATCCTAGAAGAAACCATAGGCAGCAATAACTCAGACATCTCTCATAGCAATGTGTTTGCAGATACATCTCCCAGGACAAAGGAAACTAAGGAGAAAATAAACAAATGGGGATACATCAGAATAAAAAGTGTCTGCACATTAAAGAAACCATCCACAAAATGGAAAGGGAGCCCACAGTATGGGAGAACATATTTGGCAAGGACACATGTGATAAAGGGCTAATATCCAAAATGTATAAGAAACCCATACAACTTAACCAAAGGAAGACAAACAATCCAATTTAAAAATGGGCAAAGGACCTAAATACATACTTCTCCAATGGGAACATACAGATGGCCAAGAGACATAGGAAAAATGCTCAGAGTCAGTGACCATCAGAGAGATGCAAATTAAAGGACAGTGAGGTATCAGCTCACACCTGTCAGAATGGCGACCATCAACAAATCAACAAATAACAAGTGCTGGTGAGGGTGTGGAGCAAAGGGAACCCTCCTACTCTGCTGGTGGGAAGGCAGGCAGGTGCAGCCACTATGAACACAGGATGGAGTTTCCTCAAAAAATTAAAGATGGAACTGCCATTTGACTTAGTGATCCCACTTTTAGGAATATATGCTAAGGAACCCCTAACACCAATCAGAAACAATGTATGCACCCCTGTGTTCATAGCAGCACAATTTGCAATCACTAAGATCTGGAAATAGCCCAAGTGCCCACTCGTAGCTGAGTGGATGAAAAGCTGTGGTACATTTATGCCACGGAATACTATGCAGCAGTAAAAGAGAAGGATCTCTCCCTTTGGGACTGCATGGAGGGACCTGGAGAGTATCATGCTAAGCGAAATAAGCCAGTTCCAGAAAGACAAGTATCACATGATCTCACCCATATGTGGAACCTAATGAACAAAATAAACTGATGAAGAGAATGGATCCAGAGACCTGGAAGCATGGAACAGACTGGGGAATCTCAGAGGGAAGTCGTGGTAGGGTGGGTGGGTGGGAAGAGGTCAACCACCAAACTCGAAAGCATAGAGGCTTAATCCAGGGACACAGACAAGAGGATGGTGAAGACCTGGGGCACCCAGGGGTGGGGTACAAGATGTCAATGGGGGAAATAAGGGAACATGAGTAATACCTTCAACAATAAAGGTACAATTTCAGGAAAAAAGAATTAGGACTTGGACCCTAAGGCTCCCACTGAACATGGTCCCTGTGTCACCATCTTCCCTCAGGTGTGGTCAAGACCTCAGCTATGAAATACTCTGCCTCATGAATATGCAAAAGAGAGGAGGCAGAGGAGGTTAAATATGGGTAAGTCTGTGCCCTGAGGGCATCACCCACAGCCACACCCTCCCCTACAGAAGTGCTCCCAGCACAGCCCTCACCATGCACTGGAGCTGGAGAACCCTCCTCCTGGTGGCCATGGCGACAGGTAAGGGGTTCCCATCCTGGTTAAGGAGGGTCCAGGGGGATTCCACTCACTCTTGTCTCCTCCCCACAGGTGTCCACTCCCAGGTGCAGCTGGTGCAGTCTGGGGCTGAGGTGAGGAAGCCTGGGGCCTCCGTGAAGGTCTCCTGCAAGGCTTCTGGATACACCTTCACCAGCTACTGGATGCACTGGGTGCGACAGGCCCCAGGACAGGGGCTTGAGTGGGTAGGCATGGTTTACCCTGGTGATGGAGACACAAACTACGGGCAGAAATTCCAAGGCAGAGTCTCCATAACCGGAGACAAGTCCACTAGCACAACCTACATGGAGCTCAGCAGCCTGAGATCCGAGGACACGGCCCTGTATTAATGTTGGAGACATAGTGAGGGGAAGTCAGTGTGAGCCCAGACACTAACCTCCCTGAGGAGGCAACAGGGCTGAGCTGCAGGGAGCATCCAGGACCAGCAGGTGGCGATCAGCACCAGCACAGGGCCCTGACCAGGAGCAGGTGGAGATTTGAGCAAAGATACCATTTCCTGCTCAGTCTTAAAATAGTTTTAATCTGAGGCTCAGCCACAGAGCTCACAGGAAGCCCTGTCCTAGGTCTAGTTTTAGGGATTGTGTTTGTGAACAAAAAGGGGGCTCTGTCCTAAATCTGACAGAACTCAGTGACCGACAGGACCCTCACAGGAGGCTCTGATCACACATTCCTACCTGGGCAGCCCTGGGGGTGGGCACAGCCAGGCCTATGACTTCTTTACTAAAAGGCTCCTCTTTGCCTGAAGCACCCCGTCCATGGTTCCTGTGCATCTGGGTTAACACACCTGTGACATCAGCATGACCACCCTCAGGAGAGCACCTCCTGTTCACTATCCTGTCACCCAGTCCCCGCCTTGCTCTCTCCCACCTCCTTGCTCTCTCCTCACCTTCCTTAACTTCAAATGCACAAACTCCGCTGCAAACGGTTATTCTCCGGAGCATTGGAGATCTTGCTCACTATAGCTGTCGACAGTTTGGCCCCAATAAAATCTTATAAACATTCCCTACATATTTGGACATTCCTTACATCAACATGTTGTATTTTCTTTATTTACAACATATGTTCACACATGTTTCTTCCCCGTGTGGAGGGGGAAGTGCACACAATTAAAAAAACCTGCTACCTGGATGGGATGAATTCAAATGAGTTCACAGGTACTGGAGATGAGACAAGTTTGCTGTTGGTTGTCATGGACATAAGTGTCCCATCTTTTTCCAGCCCAGCAGGTGTGACTGGGAGGTTGAGCATCGACCTTTGAACCAGGAGGTAATGGTTGGATCCCTTGGTCACGGCACATGTACGGGTTGCATTCTCGATCCCCAGGGGTTGGGATCAGGAGGCAGCTGATTAATGATTCTCATCATTGATGTTTCCATCGCTCCACTGGCCTCCTCTCTGGAGTCAAGGAAAGTGTATAAAGAAGGAGAAGGAAAGAAAGGAGGCTTCCCCAGCTGTGCCTTCTCCCCTGTGACACTCTGGCAGGTTCCCCTGCTGGTTGAATCGGCATAAAATCCACAACATAAATGAGCCACTTTGAAGTCATTGACATGAGAACCTCTAAGCCTGTGGAGAATATTTTCAAGAGTTTATTTGAGACAAACTTGATCACCGGAACAGGGAGTCCAGCTTCTTCTGTCCACGGGATCGGGGGTCACCAAGTCCAAGGATGAAATCGGGGATCAGAAGGTTTAAGCAAAAGCGTGGAGCATTTATTACAAGCAGATTCAGGCTCCCCGCAAGGGGAGGGGCCCCCTGATGGGCTGCCTCTGAAGCCCGTGGTCTTGGATGTATGTGTGCCACCAGCCTGCCCCGTGTCCCCCCGTGTGCCCACCTGATGGCCCTCCTTGTTCCTGCCCAGCAAGGGGCCTGCACGTCCCCTGTTCCCTTGTGTGCGCTCCCCTTCCTGTCTCAGGCCCTCCCTCGTTTCCCAGGCTCCTGCTGAGTCCAGAAACATTCTGCTGTGCCTGCCTGGTTGGTGCCTGTGGTTAGGCTGCTCAGAGGGCCGAGTCTGCCCTGCCTACCAGCCACCTGCCTTGGTTTCCCATGGACCCTGCCCTGTCTGCCTGCCCTTCAAGCTAACTCCCCTCAAAGCCACCCCTTCTGGACGTGTGTCTGGGGTCCTCCAGGAACAGGAAGCTCATCTTCCTAAAAAATAGGCTCTCCTTACAAACACCAGAGTCACTGCTCAGCCCGGGCCCCTCCTCCCGCCTCTGCTGGCCTGGGATGGGCGCTGCCCGCTCTGTTCTCTCTGTTGTTGGCAGATTTCTGGGGCGGTTGCTCTTCTCCCTTCTCATTCTCTGTTTGTTCAAAAGGAGTCACTGAGCAGAACGGGCAGAAGCCAAATTGTGGCGTAGGCAGCTCCACACTCTTGTTCCTCCACAAAAGCATCAAAAAACAAATGGAAACTCTCAGAACTGGCATCTGTCGGGCTCTCGAACACAGTCAGACCTGCAGCAACTGAGTGAACCCGAGTCAAGTACATGTTACTCAGAGAGGGAAGGAGCCAGGGTGTGGTCCAGGGGCTGAGTGTTGGCCCAGGAACCACCAGGTTAGGGGTTTGATTCCCAATCAGGGGACATGCCCTGGGTTGCAGGATCAATCCCCAATGGGAGACATGCAGGAGGCAGCAGATCAATGATTCTCTCTCATCATTGATGTTTCCATCTCTCTCTCCCCTCCTTTCCTCTCTGAAATCAATACAAATAGATTTTAAAATAAGAATAAAAAATGAAAAGGAAGAGAGAAGGAAGGCTTCGTGGTGTCTGACCTGCCCATGCCTCCCCTCCCAGCGTGATCGCACTTTCCAAGTGGTGGTGGCCGCCTTCCCAGAGGAACAAGTGACCACAGTCCCAGATTCCTGTGTCTGACTGTCCTCACCCGGGGCTGTGGGAGGATGGACACAGGTGGCCGCTCTCCTCTGAGAAGGGAGGTGCTCACCTGCCCCCCAAGGACGACGTGGTGCCTCAACTCTCTACCCAGGGTTTTACTTCCAAGAGCCAACATATTCTTATCTTTTTTCATCCTCACCCAAGGATATATTTCCATTGCTTTTCAGAGAGAGAGAGGAAGGGAGGGAGGGGAAGAGGGAAACTTTGATGTGAGAGAAACACATCAATTGGGTGCCTCCTGCATGTGCCCTCACCAGGGCAAGGGCCAGGGAGGGGCTTGCATCCCAGGTACATGCCCTTGACCAGAATTGATCCTGAGACACTTTGGTTCAAAGGCCAACACTATTTCCACTGACACAAACTGGCCAGGGCCATGACTCCATTTATTAAATTTATTTATTCATTTATTCGTATTTATTAATATTTTATTGTTGAAAGGATCACATATGTCCCCTTTACCCATTGATCCCCTCCAGCCCACCTCCACCACCTGCTAGGGCTCCATGTGTAAATGATGGAAACTCTCCCCTGTGAGAGGCTGGGAAACAGGGCTTGTGCACACGCACAGCAGGGAACTGAGGGAAATGTGTGCCTTGGGGAGGCAGCTGTGTGCTTGTGAGAGTGGCAGCAGGTTAGAGACGGAGGCTGCGGCCACAGCGTCCAGCCCAGCCTCTCCTGCCTCCTCACAGGCACATGTTAGAGTTTTGTGGACGATCTGATTGGGTAAAACAACAAGGAGAATCTTTCAGCTTCAAAATAAAAGCATCATCCAATGCAAATTCTTATTCCCAAACCCCAGAGCAACATGGCCCACGACCGGTGAAGGAGAGCGAGAGGAAGCCCCCTCTACGCACCTCTGGGGAGCACCCCTGGGTCCTCATCAAAACCCCGAGGAAGGAGGACTCTCAGTCCTGGAAGCTGCCCCCAAAGGAATGGGGTCAGGGTGATGGGTCTCAGGAAAGGAAGGAGGGAGAGTGGGTCAGGACGGGACCCCCTGTGGCCAGTATCCTTGAGTCCTTTCCCATCTGGGGTTGCCCCTAGGATGACAAGGTCAGGCATGCAGCCCAGGGTCACAGCTGCACCTTATATGCAGACTCCATGCAAATGGGGCTCTCTTCCTGCTCATAAAAGGGGGCCTTTGTCCGGCATGTTGGGGAGACAACCAGAACCCAAGTGCCTGAGACAGGACCCCAGCGGCTCCACCATGGACTTGGTGCCAAGCTGCGTTTTCCTCCTGATCATTTCTCAAGGTCATTCTCAGGAGTGGGGAGAGCTGAGCCCTGTGCCTGTGCCTGTGTGTGCTTCCATGTGATTCTAAGTCCCCCTGTGTCTCTGTGTTTGCAGGTGTCCAGTGTGAGGTGCAGCTGGTGGAGTCTGGGGGAGGCCTGGTGCAGCCTGGGGGGTCTCTGAGACTCTCCTGTAAAGCCTCTGGATTCACCTTCAGTAACTTCTACATGAGCTGGGTCCGCCAGGCTCCAGGAAAGGGGCTGGAGTGGGTCTCACAAATTAGTACTGGTGGTGGTAGCACATACTACCCGGACTCTGTGAAGGGCCGCTTCACCATCTCCAGGGACAACGCCAAGAGCACGCTGTTCCTGCAAATGAGCAGCCTGAGAACTGAGGACACGGCCCTGTATTACTGTGCGAGAGACACAGTGAGGGGAAGTCAGTGTGAGCCCAGACACTAACCTCCCTGAGGAGGCAGCAGGGCTGGGCTGCAGGGAGCATGGAGGACACCAGGGGGCGCTCAGGACCCACAGCACAGAGAACAGCCCCAGGAGCAGGGGCAGAGGGAGGAGGGGGGAGGGAGGGAAGGGCCTTCCTGTTGGGCTCAGGGATTTCCTCTCAAGCTCTCAGCTGCCTCCAGGGAGGGCTCTTCCTTCTCATGTTCTCACTGCAGACAACAGTGAAGAAGGGCATTGTGTTTGCAGGTGACATGAAGGCAAGGAGTGGACTCTCCTTCACCAAGTCTTTTATTTTCTGTTTCTCTTTCTCTACAAGGAGATCATCCTCAGTGCTCTCGGCGTCCTGGGTTTGGGAAACGTTCCCACCATGAGAGACCCCAGCGTAGCCCAGGTCCCTGTGTGCTGACCTCAGGCCCCTGTCCCCATGTTTCCTTCTCCCTGGCGCTCCTGTCCCCACCTTTCCCTCTCACAGGCTCACCTGACCCCATCTTTCCCTCTCACAGGTTCACTCTCCCCACCTTTCCCTCTCACAGGCTCCCCTGTCCCCACCTTTCCTTCTCTCAGGCCCACTTGTCCCCATGTTTCCCTCTCACACGCCCACCTGTCCCCACCTTTCTCTCTCACAGGCCCACCTGTCCACACGTTTCCCTCTCACAGGCCCACCTATCCCCACGTTTCCTTCTCACAGGTCCACCTGGGCCATCACGACCAGGATCATCCCCCAGGACCTCCCACCACAGCCCTCCTTCCTCCCTACCTGTTGGATGAAACACACAAGGGCTTTAATCTAACAGACAGGAGTGGGTAAAACTGGTCTGTATTTTGAATTTGTAGAGGTTAAGAAAGTAACAACATCTGCAATGAATAATACATGGAGTTAGACTCACACTGCAGATTAAACATACATGAACTTCAAGAAGTCTAAGGAAACTCTCCAAAATGGAACACAGAATAAATTTCCCACAAAACAGCCAAGTGTCAGGAATGTAAGAGACAATAAAGCAGTCAAATATCTGTAATAATAAAAGTGTAATATGCAAATCGACCAAACAACCAAACAGCAGAATGACCATCCAGACGACTTTCCAGATGACCTCGCTATGACACACACTGGCACCAGGCCAACCAATGCGGTGCAATGTGATTGGACGGGGGTCCCCACCATTGCCCCATGATTGCCCTGGAGATGGATGCCCAGGCCACTGCCAGCAACACTCCGGTGGCTGTGCGGGGCCAGCCAATGATCACCCCACAGAGGGAGGTCCAGGCAAGCTAAGCGATTGCACTCCACGCCTGTTTCCACAGGGGGAGGCGACCTGTGGTGGGGAAAGGAGGCAGAACAACATAGATGGCAAGCAGTGGCAGCAGCGGGGGTGGGTCCAGCTGCCGCAGCGGGAGGAAAGAAAACCCTGATGGGCCTTGATCGCCGGCCAGGCCTAGGGACTCTACCTGAGGGGTCCTGGATTATGAGAGGGCACAGGCTGGGCTGAGTGACACCACCTGTCCGGTGCACAAATTCCATGCACCGGGCCTCTAGTCTATATGTACAACTGCCTAAAGGACCGAATGACTGAACCAGCATTTGACCGGTTGCTATGATACGCACTGACCACCAGGGGGAAATCACTCAATGCAGGAGCTGCCCCCTGGTGGTCAATGTGCTCCCATAGCAGCAGCAAGCTCAGCTGAATAACAGACACTGGCCTTACAGCTGGCGAGTGCAGCTGCAGCAGCACAAGCCTCTACAGCAGCACGCTACCAAGCGACGGCCTGTGCAGCACGGCCAGAATCAGCTGGAGCACCGTGGCACCCAGCCCGGGCTCAGGCTCCTCCCTGGCCACCTGCCAGTTGGCGCACTACTACATCCCTCAGAGGATGTCAGACTGCTGGTGTCCAGCCTATTCCTGCAGGCCCCAAGGGGTCCCGAATTGCGAGATGGTGCAGGCCAGGCTGAGGGACCCCACCGGTGAACGAATCCGTGCACTGGATCCCTAGTATATACATGGAATTGGAATCCAATAAAGAGGAGAGGGGGGCACCAAGAAAAATATTTGAAGAAATCATTGCAAATAGTTTTTCAGAATTTGATGTAAACTATAAAGAGATCTAAGAACACCAAAGTACTCCAAGAAGAAATGAAAATAAACAACATTAAGTCATGGCCCATTGAAGTCAAACTAGTGAAAAAGATAAAATGCCCAAGGGCAGCAAAGAGAAAACCACACCTGAGTCAAGAAACAAGATTAATAATAACATCAAAGGCCACATGAAAAACTACCCAAACCAGAAGACAATGGAGGGAAGACTCAAAGAGCTGAAGGAACATTGAAGTAACATCAACGTAGAATTCTAAACAAAAAGAAAACCTATTTCCAAACTGGATGAAAATGAAATTACAAAATATCAATTTTGTGAGATGCAGCCAGAGCAGTGGTTGGAGGGAAATGGACAGCATTAAATGCTTATGTTAGAAAACAATAAAGATCTTTAAAGCGATCATCTAAGCCAGTGGTCGGCAAACTCATTAGTCAACAGAGCCAAATATCAACAGTACAATGATTGAAATTTCTTTTGAGAGCCAAAAACCAACTTCTGCGCATGGGCCACGAAGTTTCAATCGCACTGTACGTGCGTGCCTACACGTGGTATTTTGTGGAAGAGCCACACTGAAGGGGCCAAAGAGCCACATGTGGCTTGCGAGACGCAATTTGCCAACCACTAATCTAAGCCTCCACTTTAAAAAATTGGAAAAGGGTGAGAACCAATTTGGAGGCAAAGGTAAATGCATGTTCCCGCTGCCTCCCACAACCACATGAAATGCACAACTAAGATAGAGAACAACCATCTTTCGGGACTAGGGAAGTAAAGAAGTAAGCACACCGAGACTGGTAGGAAGGGTGGAGGTGGGAGCAGGCTGGTCCGACACCCACATGTGGCATGTTTTCAATTGGCAGGGATATCTCAGCTCTGGGGGCCTCCTGTGAGAAGCAAAGTGTCCCAGCACCACACCAGACTCCCAACCCAGGGATCCAGAGCTGGGAAGGGAAGTCCTCAGAACTTCAGGATGTAAAAACCAGCAATGATTGTCGCTGAGGGAAATGGAGGCAGCTGGAGATCCAAAGGGCCAGCACAGAAACGGACAGGGTCCCGCCTCCTCTGAGCTCCAAGGAGAAGATGGTGGAATTGGAGGATCCAGGGACATATGGGGAAGACCTGGGTATTCCAGCATTAGGGCAGGAAGGTGGGGTGGCTTTCTCCCAGACAGGGCTGCTCCCAGGGTTCTTTGATTCTGTGCTGAAACCTCCCCCATCACAAGGCTGCCTTGAAGCCATATCTGAGGTTCCCATCTTCCAGGAGGACCTAGAGCCCGTGCACCCAGTGGACAGTTTCAGACCACACCAGATTACAACTCCACACGTTCAGGAAAAGGAGGAGAAGGAGAAAGAAGAGGGGGGAAAGGAGGAGGAAGAGGAAGAGGAGGAGGAGGAGGAGGAGGAGAAGGAGGTGGAGCAGGAGGATCAGGAAAAGGAAGAAGGAGGAAGAAGAAAGAGGAGGAAGAGGACGAGGAGAAGAAGAAGAAGAAGGAGGAGGAGGAGGAGGAGGAGGAGGAGGAGGAGGAGGAGGAGGAGGAGGAGAAGGAGGAGGAGGAAGAGGAGGAGGAGGAGGAGACAGGACAGAGGATTAGCCAGTTTGGTTCAGTGGATAGAACATTGGCCTGGTGACAGTAGGGTTCCAGGTTTGAATCTGGTCAGGGGCACATGCCAGGATTTCGGGCTTGCAGAAGGTGGCTGATCAGTGATTCTCTGTCATCACTGATGTTTCTCCCTCTCTCTCTCTCTCTCTCTCTCTCCCCCCCTCCCTCTTTCTCTCTCTCTCTCTTTCCCTTCCTCTCTGAAATCAATAAAAATATAAAAATAAATAAAAATAAAATATGTGAACAAAACAATGGCAATTATTACATATGTATAAACAATTAAATCTAAGAACCAAAATAAACAAATAAAGTATCTAATTAACTTATAAATAAAATAGAACCTGGTGCATGGAAACATGAAACAGAATGACCAAACTCAGAGGTAAGAGGTAGGGGAGAGTGGAAAGGGATGAACCAAAGAACTCATATGCATATGCATGACCTACGGACACAGACAGGAGGGTGGTGAAGGCAGGGGTGGGGCACGAATGGGGTGTAAGGTTGATATGGGGGTAAAAAGGGGGACATCAGTAATACTCTCAACAGAAAAGATTTTTTAAAGAAAGAAATTAGAAAAGAAAGATCAAAAATCACCTAAAATCAAGCAGAAGGAAGGGAAAATAAAGGTGAACAGAGATTAATGAAATCAACAGACAAAAATGATAAAAAACAACCAATGATGCCAACAGCTGAATCTTTGAAAAGGTCAATAAAACTAACTCAATGCTAACAAGACTGACAAAGACACAATTGACCAATATCAGAAATTAATTAGGAGATATGAACACGTTCTCCATGCATTCTTATGAGACCGGCATTCTTTGTGCAGTCAGTACAGAGAAAGAGTAAACTACAGAGCGAAATGTCTTGTCAACATATTTACTAAAATCCTCATCAGAAGATGAGCCAATCCTACCAGCAATACAATAAAATCATACTACACCATGACCAAGCAGGAATTATCCCAACAACTCAAAGCTGATTCCACAATTTAAATCAACCAGTGTAATCCACCAGGTCAACTGGGTAGAGAAGAGAAGTCACATGGTCATTAAAATTGACACAGAAAAGTGTGTGACAAAGCACAGCACTCATTCATGATCACACGCTTAGGGCACTTGGGATAAAGGCCCGTCCTCACTCTGGTCCTGGGACTCCTGTAGCTACTATCATACTTGATTGCGGGGAGTTAAATGATCCCCTCAGATGGGGACAAGGTCAGAAAGGTCCACTCTGACCACCTCTGTTCACATGGTACTTGACGCTTTAACAAGAGCAAGAAGACAAGAAAACTGCATGGAGACATTCCAATGTGAACCAATATACAAGGCCTCCCTCCTTGCAGGGGACATGTTCATCTCTGAAGAGAAACCAGAAGAATCTGCTTCAGCATCATGGGTGAGTGTACAGAAAAGGGGCTATTTGAGACGTATCCTCATGGCAGTGGGGCTGCCCGTGTGGGGCTGGCAAAGCAGCAGATATGGGGACAGAACTGAGTTCTTGTGGGAAAACATCCCCAGAAACACAGCTTCTCCCAGAGGTGCAGCCTCCAGGAGGAACTGGGCAGCACACTGGTCCCCAGAGTTCACCCTAAATCCCCTGCTGACTGGAGGGGCCACGCGTGTTTGCTCACTGAGCTGAGCCCATGGAACATGACATCTCCCGCCTCTTTGGGACAGGAAGTAGGTTTGCACTGGGAGCCAGGAGCCCCCTGAAGGCTAGCTGCCCCCATTCTCCCACAGAAGCGGGGAGAGGGGTGTCCCCTAGAGGTCACACTTCAGAGTGGGTTCCCAGGTCCCCAGAAAGCACACTGGGAGTGAAGCTGGGGAGGCGCTCAGTGAACTTCTAACTGACATTGAACCCCACATGCGTGTTGAAGGGAAGGGGTGGCGGAAGTCCCTGTCTCTTCCTGGCACCTGGGAAAACGAACTTTTCCTCATTTGGGTTTGTATTTCCTCAGCCTCATGGAGCCCTGACCAGCTGGCTGGGGCGGGTCCCCCACAGAGAGGCCCAGCATTCGCCTACAGAAGAGGGGGTCTGGGTGGTTCTTCATCTTTAAGTCTCTGGAGAGAGGTTCCGGCCCAGCCCCCCATGCACCCCTGTATCCTGGCCCCTGGGGCTGCCCTTCTGGGGGCCTCTCCATCCTGGTTCCCCTCGTCCTGGCAACACAGACAACCCCCAGGTCTGCTGTTCCCTGAGCAGGACTCTGGCTGCCTGCATGCGGTGCGGGGCCTCCACAGTGTTAACTAGACATGGGCGTAGGGGCCCTACCGGTGTGCTCAGTGGATAGAGCCTCAGCCTGCGGACTGAGGGGTCTCGGGTTTGATTCCTGTCAAAGACACGGACCTCCATTGCAAGCTGGATCCCTTCCTTCAAGAGGCACCTACTCACTGTGTCTCTATGGGCTCCCCCTCTCCCCTCCCTTCCACTTTCTCTAAAAATAAGAAGGAAACATCCTTGAGTGACGATGAACACAATTAACTAAATAAAGGAATCTTTTTTTTTTTTTAAATAGAAATAAGGAAATAAATGGTATGATATCACCCCAGAGCCCAGCCGGTGTTGCTCAGTGGTTGAGCTTCAGCCTATGAACATAGAGGTCAGGGTTGGAGTCCTGGTCAGGGCACTTGCCTGGGCTGATGCCTGGACCCCCGGTGGGGGGCGTGCAGGAGGCAACTAATCGACAATTCTCTCTCATCACTGATGTTTCCATCTCCCTCCCCTCCTTTCCTCTCTGAAATCAATACAAATAGATTTTAAAATAAGAATAAAAAATGGAAAGGAAGAGAGAAGGAAGGCTTCGTGGTGTCTGACCTGCCCGTGCCTCCCCCTCCCCAGCGTGATCGCACTTTCCAAGTGGTGGTGGCCGCCTTCCCAGAGGAACAAGGGACCACAGTTCCAGATTCCTGTGTCTGTCTGTCTTCACCCGGGGCTGTGGGAGGATGGACAGAGGTGGCCGCTCTCCTCTGAGAAGGGAGGTGCTCACCTGCCCCCAAGGACGACGTGGTGCCTCAACTTTCTACCGAGGGTTTTATTTCCAAGAGCCAACATATTCCTTTTTTATCTTTTTTCATCCTCACCCAAGGATAATGTTCCATTGCTTTTCAGAGAGAGAGAGGAAGGGAGGGAAGGGAAGAGGGAAACATTGATGTGAGAGAAACACATCAACTGGTTGCCTCCTGCACATGCCTTACCAGGGCAAGGGCCAGGGAGGGGCCTGCAACCCAGGTATAGGCCCTTGACAGGAATCTAATCTGAGACCCTTTGGTTCAAAGGCAACACTCTATCTACTGAGTGAAAGCAGCCATGGCCAGTACTCCATTTTAAATTTTAATTAATGAATGAATTAATTAATTAAATTAATAATTTTTATTGTTGAAAGTATCACATATTTCCACTTTTTTTCAGCATCCTTGAGTCCTTTCCCATCAGGGGTCGTCCCTAAGATGACAAGGTCAAGCATGCAGACCAGGGTCACAGCTGCACCTTATTTGCACACTCTATGCAAATGGGGCTCTTCTCCTGGTCATAAAAGGGGGCCCTTGCCTGGCATGTTGGCTAGATGCCCAGAACCCACCTGCCTGAGACAGGACCCCAGCGGCTCCACCATGGACTTGGTGCCAAGCTGCGTTTTCCTCCTGATCATTTCTCAAGGTCATTCTCAGGAGTGGGGAGTGCTGAGACCTGTGCCTGTGCCTGTGTGTGCTTCCATGTGATTCTAAGTCCCCCTGTGTCTCTGTGTTTGCAGGTGTCCAGTGTGAGGTGCAGCTGGTGGAGTCTGGGGGAGGCCTGGTGCAGCCTGGGGGGTCTCTGAGACTCTCCTGTGCAGCCTCTGGATTCACGTTTGATGACTACCGCATGCACTGGGTCCCCCAGGCTCCAGGGAAGGGGCTGGAGTGGGTCTCATCTAATAGTTGGAGTGGTAGTGACATGTACTACGCCAACTCTGTGAAGGGCCGCTTCACCATCTCCAGAGACAACTCCAAGAACATGCTGTTCCTGCAAATGAGCAGCCTGAGAACCGAGGACATGGCCATGTATTACTGTGCAAGAGACACAGTGAGGGGAAGTCAGTGTGAAACCACACACAAACATCCCTGAGAACACAGCTGGGCTGGGAGCAGGGAATATCCAGTACACCAGGGGGCGCGCAGGACCAGCAAACCTAGGTCCCAGCTCAGAAGCTCTCCCTGGAGGGGTTGTGGGTGCTTCCTATTGGGGTCAAGGTTTTCTTCCCTCCTAGTGTCCCCAGGGCAGATCCTGCTTCCTTCTTTGTGTCTTTAATTAGATACTCTGCCGGAAAAGAGCAGGAAGTGACTGTTTCAGATCTGGTCCACTCCTCATCTGCTCCTTTCCTATCACCACGTCCCTGATGGTCGCTCTCTGGGTTGACAAGGAAAACATTGTAGGGATTCCCATCCCCTCACTCAGAGCAACGTCACCCTCCCTCCACACAGTGCTGAGCGGGGAACACGGAGTCCAGGGGCCAAACCTCACCTGAGGGTGATCAGCCCCTCGCTCTGCCCCAGGAGGAGCCCTTTGGGGGCAGTTAGCCGCTTGCCTCTCACTGACATGGCTGCACATGGAGGTGTAGGGTCCGACCCCTGTGGGCACTGCCTTTCTGTGATCCTGGAAGCTCCCACCTCTCCGTGTGCCCCAGATGGAGGCAGGAAGCCCCGCTGGGCCCTGTTCTCCGTGGGTCTCAGAACCTGGTCCCAGGGGACGGATCCCAACAACTGTCCCTCTTCCCCTGGAGAACCACCTGCATCCTGAGAACCTGCTGAAGGAGACATGGTCCCACCCACCTCTGCTGTGCCTCCAGCTCCGCAGACTCCACCCCATCCTTCCCTTCTGTCCTCTGCCGCCCACACTCTCACCCCATGGGGCCAGCACAGGACATCCCATGGGTATTTGTCTGCCCTCTCCATTCCACCCTGGTAGGTTTTGCCTTAAATGCAGCCCCACGTCACCCCCTCATGCCCATCTCCTGTGCCAGGCCCTCCTTGAGACGCCAGGGCCAGGGACACTCAGCCGCCCTTGTGAGCCCACGGGCAGTGCCCACGTGTGATGTCAGGCCGTGGGGGCCCCTCCTGTGTCAGGTGGAGACACAGCTTAGCACTGAGTTCAGAGCACCTCCAACAGCTCACACCTGAGCTGAGGGACCTCCAGGCGCCCGTGAGCTGCAGAGCATCCTGGTGGACAAGCCCGTGGCCACTGGGGTCAGAGGGCAGTCAGGGAAGGGCTGGTGCCTGGTCACCTATGATGTTACCAATGACATGCTGACCAGAGCCCAGGTGCACAGGGAGCTCTGTGAATCCTAAGAGTGCAGGGACAGCCCAGCCAGCATGGCTCAGTGGTTGAGCATCCACCTATGTACCAGGAGGTCATGGTTCAATTCCCAGTCAGGGCACATGCCCAGTTTACTAACAACATCTCCAGTGTGGGGTGTGCAGGAGGCAGCCAGACAATGATTCTCTCTCATCATTGATGTTTCTATGTTTCTCTCCCTCTCCCTTCCTCTGTAATATCAATTAAGAAATATTTAGAAGATGGCGGCATAGGTAAACACCTAAACTGCTGCCTCGCACAACAATTTCAAAACTACAACTAAAAGACAGAACGGACACCATCCAGAACCGCAGGAAAGCTGACTGAGTGAAAATTCTACAACTAGAAGGAAGGAGAAAAGCTCACAGAGAATTGGAGGTACGGCAAAGGGTCTTTGTGCGCGCAGAGAGGAAGGGCGGCGGAGTGCCTGGCTGGCTTTCTCTGGCGGAAGGGGGAAGGGAGCCCCCGACCGCATTGAACCCCAGTTCTGACTGCACTGAACACCTATTCCGGGCGAGCCCCTGGGGACCCACGCTCTTGTGGGGGGAGTCTGGACTCTCGGGCGGAGACTCGGGAGCCGGGGAAGGCGGAAGACTGAAAGTCCGCTCGCGCCAGTGCGCACAAAGGCTGCGGGAGGCTGCCACAGGCTTTCCCTAGCGGAAGGGAGTGAGAGGCTCCTGACGGCACAAAACCCCAGTTCTGACTGAAGTGAGCCCCAGTTCTGACTGCAGTGAACCCCGGTTCCAGGCGAACCCCCGGGGACCCACGCTCTTGTGGGGGGAGTCTGGACTCTCGGGCGGAGACTCGGGAGCCGGGGAAGGCGGAAGACTGAAAGTCTGCTCGCGCCAGTGCGCACAAAGGCTGCGGGAGGCTGCCACAGGCTTTCCCTAGCGGAAGGGAGTGAGAGGCTCCTGACGGCACAAAACCCCAGTTCTGACTGAAGTGAGCCCCAGTTCTGACTGCAGCGAACCCCAGTTCCAGGCGAGCCCCCGGGGACCCACGCTCTTGTGGGGGGAGTCTGGACTCTCGGGCGGAGACTCGGGAGCCGGGAAGGCAGAGGACTGAAGGCACACACGTGCTAGCAAGGGCAAGGCTGATGGGAAGCCAAGACTGAGACTCCACCCCATCCAAGCAGAGCACAGAGGCTATTGCAATTTGGCAAGTCTAATCCTATAAGGCTGTCTCCAGCACCGGACTTCTCCCAGCATAGACACAGCTGATCCTTACAGCCAACTGGCCTGGAGGTCAATTCTTCCCAGTGATACCAACAACAATAAAGACTTAATTACAACAAGGCTGTACACACAGTCCACAAAGGGGTGCACCAAGAGTGTCCACCCCAGGTTAACTGAGGAGGCAGACCCACTGGGCCAAATTGGAAACCTAGAACACAAATCTACCAACTCAGGGAAGCAGTGAAAATGTGGCGTCTAAGAATCAGATCACAAACGAAAGAAATGGAGGAAAACAAACGACTGGATATAGAATTCAAAACCACGGTTATAAGGCTTTTTAAGAATATCCTAGAAAAGGCCGATAAATATAACGAGACCCTCGAAGAGATGAAAAAGGACCAACTAGAAATTAAACATACACTGACTGAAATAAAAAATATTATACAGAGACCCAAAAACAGACAAGAGGAACACAAAAATCAAGTCAAAGAATTGAAATACAAAGAAGCAAAAAACACTCAACCGAAAAAGCAAAAAGCAAAAAAAAAAATCCAAAAAGTTGAAGATAATGTAAGAAGACTCTGGGACAACTTCAAGCGTACCAACATCAGAATTATGGGGGTGCCAGAAGAAGAGAGAGAGCAAAATACTGAAAACCTATTTGAAGAAATAATGACCGAAAACTTCCCCCACCTGGTGAAAGAAATAGACTTACAAGTCCAGGAAGCCCACAGAACCCCAAACAAAAGGAATCCAAAGAGGACTACACCAAGACACATCATAATTAAAATGCCAAGAGCAAAAGACAAAGAGAGAATATTAAAAGCAGCAAGAGAAAAACAGTTAGTTACCTACAGGGGAGCACCCATACGACTGTCAGCTGACTTTTCAACGGAAACTATGCAGGCCAGACGGGAGTGGCAAGAAATTTTCAATGTGATGAATAGCAAGAACCTACAACCAAGATTACTCTACCCAGCAAAGCTATCATTCAGAATTGAAGGGCAGATAAAGAGTTTCACAGACAAGAAAAAGCTAAAGGAGTTCATCACCACCAAACCAGTATTATATGAAATGCTGAAAGGTATTCTTAAAGAAGAGGAAGAAGAAAAAAGGAAAGATAAAAATTATGAACAACAAATACATATCTATCAACAAGTGAACCTAAAAATCAAGTGAATTAAAAACCTGAGGAACAGAATAATCTGGTGAATACAATAGAATCAGGGGCATAGAAAGGGAGTGGACTGATAATTCTCAGGGGGAAAGGGGTATGGGGGGGGTTCATAAAGAGACTGGACAAAAATCATACACCTATGGATGAGGACAGTGGGGGGTAGGTAAGGGCAGAAGGTGGGGTGGGAAATGGCTGGAGGGGAACTATGGGGGAAAAAAGGAGAAATAATTGTAATAATCTGAATAAAGATTTATTTAAAAAAAAAAAAAAGAAAAAAAGAAATATTTAAACAAATCCTATAAAGAGCTAATATGCAAATGGTTAGCATGCTCCATGCCATCACACAGTAATGGCTCAGACACTCAACACTGGGGAGGAGGAATGGGACCAGCCAGGCACAAATGAGCTCGCAAGAGAGGAATGGGGACCAGCCAGGCTGTGGCCCGGGAGAGGGACAAGCTGCCCACTCCATGGTCCCAGTCGCTAGCGGCTGAGGCTGCAGGCCAGGAGAGGGACAGCTGCCCGCCCTTCAGTTCCGGGTGCCAGCAGCTGCGCCTGCGCCTGCTGCCTGGGAGAGGGACAAGCCACATGCCCCATGTTACCATCGCCTGTGGCTGCGGCCTGGGGAAAGCCGCCAGTGCACCGTCTCCTGCAGCTACAGCCCACCAGGGCAAAGCCAGGCTGGGTCCTGGTGCCTGCGGCTGGCCAGAGGGAGGGAAGCTGAGGTCCCGGATGCCTGCGACCAGCCAGAGGAGGGAATACTGGGTCCCTGGTACAGGCCAAGGCAGAGGCAGTTAGGGGCGATCAGGCAGGCCAGCAAGTGAACAGTTAGGAGACAGGGATCCCCAATTCTGAGAGGCAGTTGGACATTCCCTGAGGGGTTCCAGATTGGAGAGGGAGAGGCCGGGCTGAGGGACCTCCCCACCTTGCACGAATTTCATGCACCCGGCCTCTAGTAAATACATAAATGAAAACGTTGCCGGTTTGATTCACACTATGGGCATATATGGAAGGCAACTGATCACTATGTCTCTCTCACATCAGTGTTTCTCTCTGTCCTTCTCTCTCTCCTTCCTTTTCCCTCTAAAAATCAATGAACATATCCGCAGGTGAGGATAAAGAAAACAGTATCTATATCTATACATATGTGTACATCCACAAAGACATTTACATCTTTATATCTATATCTGTCTCTACATCTCTATCTATATCTAGAGCTATATCTACATCTCTATCTATTTCTAGAGCAATATCTATATCTGTATCTATATCTATATCCATGGGAGCAGAGGCACATAGATATTATCCCTAAGGAGTCATTGATTGTGCCCACATCCTACTTCCTGACCACCTCCTGCAGCACAGCCCCTGCTGTGGAAGAAGAGGCCCCTGGGCACGGTGACCAGGACCCCAAGGAGGGCCTGGTTCTCTGGGGGCACAGTCAGCACCTCCTTCCAGGAGAAGCCCCAGAAACCGGGACCTCCCTCACCTCGTGCCCTATTTATGTGCAGACACCTCGCATATGCAAATGCCCACACAGCCACCAGACACACACACAGTTGGCGTCCACTTAAATGCAGGGCCTCCTCACCCCGGAGAATACTTTCTGGGGGACGAGCACCTCACCTGCAAGACATGACTCCCCTGTGGCTCTTCCTCTTCCTGCTGTCAGCTCCCACATGTGAGTGACTCAGGGCTTAGACCTGAGGAGATGGGGACCCTGCATCTGAGCCCAGGACTCACTGTGTTCTCTCTGTCCCAGGTGTTCTGTCCCAGGTGCAGCTGCAGGAGTCAGGCCCAGGACTGGTGAAGCCCTCACAGACCCTCTCCCTCACCTGCACTGTGTCTGGGGGCTCAGTCACCAGCAGTTACTACTGGAGCTGGATCCGCCAGCCCCAGGGGAAAGGGTTGCAGTGCATGGGATACTGGTCAGGGGGCACATGGTACAACCCAGCCTTCCAGGGCCGCATCTCCATCACGGCGGACACGGCCAGGAACCAGTTCTCCCTGCAGCTGAGCTCCGTGACCACCGAGGACACGGCCGTGTATTACTGTGCGAGAGACACAGTGAGGGGAAGTCAGTGTGAGCTCAGACACTAACCTCCCTGAGGAGACAGGAGGGCTTGCCTGCAGGGGGCGCCCCGGACACCAGGGGGCGCTCAGGGCCCACAGTACAGAGAGCAGCCCCAGGAGCAGGGGCAGAGGGAGGTGAGAGGAAAGGGCCTTCCTGTTGGGCTCAGGGATTTCCTCTCAAGCTCTCAGCTGCCTCCAGGGAAGGCTCTTCCTTCTCATGTTCTCACTGCACACAACAGTAAAGAAGGGCATTGTGTTTGCAGGTGACATGGCTGCAGGGAGTGGGGATTCTCCCTCACCAAGTCTATGTATTTTGTGTCTCTCTTTCTCTACAAGGAGACCATCCGCAGTGCCCTCCTCATCCTGGTTCCAGGGAGACCACAGGCCCTCCCTCTGCTGAAAGGCCTGAGCACACTGCAGACCTCACCCATCCTCTCTGGGTCCACATTGACCCGGGAAGAGCTGTGAGCTCAGTGCACCAAACACAGGGAGGCCCACAACCATCCACACGAGGGGCCCTGCTGTCCATCAGGAAGCAGTGCTAACTCCACAGCGGGGACAGGTGACCCTGAGGGCTGGGATGTGCATCATCCAACTCCTCATCCACCTTTCCTCCTGGAGCCAAAGTTTTCTAGCTTCACTGTGGGTGAGATGTGCATCGGGAGCATGTTGGAAGCTGAGGAGCATCCGTGGGACCCCCTGCGTCCATACTGTCCTCTTACTACTTGCCCAGGAAACACAGAGTCACACAGACACATAGTCAAACACTCAGAGTCATAGACACACACACACACAGTCACACACACAATCACACACACAGTCACACACTCGTTTCTGGAAAAGACATTATTCACACGTGAGCAGTGATACAAAAGCACTCATGTCGTTACACACTGTACTTTAGGAATTCTATATAATAAAACGGGGTTATATGTCATGCTCTTGGATGCCATATGAAATAAATATGAGGTCTGCAAGCAACTATTATTTCAACACTGACCACAACCTGTGAAGATCAACAGTTGTATTTCTCAGTCCACTGAGTAGGAGCTCAAATTAGGAATTTAATCCAAACTTTGCTAGATTGCTACAAAATTAAAAATATGACGGAAGTAATAGTGAAAACCTTCCACCAAATAAAAGCCAAGGACCAAATGGACTCAAGGGTGAAATCTATTACAGTTTCAAATAGGAATTGACAACTTTCTATCAACTCTTATTGAACTCTTCCAAGAATTAAGGAAAGAGACAACATTTCCAAACACATTTATTGAGGTCACCATTACACTCATTTCAAAGCCAAGTAAAAACATACAAAAATGACAGGTCAATATCCCTGATGAAATTACATGCAAAAACCCTCAAAAATATACTAGGAAACTAAATAGCACACTGACAGGGTCATTTACCACAATCAATGGGATACTGTCCTAGCATGCAAGGATGGTTCAAGGTATGTAAACCAGTAACTGTGCTACATCTCATCCACAGAATGAAGGATAAAGTGTACAGTCGTATAAATACATACAGAATAAAGCCTTTAAATTTGAGAATCGCTTCAGAATTAAAACTCTTAGCAGACTAAGTGTAGAAGTGATGGGCCTCAATACACTAAAGGCCACATTTGAAAAGCCAACAAGTGACATCATACTACACGGAGAAAAATTCAAAGCTTTTCTTCCTACATCAGGAAGAAGACACGCCCCCCACCCCGCACCCCCGCCGCCCGTGACTATTTCTATTTGTAAAAACAAGAGGTCCTTGTCAGAATAATTAAGCCAGAAATGGAAACGTCAAATGTCTAAATCAGAAAGAAATGAGTTAAAATATTTCTCTTATCTGTAAGCAGATGACAGGATCTTGTACATAGAAAACCCTAAAAACTGTATGAGAAGCTCATAGAACTAGAATCCAGGAAAGATGTAAGACACAAAACCAACACACAATGGCTTGTGCCCCTGCTCCCTCTCAACAGAGTGTCTTCATGGCTCCAGGAAACATGTGGGCTGTTTCAGAGGAAAGTGAGGGAAGGAAACGTGAACTGGCTACACAACAAGGAGATGACAACCTAATGAAACAAGAACCCGGGACGTGTGTGTCCTCGGTCTTGGTTAATCCCCCATCATGTTCCCAGGGAGCTCTCCCCCAATGTGGCACTGGGTCAGGTGCGGGTTCCAGTTGACCCCCATCATGTGGTCACAGGGTTACAAGGGTCACATGCAGACATGAGCTCTCCAATAACAAGACTTTCATCACCTAAACTTAATTATTCCTAAATCATTTCTGACATCTTCCCCTCAACACACCTGGTCATGATGGAGGTTCTTCTATGTCCCAAGGCATGGAACTGGGTCTACAACAGAGTCTAGAGAATGAACACCACAAAGGAGGCTGTGCAGCTGCTACACGTCCAGCACCAAACTGCCCTGATGGAGTAGGACCCGGGAGCTCTGTCTGTGTCTCTCTAGTTCCTGCTTCTGGTTCCCCGGGACCCTACAGATCCTCCTCTCTCCCCCAACACTTGGTCCACTGGATCTAGGCTCACACTCTGGTCTTAGTTTGTCGTCTGATCACTTTGTAAGGGAAACAGTGTCAGATGGGACTTCTGGTCTCCTGAACATGAGCCTCCTGCAACAAATGAAGACGTTAAGTGCTGAAGGAAAATTGAGTAGCATTCAAGGTTGAATTCTAAACGAACTGAAAATATATTTCAAAACTGAATGAAGCCATGCTGGTGTGGCACAGTGGTTGAGCTTCGACCTGTGATTCCATTCCTGGTCAGGGAAATTACCTGGATTGTGAGCTTGATTCCTAGTAGTGACCATAGAGGAGGCAGCCGATCAATGATTCTCTTTCATCATTGATGTTTCTATCTGTCTCTCCCTCTCCATTCCTCTATGAAATAAAAAATATATATTAAAATAAATATATGACAAGGTGTGGGTTTGCTTCCCAGTCTTGGGAGATATGGGAGGCAAATGATAAATATGTTCCCCACCAGCAATGGTTCTCTCTTTCTCACCATCTTTCTCTGTTCTATATTTCTATCTCACATCAATGTCTCTCTCTCTGTCTCACTCTCTCTCTATCTCTATATATCTCTATATCTCTCTCCTTTTCATTTCTCTAAAAATCAATGAAAATATCCTCAAGTAAGGACAAAGAAAAGAATCTCTAAATCTATAGTATATTTATATCTACATATACAACTATAGCTAAGCTATACATATAAAAATCAATATGTATATCTATATGTATATCTATATGTATATCTATATGTATATCTATATGTATATCTATATGTATATGTATATGTATATGTATATCTATATCTATATGTATATCTATATGTATATCTATATGTATATCTATATGTATATGTATATGTATATGTATATGTATATGTATATCTATATCTATATCTATATCTATATCTATATCTATATCTATCAATATCCATGGGAGCAGAGGAACATTGATGTTATCCCTAAAGAGTCAGTGATTGTGCCCACATCCTACTTCCTGACCATCTCCTGCAGCACAGCCCCTGCTGTGGAAGAAGAGGCCCCTGGGCACGATGACTAGGACCCCAAGGAGGGCCTGGTTCTCTGAGGGCACAGTCAGCACCTCCTTCTAGGAGGAGCCCCAGAGACCAGGACCGCCCTCACCTCTTGCCCTTTGTATGTGCAGACACCTCCCATATGCAAATGCCCACACGGCCACCAGACACACACACAGTTGGAATCCACTTAAATGCAGGGCCTCCTCACCCTGGAGAATACTTTCTGGGGGACGAGGACCTCACCTGCAAGACATGACTCCCCTGTGGCTCTTCCTCTTCCTGCTGTCAGCTCCCAGATGTGAGTGACTTAGGGCTTAGACATGAGGAGATGGGGACCCTTCATCTGAGCCCAGGAGTTACTGTGTTCTCTCTGTCCCAGGTGTCCTGTCCCAGGTGCAGCTGCAGGAGTCGGGCCCAGGACTAGTGAAGCCCTCGCAGACCCTCTCCCTCACTTGCACTGTCTCTGGATTCTCCATCACAACCAGTGGTTACTGCTGGGGCTGGATCCGCCAGCCCACAGGGAAGGGACTGGAGTGGATAGGGCTCATATGTTATGATGGAAACACTTATTACAGCCCCTCCCTCAAGAGCCGAACCTCCATCTCCAGAGACACGTCCAAGAACCAGTTCTCCCTGCAGCTGAGCTCCGTGACCACCGAGGACACGGCCATGTATTACTGTGCGAGACACAGTGAGGGGAAGTCAGTGTGAGCCCAGACACAAACCTCCCTGAGGAGACAGCAGGGCTGGGCCGCAACAGGAACCCCAGACACCAGGGGGCACTCAGGACCCACAGCACAGAGAGCAGCCCCAGGAGCAGGGGCAGAGGGAGGTGGGAGGGAAGGGCCTTCCTGTTGGGCTCAGGGATTTCCTCTCAAGCTCTCAGCTGCCTCCAGGGAAGGCTCTTCCTTCTCATGTTCTCACTGCAGACAACACTGAAGAAGGGCATTGTGTTTACAGGTGACGAATTCGCAATGAGGGGGAATCTCCTTCACCAAGTCTCATTCACAAATTCTAAAAGTGGCTTTTTTCACTCTTTCCAATGTTTCACTAATGAGTGTGAACTCCACAGCTGGGTCCCTGGGAGTGTGCAGAGCTCTGCCTCCCTCCCTCGGGGGGCACAGCTCCCTCAGTGTCTGACTCTTCGTGTGCCCTGCCCGTCCTGGTTCCAGGGAGATCACAGGCCCTCCCTCTGCTGAAAGGCCTGAGCACACTCAGGCCTGCAGACCTCACCCATCCTCTCTGGGTCCACATTGCTGTCAGCTCAGTGCACCAAACACAGGGAGCCCCACATCCATCTACACGAGGGGCCCTGCTGTCCATCAGGAAGCAGTGCTAACCCCACAGCGGGGACAGGTGACCCTGAGGGCTGGGATGTGCATCATCCAACTGCTCCTCCACCTTTCCTCCTGGAGCCAAGGTTTTCTAGCTTCACTGTGGGTGAGCTGTGCATCGGGAGCATGTTGGAAGCCGAGGAGCATCCATGGGACCCCCTGCGTCCATACTGTCCTCTTACTACTTGCCCAGGAAACAGAGTCACACACACACACAGTCACACAGACACATAGACACACAGACAGTCACACACTCAGAGTCACACACACACAAACACACACAGTCACACACTGGTTTCTGGAAAAGACATGCATTCACACATGAGCAGTGACACAAAACCATTCATGTCGTTACACGCTGTATTTAGGAATTCTATGTAATAAAACAGAGTTATATTTCATACTCTTGGATGTCATATGAAATAAATACGTGCTATGCAAGCAACTATTATTTCAACACAGACCACAACCCGTGAAGATCAACAGTTCTCTTTGTCAGTCCACTGAGTAGGAGCTAAAATTAGGAATTTAATCCAAACTTTGCCAGATTGCTACAAAATGTAAAAATGTAACTGAAGTATTAGTGAAAACCTTCCACCAAATAAAAGCCAAGGACCAAATGAACTCAAGGATTAATTCTACAGAATTTCAAATAGGAATTGATGACTTTCTATCAACTCTTCTTGAATTCTTCCAAGAATTAAGGAAAGAGGAAACACTTCCAAACAGATTTATTGAGGTGACCATTACATTCATATCAAAATCAAGTAAAAACATACAAAAATGACAGGTCAGTATCTCTGATGAAATTACATGTAAAACCCTCAAAAACATACTAGGAAACTAAACTTCACACTGAAAGGGTCATTGACCACGCCAGGCCTCAGGGAAGGGGCTGGAGTGGATAGGGTACATATGTAGTAGTGGGAGCACTTACTACAGCCCCTCCATCAAGAGCCGAACCTCCATCTCCAGAGACACGTCCAAGAACCAGTTCTCCCTGCAGCTGAGCTCCGTGACCACCGAGGACACGGCCGTGTATTACTGTACAGGAGACACAGTGAGGGAAAGTCAGTGTGAGCCCAGACACTAACCTCCCTGAGGAGACAGCAGGGCTGGGCCGCAGGGAGCATCCAGGTCACCAGGGGGCGGTCAGTACCGGGAATTGGCCAGAACCAGGAGCAGGTGGAGAGTTGAGAAAAGATACCATTACCTGCTCCATCTTAAATTAGTTTTGCACCAAGGCTCAGCCACAGAGCTCACAGGAAGCCCTGTCCTAGGTCTAGTGTTAGGGATTGTGTTTGTGAACAAAAAGGGGGCTCTGTCCTAAATCTGACAGAACTCAGTGACTGACAGGACCCTCACAGGAGGCTCTGATCACACATTCCTACCTGGGCAGTCCTGGGGGTGGGCACGCCCCAGGCCTATAATTCTTTACTAAAAGGCTCCTCTTTGCCTGAAGCACCCCCATCCATGGTTCCTGTGCATCTGGGTTAACACACCTGTGACATCAGCATGACCACCCTCAGGAGAGCACCTCTTGTTCACTATCCTGTCACCCAGTCCCTGCCTTGCTCTCTCCCACCTCCATGTCACTCCTCACCTTCCCTCCTCAACTTCAAATGCACAAACGCAGCTGCAAACGGTTATTCTCTGGAGCATTGGAGGTCTTCCTTCCCAACAGTTGTCATCCGTTTAACACCAATAAAATCTTATAAAACATTCTCTCCATGTTTGCACATTTCTTACTTCAACATGTTGTCCTTTTTCATTTACAACATACGTTCATAAACGTTTCTTTCCCTTGTGGAGAGGGGAGTGCACGCACATTAAAAACCTGCTACCTGGACGGGATGAATTCAAATGAGTTCACAGTTGCTGGAGATGAGACAAGTTTGCTGTTGGTTGTCATGGACGTAAGTGTCCCTTTTTTTTCCAGCCCAGCAGGTGTGACTGGGAGGTTGAGCTTCGACGTATGAATCAGGAGGTCATGGTTTGATTCCTTGGTCAGGGCACATGCACGGGTTGCAGTCTCCATCCCCAGGGAGTGTGAGGCAAGAGGGAGCAGATTAATGATTCTCATCATTGATGTTTCCATCACTCCACTGGCCTCCTCTCTGGAGTCAAGGAAAGTGTATAAAGAAGGAGAAGGAAAGAAAGGAGGCTTCCCCAGCTGTGCCTTCTCCCCTGTGACACTCTGGCAGGTTCCCCTGCTGGTTGAATCGGCATAAAATCCACAACATAAATGAGCCACTTTGAAGTCATTGACATTAGAACTTCTAAGCCCCTGGAGAATATTTTTAAGAGTTTATTTGAGACAAACATGATCACTGGAACAGCAAGTCCAGCTTCTTCTGTCCCCGGGATCTGGGGTGACCAAGTCCAAGAGCGAAATTGGGCACCAGAAGGTTTAAGCAAAAGCTTGGAGTGTTTATTACAAGCAGATTCAGGCTCCCCGCACGGGGAGGGGCCCCCTGATGGGCTGCCCCTGAAGCCTGTGGTCTCGGGTGTATATGTGCCACCAGCCTGCTCCGTGTCCCCTCGTGTGACCACCTGATGGCCCTCCTTGTTCCTGCCCAGCAAGGGGCCTGCACGTCCCCTGTTCCCTTGTGTGCGCTCCCCTTCCTGTCCCAGGCCCTCCCTCGTTTCCCAGGCTCCCGCTCTGAGTCCAGAAACATTCTGCTGTGTCTGCCTGGTTGGTGCCTGTGGTTAGGCTGCTGAGAGGGCCGAGTCTGCCCTGCCTACCAGCCACCTGCCTTGGTTTCCCATGGACCCTGCCCTGTCTGCCTGCCCGTCAAGCTAACTCCCCTCAAAGCCACCCCTTCTGGAGGAGTGTCTGGGGTCCTCCAGGAACAGGAAGCTCATCTTCCTAAAACACAGGCTCTCCTTACAAACACCAGAGTCACTGCTCAGCGCAGGGCCCTCCTCCCGCCTCTGCTGGCCTGGGATGGGTGCTGCCCCCTCTGTTCTCTCTGTTGTTGGCGGATTTTGGGGCGGTTGCTCTTCTCCCTTCTCATTCTCTGTTTGTTCAAAAGGAATCACTGAAGAGAAGGGGGAGAAGAAAAATGGTGGCGTAGGCAGCTCCAAACTCTTTTTCCTCCACAAAAGCATCAAAAAATCAAACTGAAACTCTCATAACTGGCATCTGTCAGGCTCTCGAACACAGTCAGACCAGCAGCAACTGAGCGAACCCCGAGTCAAGTACATGCTACTCAGAGAGGGAAGGAGCCAGGGTGTGGCTCAGGGGCTGAGTGTTGGCCCAGGAACCACCAGGTTATGGGTTTGATTCCGGGTCAGGTCACACGCCCTGGGTTACAGGATCAATCCCCAATAGGAGGCATGCAGGAAGCAGCAGATCAATGATTCTCTCTCATCATTGATGTTTCCATCTCTCTATCCCCTCCTTTCCTCTCTGAATTCAATAAAAATATTTTTTTAAAAATAAGAATAAAAAATGGCCCTAACTGATTTGGCTCAGTGGATGGAACGTCAGCCTTCGAACTGAAGGGTTCCAGGTTCAATTCCAGTTAAGGGCATGTCCGTTGGTTGCGGACACATCCCCTGTAGAGGGTGTGCAGGAAGCAGCTGATCGATGTTTCTCTCTCATCGATGGTTCTAGCTCTCTATCCCTCTCCCTTCCTCTCTGAAATTAATAAAAATATATTTTAAAATAAGAATAAAAAATGAAAAGGAAGGCTTCGTGGTGTCTGACCTGCGCACACCCTCACCCTCCCCAGCGTGATCACACTTTCCAAGTGGTGGTGGCCGCCTTCCCAGAGGAACAAGTGACCACAGTCCCAGATTCCTGTGTCCTTCTGTCCTCACCCGGGACTGTGGGAGGATGGACACAGGTGGCCGCTCTCCTCCAAGAAGGGAGGTGCTCACCTGCCCCCAAGGACGACGTGGTGCCTCAACTCTCTACCCACAGTTTTGCTTCCAAGAGCCAACATATTCCTTTCTTATCTTTTTTCATCCTCACCAAAAAATATTTTTCTATTGCTTTTCAGAGAGGGAGTGGAAGGGACCGAGGGGAAGAGAGAAACATGGATGTGAGAGAAACACATCAATTGGGTGCCTTCTGAACATGCCCTAACCAGGGCAAGGGCAAGGGAGGGGCCTGCAACCCAGGTTCGTGCCCTTGACCAGAAGTGAACCCGAGACCCTTTGGTTCAAAGGCCAACACTCTAACCACCAAGTCAAATCAGTCACTTAAATTTTAATTAATTACTTAATTATCTACACTAATAAAAGTGAAATATCAAATTGACCATCACTCTGCTACACCCACCAGCCAGTCAGGAGTGAGTATCCAAATTAACCCAACAAAGGTGGTGGCCACAGAGATGGAGTGAGCAGGAGGTTTGGGTTGCCTCCGGTGATGGAGGAAGCCAAGCTTCCCGTCTGCCCTGGCTGGCCCTGGCCTCCATTCAAGGCTACAAAGTTTCAATTATAGAAGATAAAGAAATCCCTGATACCTGCTTCCAGCCAGCCCTGGCCTCCACTCAAGGAGGTGCTGAAATAAAAACGAAAAAAGAAAAAAAGGAGGGGCTGGGAGCTTGGGTTGCCGGGGGGTGTGGCCAGCCTGCAAACAGCCATCAGCTCCTCACCCAGGCTGACCAGACACCGCAGTGGGGACCCCAACCCAAAAGGGGGTGTGGCCAGCCTGAAAACAGTTCTCAGCCCCTCAGCCAGGCTGACCACACCCACATGACCCAATCCCTCTAAATGAGGAGTTGAACATCCCTCGAGGAGTCCCAAATTGGAGAAAGTCCAGTTTTGGCTGAGTGACACCCCTCCCCCCAGCAGTGACGAATTTCGTGCACCTGGTCTCTAGTATTTAATAATATTTTATTGTTGAAAGTATCACAAATGTCCACTTTTTCCCCCATTGACCTCAGCCAGTCAGCCAGCCCCCACCACCCATCACAGCTCCATTTGTAAATGATGGGAATTCTCCCACTTTGAGAGGCTGGGAAACAGGGCTTTTGCACACACACAGCAGGGAAGTTGAGGGAAATGTGTGCTTTCGGGAGGCAGCTGTGTGCTTGTGAGAGTGGCAGCAGGTTAGAAACGGAGGCTGCGGCCACAGCGTCCAGCCCAGCCTCTCCTGCCTCCTCACATACATATGTTAGAGTTTTGTGGATGACCTGGTTGTGGAAAATAACAAGGAGAATCTTTCAGTCTCAAAATAAAAGCATCATTCAATGCAAATTCTTATTCCCAAACCCCAAAAAGTAACATGGCCCACTGCAGGTGAAGGAGAGCGAGAGGAAGCCCCATCCACGTGTATCTGGGGGAGCACCCCTGGGTCCTCATCAAAACCCCCAGGAAGGAGGACTCTCAATCCTGGAAGCTGCCCCCAAAGGAATGGGGTCAGGATGACGGGTCTTAGGAAAAGAGAAAGGGAGGCGGGTCAGGACAGGACCCCCTGTGGCCAGCATCCTTGAGTCCTTTCCCATCTGGGGTCGCCCCTAGGATGACAAGGTCAGGCATGCTGCCCAGTGTCACAGCTGCACCTTATTTGCAGACTCCATGCAAATGGGGCTCTCCTCCTGCTCATAAAAGGGGGCCCTTGCCCGGCATGTTGGGGAGACACCCAGAACCCAAGTGCCTGAGACAGGACCCCAGTGGCTCCACCATGGACTTGGTGCCAAGCTGCGTTTTCCTCCTGATCATTCTTCAAGGTCATTCTCAGGAGTGGGGAGCGCTGAGACCTGTGCCTGTGCCTGTGTGTGCTTCCATGTGATTCTAAGTCCCCCTGTGTCTCTGTGTTTGCAGGTGTCCAGTGTGAGGTGCAGTTGGTGGAGTCTGGGGGAGGGGTGGTGCAGCCTGGGGGGTCTCTGAGACTCTCCTGTGCAGCCTCTGGATTCACCTTTGATGACTATGGCATGCGCTGGGTCCGCCAGGCTCCAGGGAAGGGGCTGGAGTGGGTCGCATACATTAGTTGGAATGGTGGTAGCACATACTACGCCGCCTCTGTGAAGGGCCGCTTCACCATCTCCAGAGACAACGCCAAGAACTCGCTGTACCTGCAAATGAGCAGCCTGAGAACTGAGGACACGGCCGTGTATTACTGTGGAGACACAGTGAGGGGAAGTCAGTGTGAGCCCAGACATTAACTCCCTGGGGCATGCAGGAGGCAGCCAATCAGTTATTCTCTCTCATCATTGATGTTTCTATGTCTCTCTCCTCTCTCTTCCTCTCTGATATCAATTAAGAGATATTTAAACAAATCCTATATAATAAGGAGCTAATATGCAAATGGTCATCATGCCCTCAGGCCATCACAAGGTAATGGCTCAGACACTCAACACTGGGGAGGAGGAATGGGACCAGCGAGGCACAATGAGCTTGCGAGGGAGGAATGGGGACCATCCAGGTTGCGGCCTGGGAGAGGGACAAGCCACGTGCCCCATGGTCTCGGCACCTGCGGCTGTGGCTTAAGCAAAGCCTCCAGCACACGGTTGCCTGCCACCCAGGCAAAGCCAGCCTGGGTCCTGGTGCCTGGGGCCATCCAGAGGGAGGGTAGCTGAGGTCACGGGTGCCTGCGACCAGCCAGAGCAGGGAATACTGGGTCCCTGGTGCAGGGCAAGGCAGAGGCGGTTAGGGGGGATCAGGCCAGTAGATGAGCAGTTAGGGGCGATCAGGCAGGCAGGTAGAGGTGATTAGGGATGATCAGGAGGCAGGCAGGCGAGCCGTTAGGAGCCAGCAATCCCAGATTGCGAAAGGCAGTTGGAAATCCCCCGAGGAGTCCCGGATTGGAGAGGGTGCAGGCCGGGCTGAGGTACCCCTCTCTTGCAAGAATTTCATGCACCGGACCTCTAGTAAATATATAAATGAAAACGTTGACCGTTTGATTCACAGTATGGGCATGTATGGAAGGCAACTGATCAATATGTCTCTCTCACATCAATGTTTCTCTCTGTCCTCTCTCTCCTTTCCTTCCCTCTAAAAATCAATGAACATATCCTCAGGTGAGGATAAAGAAAACAATATCTATATCTATACATATGTGTACATCCACAAATACAACTACATCTACATCTTTATATCTATATCTGTCTCTACATCTATATCTATATCTAGAGCTATATCTACATCTTTATCTATTTCTAGAGCTATATCTATATCTGTATCTATATCTATCTATAGATATGTATCTATATCTATATCTATATCTATATCTATATCTATATCTATATCTATATCTATATCTAATCTCTGGAAGAAGAGGAACATTGATTTGATCCCTCAGGAGTCACTGATTGTGCCCACATCCTACTTCCTGCCCATCTCCTGCAGCACAGCCCCTGGTGTGGAAAAAGAGGACCCTAGACACGGTGAACAGGACCCCAAGGAGGGGCTGGTTCTCTGAGGGCACAGTCAGCACCTCCTTCCAGGAGAAGCCCCAGAGACCAGGACCGCCCTCACCTCTTGCCCTTTGTATGTGCAGACACCTCCCATATGCAAATGCCCACACGGCCACCAGACACACACACAGTTGGAATCCACTTAAATGCAGGGCCTCCACACCCGGGAGAATACTTTCTGGGGGACGAGGACCTCACCTGCAAGACATGACTCCCATGTGGTTCTTTCTCTTCCTGCTGTCAGCTCCCAGATGTGAGTGACTCAGGGCTCAGACGTGAGGAGATGGGGATCCTGCATCTGAGCCCAGGACTCACTGTGTTCTCTCTGTCCCAGGTGTGCTGTCCCAGTTGCAGCTGCAGGAGTCGGGCCCAGGACTGGTGAAGCCCTCACAGACCCTCTCCCTCACCTGCACTGTGTCTGGGGGCTCAGTCACCAGCAGTTACTACTGGAGCTGGATCCGCCAGCCCCCGGGGAAAGGGTTGCAGTGGATGGGGTGGTGGTCAGGGAGCACAAGGTACAACCCAGCCTTCCAGGGCCGCATCTCCATCACTGCTGACACGGCCAGGAACCAGTTCTCCCTGCAGCTGAGCTCCGTGACCACCGAGGACACGGCCATGTATTACTGTGCGAGACACAGTGAGGGGAAGTCAGTGTGAGCCCAGACACAAACCTCCCTGAGGAGGCAGCAGGGTTGGGCTGCAGGGAGCGTCCAGACACCAGGGGGTGCTCAGGGATCACAACACAGAGAGCAGCCCCAGGAACAGGGGCAGAGAGAGGCCAGAGGGAAGGGCCTTCCTGTTGGGCTCAGGGGTTTCCTCTCAAGCTCTCAGCTGCCTCCAGGGAGGGCTCTTCCTTCTCATGTTCTCACTGCAGACAACAGTGAAAAAGGGCATTGTGTTTGCAGGTGACATGGCGGCAATGAGGGGGACTCTCCTTCACCAAATCTCCTTCACAAATTCTAAAAGTGGCTTTTTTCACTCTTTCCAATGTTTCCCTGATGAGTGTGAACTCCTCAGCTGGGTCGCTGGGATTGGGCTGTGTGCACAGCTCTGCATCCCTCCCTCTGGGATACAGCTCCCTCAGTGTCTGACTCTCCATGTGCCCTCCCACTCCTGGTTCCAGGGAGATCACAGGCCCTCCCTCTGCTGAAGGCCTGAGCACACTCAGGGCTGCGGACCTCACCCATCCTCTTGTTAATGAAAAAAAAACAAACATTGAAACCTGTAAAGAATTTTTGTGAGTTTATTTGAGTCAAACTGTGGACATATGCCGGGAAGCAGAACCTCAATGAATTGAGATAATGCTCCGGAGAATGGAGGGTTACATCTGTATTTACACATTGCAATCAAAGGAAGGGATGTAGAGGGGTTACATGACATTCACTGGTGATAGATTAAGGAGGTGGGATAAAGCAAAGTGGGGAAACCTCTGGGATTGGGTAAAAAGTGAAATGATGGACATGTGCTTCGTTTACAGAGATGGATACAGGATACTTTAACGTAATTAACAGTTGACAATTAACTTGATAACAATCACAATGAGGGATTGTCCTGGTGCCCTGAGGGGTCTGGAGTAAAAAGGAAGTTACAAGTTACTCAGACGTGTCACAGACATGTTATCTTAGAGGCAAAAAGGCAAATGGCTCGTTAAAGATCTAATTTGATCTTTGTCAGGGAAAATATCAGCCTAGGACATGACTACCCACTATATCCTGTTTGTAATTAAATATTTAATTTTCAAACCATCTTTTGTGGTTATTTTAGGTCTCTGAGTTTGCAAGACTGCCACGCAGGCCTCCCCTGAGCTTGTCAGGTTAGCATGTGGCTCCTTTCGTCTACACTCTCTGGGTCCCCATTGACCCCGGAAGAGCTGTCAGCTCAGTACACCAAACACAGGGAGCCCCACATCCATCTACCTGAGGGCCCTACTGTCTATCAGGAGCAGTGCTAACCCCACAGCGGGGACAGGTGACCCTGAGGGCTGGGATGTGCATCATCCTGTCTCCCCTGGCCCCCTCCTGATTGACAGCTCTGGTGACTACAGAACCTTTCACCACTCAGGAATGGGATCCAGTGAAACCAGGAGCTGGTACTTTGAAAAGATAAAAACGATTGATGAACCATTAGCCAGACTCATCAGGAAACAGAGAGAGGGAACCCAAATAAATAGTCAGAAATGAAAGCGGAGAAGTAACAACCGACACCCCAGAAATAAAAAGGGTTCTAATAAAGAACTATGAACAACTGTATGCCAACAGGCTGGACAATGAGGATGAAATGGACAAATTCATAGAAAACACAGTACCCCAAAATGAAACAGGAAGAACCAGAAAACTTGAATAGACCAATAAAAACTGAGGAAATAGAAGCAGGAACCCCAAAACTCCCAGCAAACTAAAGTCTTGGTCTGCGTGCCTTCACAGGGGAGTTTTACCAAACATCCAAAGAAGAACTAACACCTATACTCCCCAAACTATTAAAAAAAAAATTCCAAGAGGAAGGGACATTTCCAAACTTTTTATGAGGCCAGCATTATCCTAATTCCAAAACCAGATGACACTCCTAAGAGAGATAATTACAGGCCAATGTCCCTGATGAACATAGATGCTAAAATCCTCAACAAAATATTAGCAAATTGGATCCAGCAGTATTTTTAAAAAGATCATACACCATCACCAACTGGGATTTATCCAGGGATGCAAGGCTGGTACAATATTCACAAATGAATAAACATGATACATCACCTAAACAAACTGAAAGAGAAAAATAACATGACCATATCTATAGATTCAGAAAAAGCATTCCACAAAACTCAACGCCAACTTTTGATAAATATTCTCAGCGAAGTGGGAGAAGAGGGCTCATATCTCAACATAATAAAGGACAGGTGTGACAAACCCATAGCCAGAATTATATTCAATGAACAAAAACAAAAAACATTTCCCCTAAGAAATGGAACAAAACGGAAATGTCAGTTTTCACCACTCTTATTCAACACTAGAGGCCAAGTGCCCGAAATCCGTGCACGGGTGGGGGGGTCCCCTCAGCCCAGCCCTCACCCTCTCCAATCCGGGACCCCTCGGGGGATGTAGGCTGCTGGTTTAGGATCGGTCCTAAACCGGCAGTCAGACATCCCTCTCACAATCCGGGACTGCTATCTCCCAACTGCTTGCCTGCCTTACTGATTACCCCTCACTGCTTCTGCCTGCCAGCCTGATCACCCACTAACTATTCCCCAGCCAGCCTGATCAATGCTAACTGCTCCCCTGCCAGCCCGATCACCCCCAACTGCCCTCTCCTACAGGCCTGGTTCCCCCCAACTGCCCTCCCCTGCTGGCCTGGTTGCCCCTAACTGCCCTCCCCTGCCGACCTGGTCACCCCTAACTGCCCTCCCTGTTCAGCCTGGTTGCCCCTAACTGCCCTCCCCTGCTGGTCTGGTAGGTTTTGCCTTAAATGCACCCCCACGTCATCTCCTCATGCCCATCTCCAGTGCCAGGCCCTACCTCAGACGCCAAGGACAGGGTCACTCAGCCGCCTTGCTGATACGGGCAGTACCCACGTGTGATGTCAGGCTGTGGGGGCCCCTCTTGTGTCAGGTGGAGACAAAGCTGAGCACTGAGTTCAGAGCACCTCCAACAGCTCACACCTGAGCTGAGGAATCACCAGGGGCCCGTGAGCTGCAGAGCATCGTGGTGGACAAACTCATGGCCACTGGGGTCAGAGGGCAGTAAGGGAAGGCCTAGTGCCTGGTCACCTATGATGTTACCAACGTCTCCCTGACCAGAGCCCAGGTGCACAGGGAGCTCTGTGAATCCTAAAAGTGCAGGGACAGCCCAAGCAGCATGGCTCAGTGGTTGAGCATCGACCTATGTACAAGGAGATCATGGTTCAATTCCCAGTCAGGGCACATGCCCAGTTTACTAACAACATCTCCAGTGTGGGGTGTGCAGGAGGCAGCCAGACAATGATTCTCTCTCACCATTGATGTTTCTATGTCTCTCTCCCTCTCCCTTCCTCTCTAATATCAATTAAGAGATATTTAAACAAATCCTATATAATAAAGAGCTAATATGCAAATGGTCATCATGCCCCACCTCATCACACAGTAATGGCTCAGACACTCAACACTGGGGAGAGAGCAATGGGACCAGTCAGGCACAAATGAGCTCGTGAGAGAGAAATGGAGACCAGCCAGGCTGTGGCCCGGGAGAGGGACAAGCTGCCCACTCCACGGTCCCAGGCGCCAGCGGCTGAGGCTGCAGCCCAGGAGAGGGACAGCTGCCCACCCTTCAGTTCCGGGTGCCAGCGGCTGCGCCTGAGCCTGCTGCCTGGGAGAGGGACAAGCCACATGACCCATGTTACTGTCACCTGTGGCGGCGACCTGGGGAAAGCCGCCAGTGCACGGTCTCCTGCAGCTACAGCCGACCAGGGCGAAGCCAGGCTGGGTTCTGGTGCCTGCGACCAGACAGAGGGAGGGAAGCTGAGGTCCCGGATGCCTGCAACCAGCCAGAGGAGGGAATACTGGGTCCCTGGTACAGGCCAAGGCAGAGGCAATTAGGGGCGATCAGGCAGGCAGGCAGAGGTTGTTAGAGGCAATCAGGCAGACAGAGATACTTAGGGGCGATCAGGCAGGCAGGCAAGTGAACAGTTAGGAGCCAGGGATCCCCAATTATGAGAGGAAGTTGGACATTTCCCGAGGGGTTCCAAATTGGAGAGGGAGAGGCCGGGCTGAGGGACCTCGCCACCTTGCATGAATTTTATGCACCCGGCCTCTAGTAAATACATAAATGTAAACGTTGCTGGTTTGATTCACACTCTGGGCATATATGGAAGGCAACTGATCACTATGTCTCTCTCACATCAATGTTTCTCTCTGTCCTTCTCTCTCTCCTTCCTTTTCCCTCTAAAAATCAATGAACATATCCGCAGGTGAGGATAAAGAAAACAGTATCTATATCTATAAATATGTGTACATCCACAAATACATCTACATCTTTATATCTATATATGTGTCTACATCTCTATTTATATCTAGAGCTATATCTACATCTCTATATATTTCTAGAGCTATATCTATATCTGTAGCTATAATCTATATACATGGGAGCAGAGGCACATTGATATTATCCCTAAGGAATCACTGATTGTGCCCACATACTACTTTCTGACCACCTCCTGCAGCATAGCCTCTGCTGTGGAAGAAGAGGCCCCTGGTGTGGAAGAAGAGGTCCTTGGGCACGGTGACCAGGACCCCAAGGAGGGCCTGGTTCTCTGAGGGCACAGTCAGCACCTCCTTCCAGGAGAAGCCCCAGAGACCAGGACCTCCCTCACCACTTGCCCTTTGTATGTGCAGACACCTCCCATATGCAAATGACCTCACGGCCACCAGACACACACACAGTTGGTGTCCACTTAAATGCAGGGCCTCCTCACCCTGGAGAACACTTTCTGGGGGACGAGGACCTCACCTGCAAGACATGACTCCCCTGTGGCTCTTCCTCTTCCTGCTGTCAGCTCCCAGATGTGAGTGACTCAGGGCTCAGACGTGAGGAGATGGGGACCCTGCATCTGAGCCCAGGACTCACTGTGTTCTCTCTGTCCCAGGTGTCCTGTCCCAGGTGCAGCTGCAGGAGTCCGGCCCAGGACTGTTGAAGCCCTCACAGACCCTCTCCCTCACCTGCACTGTGTCTGGGGGCTCAGTCACCAGCAGTTACTACCAGCACTGGATCCGCCAACCCCGGGGAAAGGGTTGCAGTGGATGGGGTACTGGACAGGGGGCACAAGCTACAACCCAGCCTTCCAGGGCCGCATCTCCATCACTGCTGACATGGCCAGGAACTAGTTTTCCCTGCAGCTGAGCTCCGTGACCACCGAGGACACGGCCGTGTCCGTGTATTACTGTGCGAGACAGTGAGGGGTAGTCAGTGTGAGCCCAGACACTAACCTCCCTGAGGAGACAACAGGGCTGGGCTGCAGTGAGGGCCCCGGACACCAGGGGGCGCTCAGGGCCCACAGCACAGAGAGCTGCCCCAGGAGCAGGGGCAGAGGGAGGTGGGAGGGAAGGGCCTTCCTGTTGGGCTCAGGGGTTTCCTCTCAAGCTCTCAGCTGCCTCCAGGGAAGGCTCTTCCTTCTCATGTTCTCACTGCAGACAACAGTGAAGAAGGGGCAATGTGTTTGCAGGTGACATGGCGGCAGGGAGTTGGGACTCTCCCTCACCAAGTCTTTGTATTTTCTGTCTCTCTTTTTCTACAAGGAAACCATCCGCAGTGCCCTCCTCATCCTGCTTCCAGGGAGATCACAGGCCCTTCCTCTGCTGAAAGGCCGGAGCACACTGCAGACCTCACCCATCCACTCTGGGTCCACATTGACCCGGGAAGAGCTGTGAGCTCAGTGCACCAAACACAGGGAGGCCCACATCCATCCACACGAGGGGCCCTGCTGTCCATCAGGAAGCAGTGCTAACTCCACAGCGGGGACAGGTGACCCTGAAGGCTGGGATGTGCATCATCCATCTCCTCCTCCACCTTTCCTCCTGGAGCCAAAGTTTTCTAGCTTCACTGTGGGTGAGATGTGCATCAGGAGCATGTTGGAAGCTGAGGAGCATCCATGGGACCCCCTGCGTCCATACTGTCCTCTTACTACTTGCCTAGGAAACACAGAGTCACACAGACACATAGTCAAACACTCAGAGTCATAGACACACACACACACACAGTCACACACACACACACGCACACAGTCACACACACAGTCACACACACAGTCACACACTCGTTTCTGGAAAAGACATTCATTCACACATGAGCAGTGATACAAAAGCATTCATGTCGTTACACACTGTACTTTAGGAATTCTATATAATAAAACGGGGTCATATGTCATGCTCTTGGATGCCATATGAAATAAATATGTAGTGTGCAAGCAACTATTATTTCAACACTGACCACAACCTGTGAAGATCAACAGTTGTATTTCTCAGTCCACTTAGTTGGAGCTCAAATTAGGAATTTAATCCAAACTTTGCTAGATTGCTACAAAATTAAAAATATGACGGAAGTAATAGTGAAAACCTTCCACCAAATAAAAGCCAAGGACCAAATGGACTCAAAGGTGAAATCTATTACAGTTTCAAATAGGAATTGATAACTTTCTATCAACTCTTATTGAACTCTTCCAAGAATTAAGGAAAGAGACAACATTTCCAAACACATTTATTGAGGTCACCATTACACTCATATCAAAGCCAAGTAAAAACATACAAAAATGACAGGTCAATATCCCTGATGAAATTACATGCAAAACCCTCAAAAATATACTAGGAAACTAAATAGCACACTGACAGGGTCATTTACCACAATCAATGGGATACGGTCCTAGCATGCAAGGATGGTTCAAGGTATGTAAACCAGTAACTGTGCTACATCTCATGCACATAATGAAGGATAAAGTGTACAGTCATATAAACAGATACAGAATAAAGCCTTTAAATTTGAGAATCGCTTCAGAATTAAAATTCTTAGCAGACTAAGTGTAGAAGTGATGGGCCTCAATACACTAAAGGCCACATTTGAAAAGCCAACAAGTGACATCATGCTACATGGAGAAAAATTCAAAGCTTTTCTTCCTACATCAGGAAGAAGACGCGCCCCCCCCCCCCCGCACCCCCGCCTCCCGTGAATATTTCTATTTGTAAAAACAAGAGGTCCTTGTCAGAATAATTAAGCCAGAAATGGAAACGTCAAATGTCTAAATCAGAAAGAAATGAGTTAAAATATTTCTCTTATCTGTAAGCAGATGACAGGATCTTGTACATAGAAAACCCTAAAAACTGTATGAGAAGCTTATAGAAATAGAATCCAGGAAAGATGTAAGATAGGAAACCAACACACAATGGCTTGTGTCCCTGCTCCCTCTCAACAGATTGTCTTCATGGCTCCAGGAAACATGTGGGCTATTTCAGAGGAAAAGTGAGGGAAGGAAACGTGAACTGGCTACACAACAAGGAGATGACAACCTAATGAAACAAGAACCTGGGACCTGTGTGTCCTCGGTCTTGGTTAACCCCCCATCATGTTCCCAGGGAGCTCTCCCCCAATGTGGCACTGGGTCAGGTGCGAATTCCAGTTGACCCCCATCATATTGTCACAAGGGTTACAAGGGTCACATGCAGACATGAGCTCTCCAATAACAAGACTCTCATCACCTAAACTTAATTATTCCTAAATCATTTCTGACATCTTCCCCTCAACACACCTGGTCATGACGGAGGTTCTTCTATGTCCCAAGGCATGGAACTGGGTCTACAACAGAGTCTAGAGAATGAACACCCCAAAGGAGGCCGTGCAGCTGCTACACGTCCAGCACCAGACTGCCCTGATGGAGTAGGACCCGGGAGCTCTGTCTGTGTCTCTCTAGTTCCTGCTTCTGGTTCCCCGGGACCCTACAGATCCTCCTCTCTCCCCCAACACTTGGTCCACTGGATCTAGGCTCACACTCTGGTCTTAGTTTGTCGTCTGATCACTTTGTAAGGGAAACAGTGTCAGATGGGACTTCTGGTCTCCTGAACATGAGCCTCCTGCAACAAATGAAGACGTTAAGTGCTGAAGGAAAATTGAGTAGCATTCAAGGTTGAATTCTAAATAAACTGAAAATATATTTCAAAACTGAATGAAGCCATGCTGGTCTGGCACAGTGGGTGAGCTTCGACCTGTGATTCCATTCCTGGTCAGGGAAATTACCTGGATTGTGAGCTTGATTCCCAGTAGTGACCATAGAGGAGGCAGCTGATCAATGATTCTCTTTCATCATTGATGTTTGTATCTGTCTCTCCCTCTCCATTCCTCTATGAAATAAAAAATATATATTAAAATAAATATATGACAAGGTGTGGGTTTGATTCCCAGTCTTGGGAGATATGGGAGGCAAATGATAAATATGTTCCCCACCAGCAATGTTTCTCTCTTTCTCACTTTCTCTGTTCAATATTTCTATCTCACATCAATGTCTCTCTCTCTGTCTCACTCTCTCTCTATCTCTATATATCTCTATATCTCTCTCCTTTTCATTTCTCTAAAAATCAATGAAAATATCCTCAAGTAAGGACAAAGAAAAGAATCTCTATATCTATAGTATATTTATATCTACATATACAACTATAGCTAAGCTATACATATAAAAATCAATATGTATATCTATATGCATATCTATATGTATATCTATATGTATATGTATATGTATATGTATATGTATATGTATATGTATATGTATATGTATATGTATATGTATATGTATATGTATATCTATATCTATATCTATATCTATATCTGTATCTATATCTATATCTATATCTATATCCATGGGAGCAGAGGCACATTGATGTTATCCCTAAAGAGTCAGTGATTGTGCCCACATCCTACTTCCTGACCACCTCCTGCAGCACAGCCCCTGGTGTGGAAGAAGAGGCCCCTGGGCACGATTACTAGGACCCCAAGGAGGGCCTGGTTCTCTGAGGGCACAGTCAGCACCTCCTTCTAGGAGGAGCCCCAGAGACTGGGATCTCCCCTCACCTCTTGCCCTTTGTATGTGCAGACACCTCCCATATGCAAATGCCCACAAGGCCACCAGACACACACAGTTGGCAGCCACTTAAATGCAGGGCCTCCTCACACTGGAGAACACTTTCTGGGGGACGAGGACCTTACCTGCAAGACATGACTCCCCTGTGGCTCTTCCTCTTCATGCTGTCAGCTCCCAGATGTGAGTGACTCAGGGCTTAGACGTGAGGAGATGGGGACCCTGCCTCTGAGCCCAGGACTCACTGTGTTCTCTCTGTCCCAGGTGTCCTGTCCCAGGTGCAGCTGCAGGAGTCGGGCCCAGGACTGGTGATGCCCTCGCAGACCCTCTCCCTCACCTGCACTGTCACTGGTTACTCCATCACCAGTGGTTACAGCTGGAGTTGGATCAGCCAGCCCCCAGGGAAGGGGCTGGAGTGGATGGGGTACATAGATAGTAGTGGGAGCACATACTACAGCCCCTCCGTCAAGAGCCGAACCTCCATCTCCAGAGACACGTCCAAGAACCAGTTCTCCCTGCAGCTGAGCTCCGTGACAACCGAGGACACGGCCGTGTATTACTGTGCCAGAGACACAGAGAGGGGAAGTCAGTGTGAGCCCAGACACTAACCTCCCTGAGGAAACAGCAGGGCTGGGCTGCAGGGAGCGTCCAGGACACCAGGGGGCGCTCAGGACCTGCAAACCCAGGCTCCCAGCTCAGAGGCTGTCCCTGGAGGGGCTGTGAGGGCTTCCTATTGGGTTCAGTGCTTCCTTCCCTCTTAGTTTCCCAGGGGCAGGTCCTGCTTCCTTCTTTGTGTCTCTAATTAGATTCTATGCAGAAAAAAGCAGGAAGCAGCTGTGTTTCAGATCTGGTCGACTCCTTATCTGCTCCTTTCCTGTCACCAGGTCCCTGATGGTCGCTCTCTGGGTTGACAAGGAAAACATTGTAGGGATTCCCGTCCCCTCACTGAGAGCAATGTCCCCCACCCTCCATGCAGTGCTGAGAGGGGAACACGGTGTCCAGAACCCAAACCTCACCTGAGGGTAATCAGCCCCTCGCTCTGCCCCAGGAGCAGCCCTTTGGGGGCAGTTAGCCGCTTGCCTCTCACTAACATGGCTGCACATGGAGGATTACAGTCTGACCCCTGCAGGCGCTGCCTCTCTGTGAGCCTGGAAGTGCCCACCTCTCCGTGTGCCCCAGATGGAGGCAGGAAGCCCTGCTGGGCCCTGTTCCCCATGGGTCTCAGAACCTGGTCCCAGGGGACGGGTCCCAACACCTGTCCCGCTTCCCCTGGAGAACCACCTGCATCCTGAGAACCTGCTGAAGGGAGACCTGGTCCCACCACCTCTGCTGTGCCTCCAGCTCCGCAGACTCCACCCCATCCTCACCCTCTGTCCTCTGCTGCCCACACTCTCACCCCATGGGGCCTGCACAGGACGTCCCGTGTGGCTGCGTGTGCCCTCTCCTTCCCGCCCTGGTAGGTCTGGCCATATATGCAACCCCAGGTCACCCCCTCATGCCCATCTCCTGTGCAAGGCCCGCCCTGAGATGCCAGGGGCAGGGTCACTCAGCCGCCCTGCTGAGCCCATGAGTGCCCATTTGTGATGTCAGGCCTTGGGGGCCCTTGTGAAAGCTGCCCATTGTCTTCACTAGCAGAGAGGTGTGGACAAGGAACAGGAAAGGCTGGTGACCCTTGAGCTAGGGCAAAGGTCAGGGCTGCGTCGCACCGTTTAGTCCAGACAATGGTAGCTGAAGCAACTTCCTCACCAGACAGTCACGTAAATCCTTACTGACAAGATAGTCTGCCTGTTACTGGAAATTGCCTGCCTAAGGGCTATAGGTGTGTCCCAAACGGAATAAAAGGATGGCGAGGCCAGAGCCCAAGCCGAGTCCTTCCTCATGAGCTGGGCTCCCGCCTGGTTAACCAATATTTTCCAAAATATTTCTTGTCTCATCCCTTTCATTTGCATGCGGCCCCTCTTCCAGAGCCGGAACCCTGAACCATGCAGGGACGTGGGAATTCACAGGGTCCCTCCTGTGTCAGGTGGAGACACAGGTGAGCACTGAGCTCAGAGCACCTCCAACAGCTCACACTTGGGCTGAGGGAACCTCTAGGGGCCCATGAGCTCAGAGCATCGTGGTGGATAAGCCCATGGCCACTGAGGTCAGAGGGCAGACAGGGAAGGATTAGGGCCTGGTCACCTGTGATGTTGCCAACATCCTGCTGACCAGAGCCCAGGTACACAGGGAGCTCTGTGAATCCTAAAAGTGCAGGGACAGCTGGGCCAGCATGGCTCAGTGGTTGAGTGTTGACCTATGAACCAGGAGGTCACCATTCGATTCCCAGTCAGGGCACATATCCAGAATGTGGGAAACATCCCCAGTATGGAGCATACAGGAGGCTGCCGATCTGTGATTTTCTCTTAACAGTGATGTTTCTATCTCTCTCTCCCTTCCTTTCTGAAATCAATAAAAAAATTTTTTTAATAAATAAATCTATCTATATATATAAACAGGTGATATGCAAATTAGTCAGGCATCACGACTGGCTCCAGGAGGCTGCATCATGACCGCTCAGGAGGAGCTGCGTGTGCAGCTGGGTGGGAGGGGACTGCGTGCCGCCCCCACCCCAGCGGACACACACACGCCAGGGCTGGAGGCATGCTCTGAGCCGGGATGCACAGCATGGCTCAGAGCACACCCCAGTGGTTGGCAGCAGCGGCTGGAGCAAAGCAGCCCGGGTCCCAGGTGCCAGAGGGGAACCGGTGCCGGCAACCAGGAGAAAGAAGGCGTATTCTTGCACGAATCTTCCTGCATCGGGCCTCTAGTGCATACTTAAAATCTTGCAGATTGGATTCGCAGTGGAGTCATATATGGGAGGCAACTGATCAATATTTCTCTCTCACATCAATATCTCTCTTTCCTTCTCTCTCTCACCTTTACTTTCCCTAAAAAAATGAATGAATATTTTCTCAGATGAGGATAAAGAAAACTATATCTATAGCTATACCTTTAAGTACATCTAAAAAATACATCTACATCTACACCTTTATGTCTATATCTATCTCTACATCTGTATCCATATAAGTCAATGAACATATTCATAGGTGAGGATAAAGAAAAGAAGCTCTACCTATGTCTATCTCCATATCTACATCTATATGTATATCTATATGTATATCTATATCTATATCTATATCTATATCTATATCTATACCTATATCTATATCTATATCTATATCTATATCTATATCTATTTCTATTTCTATATCTATATCCATGGGAGCAGAGGCACATTGATGTTATTCCTAAGGAGTCACTGATTGTGCCCACATCCTACTTCCTGACCACCTCCTGAAGCACAGCCCCTGCTGTGGAAGAAGAGGTCCCTGGGCACAGTGACCAGGACCCCAAGGAGGGCCTGGTTCTCTGTGGGCACAGTCAGCACCTCCTTCCAGGAGAAGCCCCAGAGATCAGGACCTCCCTCACCTCTTGCCCTTTGTATGTGCAGACACCTCCCATATGCAAATGCCTACATGGCCACCAGACACACACACAGTTGGCGTCCACTTAAATGCAGGGCCTCCTCACCCCGGAGAATACTTTCTGGGGGACGAGGACCTCACCTGCAAGACATGACTCCCCTGTGGCTCTTCCTGTTCCTGCTGTCAGCTCCCAGATGTGAGTGACTCAGGGCTTAGACGTGAGGAGATGGGGACCCTGCATCTGAGCCCAGGACTCACTGTGTTCTCTCTGTCCCAGGTGTCCTGTCCCAGGTGCAGCTGCAGGAGTCGGGCCCAGGACTGGTGAAGCCCTCGCAGACCCTCTCCCTCACCTGCTCTGTCTCTGGATTCTCCATCACAACTACTGGTTACAGCTGGGACTGGATCCGCCAGCCTCCAGGGAAGGGGCTGGAGTGGATGGGAAGCATACATTATGATGGAGACACTTACTACAGCCCCTCCCTCAAGAGCCGAACCACCATCTCCAGAGACACGTCCAAGAACCAGTTCTCCCTGCAGCTGAGCTCCGTGACCATGGAGGACACGGCTGTGTATTACTGTGCGAGAGACACAGTGAGGGGAAGTCAGTGTGAGCCCAGACACTAACCTCCCTGAGGAGACAGCAGGGCTGGGCTGCAGGGGGCGCCCAGACATAAGGGGGCGCTCAGGGTCCCTGAACACAAGGACCCTCCCAGCATCAGGTGCAGTTGGAGGTCTGGGCTGCTTCCTGTGTGGTTTCCTCCTCATGTCACAGTTTCCCTCAGGGAACCTCTGGGTCCTGACTCTTCGCTGACGTCTGAGTCTCTGAGTGAGAAAAGTCCATTGTGAAGAGAGACAACTTTCTCATGGGAACAGAAGGTAGAGAGTCTCTTTCACACACACGTGTGCCATAATGAGTTCTGACGTCAAATCTTCTGACCCACGTCACCTGAATCTAACGAGAGGCTCTAATGACTGAACAGTGCAGCTCACCTGCCTGCTGGACCATGGGCACCACATGTGTGTGACCCCAAAGCTACAGAAGAGGGACACACGAGGTGACAGTCCTTGTCTTGTGGTCATGCTCACAGCACCTAGAGTCGTGGACACCATGCAGACGCAGAGGCACAACAGCTGGTGCAGATGTTCTTGACGCACTCAGCCAAGGGGACGTGGGGTATTTATTGTGCTCATGATTGACATCCCGGAGAAGCACAGGAAAGATCCCTCAGCAGGTCAGCCCTGCTGGATGGAGACTGGAAAAGAGACGGGCGCCGGGCCTTTATGTTGGCGAGGTGGTGGGGAGAGGGAGGACTTCTGCTTCCAGGGACTTGTGTGGTTTCAGTCTCCCAATGACTTCTAAAGAGAACACTATGGCCCTCCTCCCTTGCGCCTGCGCACTGCTTTCCTTGTGGGCCCTGCAGTTCCAGGCCCAGGTGAGCAGCTGCAGGAACCACCACCTCCAAGGCCCTGCCACCAGAGGGGGAGCCCCCACCGCCTCGCCGCTGCCCTCCCCTCTGGGTCCTCACGTTGCCATGGGCCAGAGCAGGAGGAAGCACTTCAAGGGGCCTCAGTTCTCCCTCCAGCCACTGTCAGGCCGAGTTGGCAGCTGGGAGAAGGGGACTGAGCAAGAGGAGGCTGAGCTGCTGGGAGAGCTCCAGCCCCCCAGCACCCAGGTCCCTGAGTGGGGAGAGGGAACCACCTCAGAGGCCTAGGAAAGGCTGGGAAAGGCGAGGGCGGGTCTGACCCCAGGCAATGAGATGCAGGAGGCTGCTCCTCAGCGAAGGGGCAGGAGGAAACCTTCTTTTCGGACTGGAGAGAGGCCCCACTGCTGAGGGAGCAGCAGACTGCTCTGCAGGTCCCTGTCCGCCTGTGCTCTGCACAGAGGCCTGGGCCATGCTTTGGGGGAGAGCTTTCCAGGAAGAGAATGAGGCACAGGGAGAGCCGCTGGCTAGGGTGGGGCGGCTGTGTCTCCCCTCTGCCTCCCCCCTGAGAAGCGCTGCCCCCACCACTGGCCCCTCCCCAGGAAGGCCTCTGAGAAAACCCCTTTCCCAGCAGCACTGCCCTGGGCTCATGTTCCAGGAACCCCTCCTGGAAGCCGGTGGGTAGAAAGGTGAACTCCATACCCTGCGAGCCCTCCTGTGTCTCCATCCCCTGTCCCTGTGGAGGCGGAGCCCTGGGCGGGCGGCCCTCCAGGCCCTGCAGCTCCTGTGCACCCCTTCTTTCTCAGCCAGACTTTCCAAGCCCCTGGGCGCCCTGGAGCCACAGGCAGTGCCTGGATGCCCTTCTGCACACAATGGCTGCCAAAAGCAGTCCTCAGGGCGCGACCCCTACCCGCTGATGACTGTGCTGCGAGGGCATCCAGAGGGCAGCGTGGGGGGAAGGTGAACGTGGTCAGTATTTTGGGGACCACAGGCAGCGGCCTTGCCAAGGAGGATGGTGCACTTGAGACTCGCAGACCATCGGGTGCTTCCTGCCGGATGGGGCCACGTAGGGCCGCTCGCTGATGGTGGGGGGAGAGGCCCTGAAGCCCCATTTCATGTGTCCCTACAGCAAGGAGGCGGAGAGGGCCCCATGCAGACCCATCGGTTTCCTGCCCTGAGGGATTCCAGCCAGTCTTCAGGATGAAGATCCAGGAAGAAGGGAAAGGCAAGTGCAGTCCAGACCAGCTGTGCGATCTCCACACCGTGAAGGTGGACTTGAGGAGGGTTGTCGCTCATCAAGAAACTTGAGAAAAGACTGACTGCTTGGCCCGTTGAAAGAGAACAATTCTTGTCCCAAAGTGTCCAACCCCCAGGTCTCCCTGGCGTGTGTACATTTCCGAAAGCGCTGGTCAGTGTCTGTATTCTGTGTGTTAATTTGAAGTTCCCAGAACTTTGAGGCCCGTCAGAACTCGTCCTTCTTTGAGCTCTGGGATCGGAGGGCCTTTCTCGTGGTCTCTCAACCTCAGACACTGGACAGGGGAGGCTGGCAGCTCAGAGGAGCCTCAGTTGGAGCTCCAGGAGCAGTGCAGGAACTTGACTGGATTTTGCAAAAACAGGAGAACCAGAGGCATTGCTTGGATGCTCTTTTACGTCAGTATCATTCTACATTGGCTGACTCTCTAACACATTTGAAGACAAGCTTGATGAAAGATTTTTGGTCTGAAGTGTATCAATTATGTTTACCTTTTGTGAAGTGAACGAATTGAATTTGTATTCCACCATTTAGTAGAATGTACGAAAGAGCTAATGAGGTCTTTGTCACCCTCTATAGAACCAGATCAGATGGATTATTGCTTTGTAACCTCTCTCCTTGTTTAATTTGATATGTCATCAGAATTGGAGAAAAATATTTTGTAATAAATAACTTTTTCATAAAAAAAAAAAGAAAACAGTGATTGCTTTTGTGATTTCCCGTCTGTGGGGCAGATGGAGAAGAGGCAGCAATGAGCCATCTGTTGTTAGAAGTCAAATGAAAAAGAGAATGGACTATGGCCCCCAATTTTACATACAACCATACACAATGAGCAAAAATTGATGGGATAAAGGTCCTTATATCTCTACTTAAAACCACATCTAAAGAAACTGAGAAGAATAATTATAAGTTTGCAAATAATGGTGATGATGATGTTGACCATGATGGTGATGGTGGTGGTGGTGGTGATGGTGATGGTGGTGGTGGTGGTGATGGTGATGATAGAACTGGAAAGGAATCTGGGTCCAATGTCTTGGTGGGAATCTGTCCTTTCCCACCAATCTGTCATTTGCTTTTTCAAAGGCCTGTGTCAACTGACAGTTGGGCCATTGGGGTCTCAATCCCTGATGGTGTCTAAAGAGGAGGCGCCAGCTTTGGTTACTTATAAGAAGTCATTGTGTGTGGGCAACCACCATGTCCATAGAAAATGAGAAGAATGATTATAAGTAAGCACATTGTGGTGATGATGATGATGTTCACGGTGTTTGCAATGAAGATGATGGACTGAGACAGGAGCCCTGGTCTAATGGAATGAAGGCTCCTCATACAGACACACCGTCACCTTGGCTCCTCCAGTGAGGAATGTCCACTCTTCCAGTGAGTGTGGAGAGATTTCATAAATGGGACCCCAATAAATTATGCAACTTGGGTGTTTCATGGTGAGACCATGTGGTTACTCAACCCAAAGGTGTCCAAGTGAAAATACCTTGGACCTGGGAAGGGATCACCTTCTAGAACAGAGACCCTGTGAGAATGTGCATGTAGGAAACAGGGGTCCCCTTCCCAACAGTTTGCACTGACAGGTTTCTTATTTCTCTTGATCCCTGCCTGCATGATCTTTAATGTTTCTACTTCAATTAACTCCTGCTCATCATTATTCAGGTATTTCCTAAGGTGATGCGAGCTTTCTCCATGAATCCCTGCACTTCCTTCTGGGCCTTCACTGGAGGAGGCTTTAAACCCACATGTCCAGTAACTCTCTGTCCATGAACATCAGGCACATTTCTGTCATGTGACTCAAATCAAGTCCAGCTTTCTCCCCTCACCCAGTTCCACAATCACGTCCAGATTTATGGGTAGTTACCCAGCAGCAGGCCCCTCTGGTCCCAGAACCTGCTCCAGTTCCTGTGGCTGCTGTAGCCAATCCACATGGACAGTGGAGGCTCAGCATTTTCTGGGAAGGTCTTGTAAAAACACCCAAAACAGCACCCATCAAAGAAAATAGTGATGTTGAACCTTTAATAAAATAAATACATTTTCCCCACCAAATATTCCATCAAGTAAATTTAATGACAAGCTTAGCAAGAGAATAATTTTCCGAATCCTGTGCCTGATGGAGAATGTGTACATTGCACATTAAGGGTGTGGTATGTTGTGGGGAGAGCCCGGCACCCTCTGACCACAGTGAGCATCCTCAGGGACCGGGCAGAGGGAGGCTGGGATGAGGATTCCTGACAGGGTTGAAGTTCCCTTTCCTGTGAGAAAATGTTTGCTAGGAATTCAACAATTCCCCTCCCTCTGAACCCCAACATCACTGATAACACTAGACTGAGAAATCAGGTCACTTAACAGGCTGCCATATCATTTAAAATATAAGAGATTCTCAATGGTGCACATGCATAATCATTGCTTTTATTTCTAATCTTTTCTCCAGGTTAAATCATGATTATCTCTGCTGTGATTAGCTCTGCTGTGATTAGCTCTGCTGTGCAATATGCAATGGGCTTGCATAAGGGAAGAGATTCACAGTGAGTTATAACACAATAAAAAGGTTCCAACATCAAGAATCAAGGGTCACCCTTTGCCTTCTGCTTTGGTAGTAGTTACTCAGATCAAAGTGAATACCGACCTCAGATCCTTTACTTATAAGGGAAAGGCTGCCCCACATGCAAATTTCCATTCAAGCTCCAGGGTACATCCTCCCCTGGGCTGTGCAGACTCACAGCTCTCTCCTCACTCAGGGCTGAGGTCTCTGGAAGGCAGAGCTGTGGTCTAGAAGAAGATGAGACTGCTGGGTCTTCTCCTGTGCCTGCTGACAGCCCCACAAGGTGAGGGTCTCAGGGGTCAGGCAGGGGTCATGGGGTGGCTGTGACTGCAGGTGACTGACAGGACTTATGCTCCTTGTCCCCAGGTGTCCTGTCCCAGGTGCAGCTGCAGGAGTCGGGCCCAGGACTGGTGAAGCCCTCACAGACGCTCTCTCTCACCTGCACTGTGTCTGGATTCTCTCTGACAAGCTATCATGTACACTGGATCCGCCAGGCTCCAGGAAAGGGGCTGGAGTGGGTCGGGGTTATAGGGAGTAGTGGAGGTACAGCCTATAACCCAACACTAAAATCCCGCCTCAGCATCACCAGGGACACGTCCAAGAGCCAAGTTTACTTAACGCTGAACAGCCTGAGAACCGAGGACACCGCCATGTATTACTGTGCAAGAGACACAGTGAGGGGAAGTCAGTGTGAGCCCAGACACTAACCTCCCTGAGGAAACAGCAGGACTGGGCTGCAGGGGGCGCTCAGGACACCAGGGGGCGCTCAGGACCCACAGCACAGAGAGTAAGCAGCCCCAGGAGCAGGGGCAGAGGGAGGTGGGAGGGAAGGGCCTTCCTGTTGGGCACAGGGATTTCCTCTCAAGCTCTCAGCTGCCTCCAGGCAGGGCTCCTGCTCTTTCTCTGAGGCTCTGATTTCCTGCTTTCTCACTGCAGACCCCAGAGGAGGAGGTGACACTGCTGCTGGCAGATGACATATGGGCAGTGAGGGGGACTCTCCTCACAACATGATACTGTACATACAAAACCTGAAAGACTCAACCAAAAAACTACTGGATTTAAGAAACGAATTTGGTAATGTAGCAGGATAGGAAATTAACAGCCAAAAATCTATGGAACTTTTTACAACAATAACGAATTCTCAGAAAGGGGAACCAGACCAACAATCCCATTTACCATTGCATCAAAAACATTATGATACTTAAGAATAAACTTAGCCAAGCAGGTAAAAGACTTGTACTCAGAAAAACACTGGAGGTTGAATAAATAGATAGAGGAAGACATAAACAAGTGAAAAAGTATACTGTGATCATGGATTGGTAGGATTAACATCATTAAAACGTCCATATTACCCAAAGCACTCTACAGATTCAATGTAATCCCTATTAAAATAGCAACAGCATATTTCACAGATCTACAACAAATACTCCAAAAATTTATATGGAAACAAAAAAGATCCCACGTAGCCACAGCCATCTTGAGAAAGAAGAACAACGGTGGAGGAATCACAATACCAGATATCGAATTATACTCCAAAGCCATAGTAATCAAAACAGCCTGGCACTGGCACTAGAACAGGCATATACATCCATGGAAGAGAACAGAGAACCCAGAAATCTCCCCAAGCCATTACACTCAATTAATATTTGACAAAGGAGGCAAGAGCATACAATGGAGTCAAAACAGTCCTTCAATAAATACTGTTGGGAAAATTGGACAGATAAATGAGCAAGAAAATGAAACAATACACTAACATACACCATACACAGGAGTAAACTCAAAATGGTTAAAAGACTTCAATGTAAGTAGGGAAACCATAAAAATCCTAGAAGAAACCATAGGCAGCAATAACTCAGACATCTCTCATAGCAATGTGTTTGCAGATACATCTCCCAGGACAAAGGAAACTAAGGAGAAAATAAACAAATGGGGATACATCAGAATAAAAAGTGTCTGCACATTAAAGAAACCATCCACAAAATGGAAAGGGAGCCCACAGTATGGGAGAACATATTTGGCAAGGACACATGTGATAAAGGGCTAATATCCAAAATGTATAAGAAACCCATACAACTTAACCAAAGGAAGACCAACAATCCAATTTAAAAATGGGCAAAGGACCTAAATACATACTTCTCCAAAGGGAACATACAGATGGCCAAGAGACATAGGAAAAATGCTCAGAGTCAGTGACCATCAGAGAGATGCAAATTAAAGGACAATGAGGTATCAGCTCACACCTGTCAGAATGGCGACCATCAACAAATCAACAAATGACAAGTGCTGGTGAGGGTGTGGAGCAAAGGGAACCCTCCTACTCTGCTGGTGGGAAGGCAGGCAGGTGCAGCCACTATGAACACAGGATGGAGTTTCCTCAAAAAATTAAAGATGGAACTGCCATTTGACTTAGTGATCCCACTTTTAGGAATATATGCTAAGGAACCCCTAACACCAATCAGAAACAATGTATGCACCCCTGTGTTCATAGCAGCACAATTTGCAATCACTAAGATCTGGAAATAGCCCAAGTGCCCACTCGTAGCTGAGTGGATGAAAAGCTGTGGTACATTTATGCCACGGAATACTATGCAGCAGTAAAAGAGAAGGATCTCTCCCTTTGGGACTGCATGGAGGGACCTGGAGAGTATCATGCTAAGCGAAATAAGCCAGTTCCAGAAAGACAAGTATCACATGATCTCACCCATATGTGGAACCTAATGAACAAAATAAACTGATGAAGAGAATGGATCCAGAGACCTGGAAGCATGGAACAGACTGGGGAATCTCAGAGGGAAGTCGTGGTAGGGTGGGTGGGTGGGAAGAGGTCAACCACCAAACTCGAAAGCATAGAGGCTTAATCCAGGGACACAGACAAGAGGATGGTGAAGACCTGGGGCACCCAGGGGTGGGGTACAAGATGTCAATGGGGGAAATAAGGGAACATGAGTAATACCTTCAACAATAAAGGTACAATTTCAGGAAAAAAGAATTAGGACTTGGACCCTAAGGCTCCCACTGAACATGGTCCCTGTGTCACCATCTTCCCTCAGGTGTGGTCAAGACCTCAGCTATGAAATACTCTGCCTCATGAATATGCAAAAGAGAGGAGGCAGAGGAGGTTAAATATGGGTAAGTCTGTGCCCTGAGGGCATTACCCACAGCCACACCCTCCCCTACAGAAGTGCTCCCAGCACAGCCCTCACCATGCACTGGAGCTGGAGAACCCTCCTCCTGGTGGCCATGGCGACAGGTAAGGGGTTCCCATCCTGGTTAAGGAGGGTCCAGGGGGATTCCACTCACTCTTGTCTCCTCCCCACAGGTGTCCACTCCCAGGTGCAGCTGGTGCAGTCTGGGGCTGAGGTGAGGAAGCCTGGGGCCTCCGTGAAGGTCTCCTGCAAGGCTTCTGGATACACCTTCACCAGCTACTGGATGCACTGGGTGCGACAGGCCCCAGGACAGGGGCTTGAGTGGGTAGGCATGGTTTACCCTGGTGATGGAGACACAAACTACGGGCAGAAATTCCAAGGCAGAGTCTCCATAACCGGAGACAAGTCCACTAGCACAACCTACATGGAGCTCAGCAGCCTGAGATCCGAGGACACGGCCCTGTATTAATGTTGGAGACATAGTGAGGGGAAGTCAGTGTGAGCCCAGACACTAACCTCCCTGAGGAGGCAACAGGGCTGAGCTGCAGGGAGCATCCAGGACCAGCAGGTGGCGATCAGCACCAGCACAGGGCCCTGACCAGGAGCAGGTGGAGATTTGAGCAAAGATACCATTTCCTGCTCAGTCTTAAAATAGTTTTAATCTGAGGCTCAGCCACAGAGCTCACAGGAAGCCCTGTCCTAGGTCTAGTTTTAGGGATTGTGTTTGTGAACAAAAAGGGGGCTCTGTCCTAAATCTGACAGAACTCAGTGACCGACAGGACCCTCACAGGAGGCTCTGATCACACATTCCTACCTGGGCAGCCCTGGGGGTGGGCACAGCCAGGCCTATGACTTCTTTACTAAAAGGCTCCTCTTTGCCTGAAGCACCCCGTCCATGGTTCCTGTGCATCTGGGTTAACACACCTGTGACATCAGCATGACCACCCTCAGGAGAGCACCTCCTGTTCACTATCCTGTCACCCAGTCCCCGCCTTGCTCTCTCCCACCTCCTTGCTCTCTCCTCACCTTCCTTAACTTCAAATGCACAAACTCCGCTGCAAACGGTTATTCTCCGGAGCATTGGAGATCTTGCTCACTATAGCTGTCGACAGTTTGGCCCCAATAAAATCTTATAAACATTCCCTACATATTTGGACATTCCTTACATCAACATGTTGTATTTTCTTTATTTACAACATATGTTCACACATGTTTCTTCCCCGTGTGGAGGGGGAAGTGCACACAATTAAAAAAACCTGCTACCTGGATGGGATGAATTCAAATGAGTTCACAGGTACTGGAGATGAGACAAGTTTGCTGTTGGTTGTCATGGACATAAGTGTCCCATCTTTTTCCAGCCCAGCAGGTGTGACTGGGAGGTTGAGCATCGACCTTTGAACCAGGAGGTAATGGTTGGATCCCTTGGTCACGGCACATGTACGGGTTGCATTCTCGATCCCCAGGGGTTGGGATCAGGAGGCAGCTGATTAATGATTCTCATCATTGATGTTTCCATCGCTCCACTGGCCTCCTCTCTGGAGTCAAGGAAAGTGTATAAAGAAGGAGAAGGAAAGAAAGGAGGCTTCCCCAGCTGTGCCTTCTCCCCTGTGACACTCTGGCAGGTTCCCCTGCTGGTTGAATCGGCATAAAATCCACAACATAAATGAGCCACTTTGAAGTCATTGACATGAGAACCTCTAAGCCTGTGGAGAATATTTTCAAGAGTTTATTTGAGACAAACTTGATCACCGGAACAGGGAGTCCAGCTTCTTCTGTCCACGGGATCGGGGGTCACCAAGTCCAAGGATGAAATCGGGGATCAGAAGGTTTAAGCAAAAGCGTGGAGCATTTATTACAAGCAGATTCAGGCTCCCCGCACGGGGAGGGGCCCCCTGATGGGCTGCCTCTGAAGCCCGTGGTCTTGGATGTATGTGTGCCACCAGCCTGCCCCGTGTCCCCCCGTGTGCCCACCTGATGGCCCTCCTTGTTCCTGCCCAGCAAGGGGCCTGCACGTCCCCTGTTCCCTTGTGTGCGCTCCCCTTCCTGTCTCAGGCCCTCCCTCGTTTCCCAGGCTCCTGCTGAGTCCAGAAACATTCTGCTGTGCCTGCCTGGTTGGTGCCTGTGGTTAGGCTGCTCAGAGGGCCGAGTCTGCCCTGCCTACCAGCCACCTGCCTTGGTTTCCCATGGACCCTGCCCTGTCTGCCTGCCCGTCAAGCTAACTCCCCTCAAAGCCACCCCTTCTGGACGTGTGTCTGGGGTCCTCCAGGAACAGGAAGCTCATCTTCCTAAAAAATAGGCTCTCCTTACAAACACCAGAGTCACTGCTCAGCCCGGGCCCCTCCTCCCGCCTCTGCTGGCCTGGGATGGGCGCTGCCCGCTCTGTTCTCTCTGTTGTTGGCAGATTTCCGGGGCAGTTGCTCTTCTCCCTTCTCATTCTCTGTTTGTTCAAAAGGGGTCACCGAGCAGAAGGGGCAGAAGCAAAATGGTGTCGTAGGCAGCTCCACACTCTTGTTCCTCCACAAAAGCATCAAAAAACAAACCAAAACTCTCAGAACTGGCATCTGTCGGGCTCTCGAACACAGTCAGACCTGCAGCAACTGAGTGAACCCCGCGTCAAGTACATGCTACTCAGAGAGGGAAGGAGCCAGGGTGTGGTCCAGGGGCTGAGTGTTGGCCCAGGAACCACCAGGTTAGGGGTTTGATTCCCAATCAGGGGACATGCCCTGGGTTGCAGGATCAATCCCCAATGGGAGACATGCAGGAGGCAGCAGATCAATGATTCTCTCTCATCATTGATGTTTCCATCTCTCTCTCCCCTCCTTTCCTCTCTGAAATCAATACAAATAGATTTTAAAATAAGAATAAAAAATGAAAAGGAAGAGAGAAGGAAGGCTTCGTGGTGTCTGACCTGCCCATGCCTCCCCTCCCAGCGTGATCGCACTTTCCAAGTGGTGGTGGCCGCCTTCCCAGAGGAACAAGTGACCACAGTCCCAGATTCCTGTGTCTGACTGTCCTCACCCGGGGCTGTGGGAGGATGGACACAGGTGGCCGCTCTCCTCTGAGAAGGGAGGTGCTCACCTGCCCCCCAAGGACGACGTGGTGCCTCAACTCTCTACCCAGGGTTTTACTTCCAAGAGCCAACATATTCTTATCTTTTTTCATCCTCACCCAAGGATATATTTCCATTGCTTTTCAGAGAGAGAGAGGAAGGGAGGGAGGGGAAGAGGGAAACTTTGATGTGAGAGAAACACATCAATTGGGTGCCTCCTGCATGTGCCCTCACCAGGGCAAGGGCCAGGGAGGGGCTTGCATCCCAGGTACATGCCCTTGACCAGAATTGATCCTGAGACACTTTGGTTCAAAGGCCAACACTATTTCCACTGACACAAACTGGCCAGGGCCATGACTCCATTTATTAAATTTATTTATTCATTTATTCGTATTTATTAATATTTTATTGTTGAAAGGATCACATATGTCCCCTTTACCCATTGATCCCCTCCAGCCCACCTCCACCACCTGCTAGGGCTCCATGTGTAAATGATGGAAACTCTCCTCTGTGAGAGGCTGGGAAACAGGGCTTGTGCACACGCACAGCAGGGAACTGAGGGAAATGTGTGCCTTGGGGAGGCAGCTGTGTGCTTGTGAGAGTGGCAGCAGGTTAGAGACGGAGGCTGCGGCCACAGCGTCCAGCCCAGCCTCTCCTGCCTCCTCACAGGCACATGTTAGAGTTTTGTGGACGATCTGATTGGGTAAAACAACAAGGAGAATCTTTCAGCTTCAAAATAAAAGCATCATCCAATGCAAATTCTTATTCCCAAACCCCAGAGCAACATGGCCCACGACCGGTGAAGGAGAGCGAGAGGAAGCCCCCTCTACGCACCTCTGGGGAGCACCCCTGGGTCCTCATCAAAACCCCGAGGAAGGAGGACTCTCAGTCCTGGAAGCTGCCCCCAAAGGAATGGGGTCAGGGTGATGGGTCTCAGGAAAGGAAGGAGGGAGAGTGGGTCAGGACGGGACCCCCTGTGGCCAGTATCCTTGAGTCCTTTCCCATCTGGGGTTGCCCCTAGGATGACAAGGTCAGGCATGCAGCCCAGGGTCACAGCTGCACCTTATATGCAGACTCCATGCAAATGGGGCTCTCTTCCTGCTCATAAAAGGGGGCCTTTGTCCGGCATGTTGGGGAGACAACCAGAACCCAAGTGCCTGAGACAGGACCCCAGCGGCTCCACCATGGACTTGGTGCCAAGCTGCGTTTTCCTCCTGATCATTTCTCAAGGTCATTCTCAGGAGTGGGGAGCGCTGAGACCTGTGCCTGTGCGTGTGTGTGCTTCCATGTGATTCTAAGTCCCCCTGTGTCTCTGTGTTTGCAGTGTGAGGTGCAGCTGGTGGAGTCTGGGGGAGGCCTGGTGCAGCCTGGGGGGTCTCTGAGACTCTCCTGTAAAGCCTCTGGATTCACCTTCAGTAACTTCTACATGAGCTGGGTCCGCCAGGCTCCAGGAAAGGGGCTGGAGTGGGTCTCACAAATTAGTACTGGTGGTGGTAGCACATACTACCCGGACTCTGTGAAGGGCCGCTTCACCATCTCCAGGGACAACGCCAAGAGCACGCTGTTCCTGCAAATGAGCAGCCTGAGAACTGAGGACACGGCCCTGTATTACTGTGCAAGAGACACAGTGAGGGGAAGTCAGTGTGAGCCCAGACACTAACCTCCCTGAGGAGGCAGCAGGGCTGGGCTGCAGGGAGCATGGAGGACACCAGGGGGCGCTCAGGACCCACAGCACAGAGAACAGCCCCAGGAGCAGGGGCAGAGGGAGGAGGGGGGAGGGAGGGAAGGGCCTTCCTGTTGGGCTCAGGGATTTCCTCTCAAGCTCTCAGCTGCCTCCAGGGAGGGCTCTTCCTTCTCATGTTCTCACTGCAGACAACAGTGAAGAAGGGCATTGTGTTTGCAGGTGACATGAAGGCAAGGAGTGGACTCTCCTTCACCAAGTCTTTTATTTTCTGTTTCTCTTTCTCTACAAGGAGATCATCCTCAGTGCTCTCGGCGTCCTGGGTTTGGGAAACGTTCCCACCATGAGAGACCCCAGCGTAGCCCAGGTCCCTGTGTGCTGACCTCAGGCCCCTGTCCCCATGTTTCCTTCTCCCTGGCGCTCCTGTCCCCACCTTTCCCTCTCACAGGCTCACCTGACCCCATCTTTCCCTCTCACAGGTTCACTCTCCCCACCTTTCCCTCTCACAGGCTCCCCTGTCCCCACCTTTCCTTCTCTCAGGCCCACTTGTCCCCATGTTTCCCTCTCACACGCCCACCTGTCCCCACCTTTCTCTCTCACAGGCCCACCTGTCCACACGTTTCCCTCTCACAGGCCCACCTATCCCCACGTTTCCTTCTCACAGGTCCACCTGGGCCATCACGACCAGGATCATCCCCCAGGACCTCCCACCACAGCCCTCCTTCCTCCCTACCTGTTGGATGAAACACACAAGGGCTTTAATCTAACAGACAGGAGTGGGTAAAACTGGTCTGTATTTTGAATTTGTAGAGGTTAAGAAAGTAACAACATCTGCAATGAATAATACATGGAGTTAGACTCACACTGCAGATTAAACATACATGAACTTCAAGAAGTCTAAGGAAACTCTCCAAAATGGAACACAGAATAAATTTCCCACAAAACAGCCAAGTGTCAGGAATGTAAGAGACAATAAAGCAGTCAAATATCTGTAATAATAAAAGTGTAATATGCAAATCGACCAAACAACCAAACAGCAGAATGACCATCCAGACGACTTTCCAGATGACCTCGCTATGACACACACTGGCACCAGGCCAACCAATGCGGTGCAATGTGATTGGACGGGGGTCCCCACCATTGCCCCATGATTGCCCTGGAGATGGATGCCCAGGCCACTGCCAGCAACACTCCGGTGGCTGTGCGGGGCCAGCCAATGATCACCCCACAGAGGGAGGTCCAGGCAAGCTAAGCGATTGCACTCCACGCCTGTTTCCACAGGGGGAGGCGACCTGTGGTGGGGAAAGGAGGCAGAACAACATAGATGGCAAGCAGTGGCAGCAGCGGGGGTGGGTCCAGCTGCCGCAGCGGGAGGAAAGAAAACCCTGATGGGCCTTGATCGCCGGCCAGGCCTAGGGACTCTACCTGAGGGGTCCTGGATTATGAGAGGGCACAGGCTGGGCTGAGTGACACCACCTGTCCGGTGCACAAATTCCATGCACCGGGCCTCTAGTCTATATGTACAACTGCCTAAAGGACCGAATGACTGAACCAGCATTTGACCGGTTGCTATGATACGCACTGACCACCAGGGGGAAATCACTCAATGCAGGAGCTGCCCCCTGGTGGTCAATGTGCTCCCATAGCAGCAGCAAGCTCAGCTGAATAACAGACACTGGCCTTACAGCTGGCGAGTGCAGCTGCAGCAGCACAAGCCTCTACAGCAGCACGCTACCAAGCGACGGCCTGTGCAGCATGGCCAGAATCAGCTGGAGCACCGTGGCACCCAGCCCGGGCTCAGGCTCCTCCCTGGCCACCTGCCAGTTGGCGCACTACTACATCCCTCAGAGGATGTCAGACTGCTGGTGTCCAGCCTATTCCTGCAGGCCCCAAGGGGTCCCGAATTGCGAGATGGTGCAGGCCAGGCTGAGGGACCCCACCGGTGAACGAATCCGTGCACTGGATCCCTAGTATATACATGGAATTGGAATCCAATAAAGAGGAGAGGGGGGCACCAAGAAAAATATTTGAAGAAATCATTGCAAATAGTTTTTCAGAATTTGATGTAAACTATAAAGAGATCTAAGAACACCAAAGTACTCCAAGAAGAAATGAAAATAAACAACATTAAGTCATGGCCCATTGAAGTCAAACTAGTGAAAAAGATAAAATGCCCAAGGGCAGCAAAGAGAAAACCACACCTGAGTCAAGAAACAAGATTAATAATAACATCAAAGGCCACATGAAAAACTACCCAAACCAGAAGACAATGGAGGGAAGACTCAAAGAGCTGAAGGAACATTGAAGTAACATCAACGTAGAATTCTAAACAAAAAGAAAACCTATTTCCAAACTGGATGAAAATGAAATTACAAAATATCAATTTTGTGAGATGCAGCCAGAGCAGTGGTTGGAGGGAAATGGACAGCATTAAATGCTTATGTTAGAAAACAATAAAGATCTTTAAAGCGATCATCTAAGCCAGTGGTCGGCAAACTCATTAGTCAACAGAGCCAAATATCAACAGTACAATGATTGAAATTTCTTTTGAGAGCCAAAAACCAACTTCTGCGCATGGGCCACGAAGTTTCAATCGCACTGTACGTGCGTGCCTACACGTGGTATTTTGTGGAAGAGCCACACTGAAGGGGCCAAAGAGCCACATGTGGCTTGCGAGACGCAATTTGCCAACCACTAATCTAAGCCTCCACTTTAAAAAATTGGAAAAGGGTGAGAACCAATTTGGAGGCAAAGGTAAATGCATGTTCCCGCTGCCTCCCACAACCACATGAAATGCACAACTAAGATAGAGAACAACCATCTTTCGGGACTAGGGAAGTAAAGAAGTAAGCACACCGAGACTGGTAGGAAGGGTGGAGGTGGGAGCAGGCTGGTCCGACACCCACATGTGGCATGTTTTCAATTGGCAGGGATATCTCAGCTCTGGGGGCCTCCTGTGAGAAGCAAAGTGTCCCAGCACCACACCAGACTCCCAACCCAGGGATCCAGAGCTGGGAAGGGAAGTCCTCAGAACTTCAGGATGTAAAAACCAGCAATGATTGTCGCTGAGGGAAATGGAGGCAGCTGGAGATCCAAAGGGCCAGCACAGAAACGGACAGGGTCCCGCCTCCTCTGAGCTCCAAGGAGAAGATGGTGGAATTGGAGGATCCAGGGACATATGGGGAAGACCTGGGTATTCCAGCATTAGGGCAGGAAGGTGGGGTGGCTTTCTCCCAGACAGGGCTGCTCCCAGGGTTCTTTGATTCTGTGCTGAAACCTCCCCCATCACAAGGCTGCCTTGAAGCCATATCTGAGGTTCCCATCTTCCAGGAGGACCTAGAGCCCGTGCACCCAGTGGACAGTTTCAGACCACACCAGATTACAACTCCACACGTTCAGGAAAAGGAGGAGAAGGAGAAAGAAGAGGGGGGAAAGGAGGAGGAAGAGGAAGAGGAGGAGGAGGAGGAGGAGGAGAAGGAGGTGGAGCAGGAGGATCAGGAAAAGGAAGAAGGAGGAAGAAGAAAGAGGAGGAAGAGGACGAGGAGAAGAAGAAGAAGAAGGAGGAGGAGGAGGAGGAGGAGGAGGAGGAGGAGGAGGAGGAGGAGGAGGAGGAGGAGGAGAAGGAGGAGGAGGAAGAGGAGGAGGAGGAGGAGACAGGACAGAGGATTAGCCAGTTTGGTTCAGTGGATAGAACATTGGCCTGGTGACAGTAGGGTTCCAGGTTTGAATCTGGTCAGGGGCACATGTCAGGATTTCGGGCTTGCAGAAGGTGGCTGATCAGTGATTCTCTGTCATCACTGATGTTTCTCCCTCTCTCTCTCTCTCTCTCTCTCCCCCCCCCTCCCTCTTTCTCTCTCTCTCTCTTTCCCTTCCTCTCTGAAATCAATAAAAATATAAAAATAAATAAAAATAAAATATGTGAACAAAACAATGGCAATTATTACATATGTATAAACAATTAAATCTAAGAACCAAAATAAACAAATAAAGTATCTAATTAACTTATAAATAAAATAGAACCTGGTGCATGGAAACATGAAACAGAATGACCAAACTCAGAGGTAAGAGGTAGGGGAGAGTGGAAAGGGATGAACCAAAGAACTCATATGCATATGCATGACCTACGGACACAGACAGGAGGGTGGTGAAGGCAGGGGTGGGGCACGAATGGGGTGTAAGGTTGATATGGGGGTAAAAAGGGGGACATCAGTAATACTCTCAACAGAAAAGATTTTTTAAAGAAAGAAATTAGAAAAGAAAGATCAAAAATCACCTAAAATCAAGCAGAAGGAAGGGAAAATAAAGGTGAACAGAGATTAATGAAATCAACAGACAAAAATGATAAAAAACAACCAATGATGCCAACAGCTGAATCTTTGAAAAGGTCAATAAAACTAACTCAATGCTAACAAGACTGACAAAGACACAATTGACCAATATCAGAAATTAATTAGGAGATATGAACACGTTCTCCATGCATTCTTATGAGACCGACATTTTTTGTGCAGTCAGTACAGAGAAAGAGTAAACTACAGAGCGAAATCTCTTGTCAACATATTTACTAAAATCCTCATCAGAAGATGAGCCAATCCTACCAGCAATACAATAAAATCATACTACACCATGACCAAGCAGGAATTACCCAACAACGCAAAGCTGATTCCACAATTTAAATCAACCAGTGTAATCCACCAGGTCAACTGGGTAGAGAAGAGAAGTCACATGGTCATTAAAATTGACACAGAAAAGTGTGTGACAAAGCACAGCACTCATTCATGATCACACGCTTAGGGCACTTGGGATAAAGGCCCGTCCTCACTCTGGTCCTGGGACTCCTGTAGCTACTATCATACTTGATTGCGGGGAGTTAAATGATCCCCTCAGATGGGGACAAGGTCAGAAAGGTCCACTCTGACCACCTCTGTTCACATGGTACTTGACGCTTTAACAAGAGCAAGAAGACAAGAAAACTGCATGGAGACATTCCAATGTGAACCAATATACAAGGCGTCCCTCCTTGCAGGGGACATGTTCATCTCTGAAGAGAAACCAGAAGAATCTGCTTCAGCATCATGGGTGAGTGTACAGAAAAGGGGCTATTTGAGACGTATCCTCATGGCAGTGGGGCTGCCCGTGTGGGGCTGGCAAAGCAGCAGATATGGGGACAGAACTGAGTTCTTGTGGGAAAACATCCCCAGAAACACAGCTTCTCCCAGAGGTGCAGCCTCCAGGAGGAACTGGGCAGCACACTGGTCCCCAGAGTTCACCCTAAATCCCCTGCTGACTGGAGGGGCCACGCGTGTTTGCTCACTGAGCTGAGCCCATGGAACATGACATCTCCCGCCTCTTTGGGACAGGAAGTAGGTTTGCACTGGGAGCCAGGAGCCCCCTGAAGGCTAGCTGCCCCCATTCTCCCACAGAAGCGGGGAGAGGGGTGTCCCCTAGAGGTCACACTTCAGAGTGGGTTCCCAGGTCCCCAGAAAGCACACTGGGAGTGAAGCTGGGGAGGCGCTCAGTGAACTTCTAACTGACATTGAACCCCACATGCGTGTTGAAGGGAAGGGGTGGCGGAAGTCCCTGTCTCTTCCTGGCACCTGGGAAAACGAACTTTTCCTCATTTGGGTTTGTATTTCCTCAGCCTCATGGAGCCCTGACCAGCTGGCTGGGGCGGGTCCCCCACAGAGAGGCCCAGCATTCGCCTACAGAAGAGGGGGTCTGGGTGGTTCTTCATCTTTAAGTCTCTGGAGAGAGGTTCCGGCCCAGCCCCCCATGCACCCCTGTATCCTGGCCCCTGGGGCTGCCCTTCTGGGGGCCTCTCCATCCTGGTTCCCCTCGTCCTGGCAACACAGACAACCCCCAGGTCTGCTGTTCCCTGAGCAGGACTCTGGCTGCCTGCATGCGGTGCGGGGCCTCCACAGTGTTAACTAGACATGGGCGTAGGGGCCCTACCGGTGTGCTCAGTGGATAGAGCCTCAGCCTGCGGACTGAGGGGTCTCGGGTTTGATTCCTGTCAAAGACACGGACCTCCATTGCAAGCTGGATCCCTTCCTTCAAGAGGCACCTACTCACTGTGTCTCTATGGGCTCCCCCTCTCCCCTCCCTTCCACTTTCTCTAAAAATAAGAAGGAAACATCCTTGAGTGACGATGAACACAATTAACTAAATAAAGGAATCTTTTTTTTTTTTAAATAGAAATAAGGAAATAAATGGTATGATATCACCCCAGAGCCCAGCCGGTGTTGCTCAGTGGTTGAGCTTCAGCCTATGAACATAGAGGTCAGGGTTGGAATCCTGGTCAGGGCACTTGCCTGGGCTGATGCCTGGACCCCCGGTGGGGGGCGTGCAGGAGGCAACTAATCGACAATTCTCTCTCATCACTGATGTTTCCATCTCCCTCCCCTCCTTTCCTCTCTGAAATCAATACAAATAGATTTTAAAATAAGAATAAAAAATGGAAAGGAAGAGAGAAGGAAGGCTTCGTGGTGTCTGACCTGCCCGTGCCTCCCCCTCCCCAGCGTGATCGCACTTTCCAAGTGGTGGTGGCCGCCTTCCCAGAGGAACAAGGGACCACAGTTCCAGATTCCTGTGTCTGTCTGTCTTCACCGGGGGCTGTGGGAGGATGGACAGAGGTGGCCGCTCTCCTCTGAGAAGGGAGGTGCTCACCTGCCCCCAAGGACGACGTGGTGCCTCAACTTTCTACCGAGGGTTTTATTTCCAAGAGCCAACATATTCCTTTTTTATCTTTTTTCATCCTCACCCAAGGATAATGTTCCATTGCTTTTCAGAGAGAGAGAGGAAGGGAGGGAAGGGAAGAGGGAAACATTGATGTGAGAGAAACACATCAACTGGTTGCCTCCTGCACATGCCTTACCAGGGCAAGGGCCAGGGAGGGGCCTGCAACCCAGGTATAGGCCCTTGACAGGAATCTAATCTGAGACCCTTTGGTTCAAAGGCAACACTCTATCTACTGAGTGAAAGCAGCCATGGCCAGTACTCCATTTTAAATTTTAATTAATGAATGAATTAATTAATTAAATTAATAATTTTTATTGTTGAAAGTATCACATATTTCCACTTTTTTTCAGCATCCTTGAGTCCTTTCCCATCAGGGGTCGTCCCTAAGATGACAAGGTCAAGCATGCAGACCAGGGTCACAGCTGCACCTTATTTGCACACTCTATGCAAATGGGGCTCTTCTCCTGGTCATAAAAGGGGGCCCTTGCCTGGCATGTTGGCTAGATGCCCAGAACCCACCTGCCTGAGACAGGACCCCAGCAGCTCCACCATGGACTTGGTGCCAAGCTGCGTTTTCCTCCTGATCATTTCTCAAGGTCATTCTCAGGAGTGGGGAGTGCTGAGACCTGTGCCTGTGCCTGTGTGTGCTTCCATGTGATTCTAAGTCCCCCTGGTGTCTCTGTGTTTGCAGGTGTCCAGTGTGAGGTGCAGCTGGTGGAGTCTGGGCGAGGCCTGGTGCAGCCTGGGGGGTCTCTGAGACTCTCCTGTGCAGCCTCTGGATTCACGTTTGATGACTACCGCATGCACTGGGTCCCCCAGGCTCCAGGGAAGGGGCTGGAGTGGGTCTCATCTAATAGTTGGAGTGGTAGTGACATGTACTACGCCAACTCTGTGAAGGGCCGCTTCACCATCTCCAGAGACAACTCCAAGAACATGCTGTTCCTGCAAATGAGCAGCCTGAGAACCGAGGACATGGCCATGTATTACTGTGCAAGAGACACAGTGAGGGGAAGTCAGTGTGAAACCACACACAAACATCCCTGAGAACACAGCTGGGCTGGGAGCAGGGAATATCCAGTACACCAGGGGGCGCGCAGGACCAGCAAACCTAGGTCCCAGCTCAGAAGCTCTCCCTGGAGGGGTTGTGGGTGCTTCCTATTGGGGTCAAGGTTTTCTTCCCTCCTAGTGTCCCCAGGGCAGGTCCTGCTTCCTTCTTTGTGTCTTTAATTAGATACTCTGCCGGAAAAGAGCAGGAAGTGACTGTTTCAGATCTGGTCCACTCCTCATCTGCTCCTTTCCTATCACCACGTCCCTGATGGTCGCTCTCTGGGTTGACAAGGAAAACATTGTAGGGATTCCCATCCCCTCACTCAGAGCAACGTCACCCTCCCTCCACACAGTGCTGAGCGGGGAACACGGAGTCCAGGGGCCAAACCTCACCTGAGGGTGATCAGCCCCTCGCTCTGCCCCAGGAGGAGCCCTTTGGGGGCAGTTAGCCGCTTGCCTCTCACTGACATGGCTGCACATGGAGGTGTAGGGTCCGACCCCTGTGGGCACTGCCTTTCTGTGATCCTGGAAGCTCCCACCTCTCCGTGTGCCCCAGATGGAGGCAGGAAGCCCCGCTGGGCCCTGTTCTCCGTGGGTCTCAGAACCTGGTCCCAGGGGACGGGTCCCAACAACTGTCCCTCTTCCCCTGGAGAACCACCTGCATCCTGAGAACCTACTGAAGGAGACATGGTCCCACCCACCTCTGCTGTGCCTCCAGCTCCGCAGACTCCACCCCATCCTTCCCTTCTGTCCTCTGCCGCCCACACTCTCACCCCATGGGGCCAGCACAGGACATCCCATGGGTATTTGTCTGCCCTCTCCATTCCACCCTGGTAGGTTTTGCCTTAAATGCAGCCCCACGTCACCCCCTCATGCCCATCTCCTGTGCCAGGCCCTCCTTGAGACGCCAGGGCCAGGGACACTCAGCCGCCCTTGTGAGCCCACGGGCAGTGCCCACGTGTGATGTCAGGCCGTGGGGGCCCCTCCTGTGTCAGGTGGAGACACAGCTTAGCACTGAGTTCAGAGCACCTCCAACAGCTCACACCTGAGCTGAGGGACCTCCAGGCGCCCGTGAGCTGCAGAGCATCCTGGTGGACAAGCCCGTGGCCACTGGGCTCAGAGGGAAGTCAGGGAAGGGCTGGTGCCTGGTCACCTATGATGTTACCAATGACATGCTGACCAGAGCCCAGGTGCACAGGGAGCTCTGTGAATCCTAAGAGTGCAGGGACAGCCCAGCCAGCATGGCTCAGTGGTTGAGCATCCACCTATGTACCAGGAGGTCATGGTTCAATTCCCGGTCAGGGCACATGCCCAGTTTACTAACAACATCTCCAGTTTGGGGTATGCAGGAGGCAGCCAGACAATGATTCTCTCTCATCATTGATGTTTCTATGTTTCTCTCCCTCTCCCTTCCTCTGTAATATCAATTAAGAAATATTTAAACAAATCCTATAAAGAGCTAATATGCAAATGGTTAGCATGCCCCATGCCATCACACAGTAATGGCTCAGACACTCAACACTGGGGAGGAGGAATGGGACCAGCCAGGCACAAATGAGCTCGCAAGAGAGGAATGGGGACCAGCCAGGCTGTGGCCCGGGAGAGGGACAAGCTGCCCACTCCATGGTCCCAGTCGCTAGCGGCTGAGGCTGCAGGCCAGGAGAGGGACAGCTGCCCACCCTTCAGTTCCGGGTGCCAGCAGCTGCGCCTGCGCCTGCTGCCTGGGAGAGGGACAAGCCACATGCCCCATGTTACCATCGCCTGTGGCTGCGGCCTGGGGAAAGCCGCCAGTGCACCGTCTCCTGCAGCTACAGCCCACCAGGGCAAAGCCAGGCTGGGTCCTGGTGCCTGCGGCTGGCCAGAGGGAGGGAAGCTGAGGTCCCGGATGCCTGCGACCAGCCAGAGGAGGGAATACTGGGTCCCTGGTACAGGCCAAGGCAGAGGCAGTTAGGGGCGATCAGGCAGGCCAGCAAGTGAACAGTTAGGAGACAGGGATCCCCAATTCTGAGAGGCAGTTGGACATTCCCTGAGGGGTTCCAGATTGGAGAGGGAGAGGCCGGGCTGAGGGACCTCCCCACCTTGCACGAATTTCATGCACCCGGCCTCTAGTAAATACATAAATGAAAACGTTGCCGGTTTGATTCACACTATGGGCATATATGGAAGGCAACTGATCACTATGTCTCTCTCACATCAGTGTTTCTCTCTGTCCTTCTCTCTCTCCTTCCTTTTCCCTCTAAAAATCAATGAACATATCCGTAGGTGAGGATAAAGAAAACAGTATCTATATCTATACATATGTGTACATCCACAAAGACATTTACATCTTTATATCTATATCTGTCTCTACATCTCTATCTATATCTAGAGCTATATCTACATCTCTATCTATTTCTAGAGCAATATCTATATCTGTATCTATATCTATATCCATGGGAGCAGAGGCACATAGATATTATCCCTAAGGAGTCATTGATTGTGCCCACATCCTACTTCCTGACCACCTCCTGCAGCACAGCCCCTGCTGTGGAAGAAGAGGCCCCTGGGCACGGTGACCAGGACCCCAAGGAGGGCCTGGTTCTCTGGGGGCACAGTCAGCACCTCCTTCCAGGAGAAGCCCCAGAGACCGGGACCTCCCTCACCTCGTGCCCTATTTATGTGCAGACACCTCGCATATGCAAATGCCCACACAGCCACCAGACACACACACAGTTGGCGTCCACTTAAATGCAGGGCCTCCTCACCCCGGAGAATACTTTCTGGGGGACGAGCACCTCACCTGCAAGACATGACTCCCCTGTGGCTCTTCCTCTTCCTGCTGTCAGCTCCCACATGTGAGTGACTCAGGGCTTAGACCTGAGGAGATGGGGACCCTGCATCTGAGCCCAGGACTCACTGTGTTCTCTCTGTCCCAGGTGTTCTGTCCCAGGTGCAGCTGCAGGAGTCAGGCCCAGGACTGGTGAAGCCCTCACAGACCCTCTCCCTCACCTGCACTGTGTCTGGGGGCTCAGTCACCAGCAGTTACTACTGGAGCTGGATCCGCCAGCCCCAGGGGAAAGGGTTGCAGTGCATGGGATACTGGTCAGGGGGCACATGGTACAACCCAGCCTTCCAGGGCCGCATCTCCATCACGGCGGACACGGCCAGGAACCAGTTCTCCCTGCAGCTGAGCTCCGTGACCACCGAGGACACGGCCGTGTATTACTGTGCGAGAGACACAGTGAGGGGAAGTCAGTGTGAGCTCAGACACTAACCTCCCTGAGGAGACAGGAGGGCTTGCCTGCAGGGGGCGCCCCGGACACCAGGGGGCGCTCAGGGCCCACAGTACAGAGAGCAGCCCCAGGAGCAGGGGCAGAGGGAGGTGAGAGGAAAGGGCCTTCCTGTTGGGCTCAGGGATTTCCTCTCAAGCTCTCAGCTGCCTCCAGGGAAGGCTCTTCCTTCTCATGTTCTCACTGCACACAACAGTAAAGAAGGGCATTGTGTTTGCAGGTGACATGGCTGCAGGGAGTGGGGATTCTCCCTCACCAAGTCTATGTATTTTGTGTCTCTCTTTCTCTACAAGGAGACCATCCGCAGTGCCCTCCTCATCCTGGTTCCAGGGAGACCACAGGCCCTCCCTCTGCTGAAAGGCCTGAGCACACTGCAGACCTCACCCATCCTCTCTGGGTCCACATTGACCCGGGAAGAGCTGTGAGCTCAGTGCACCAAACACAGGGAGGCCCACAACCATCCACACGAGGGGCCCTGCTGTCCATCAGGAAGCAGTGCTAACCCCACAGCAGGGACAGGTGACCCTGAGGGCTGGGATGTGCATCATCCAACTCCTCATCCACCTTTCCTCCTGGAGCCAAAGTTTTCTAGCTTCACTGTGGGTGAGATGTGCATCGGGAGCATGTTGGAAGCTGAGGAGCATCCGTGGGACCCCCTGCGTCCATACTGTCCTCTTACTACTTGCCCAGGAAACACAGAGTCACACAGACACATAGTCAAACACTCAGAGTCATAGACACACACACACACAGTCACACACACAATCACACACACAGTCACACACTCGTTTCTGGAAAAGACATTATTCACACGTGAGCAGTGATACAAAAGCACTCATGTCGTTACACACTGTACTTTAGGAATTCTATATAATAAAACGGGGTTATATGTCATGCTCTTGGATGCCATATGAAATAAATATGAGGTCTGCAAGCAACTATTATTTCAACACTGACCACAACCTGTGAAGATCAACAGTTGTATTTCTCAGTCCACTGAGTAGGAGCTCAAATTAGGAATTTAATCCAAACTTTGCTAGATTGCTACAAAATTAAAAATATGACGGAAGTAATAGTGAAAACCTTCCACCAAATAAAAGCCAAGGACCAAATGGACTCAAGGGTGAAATCTATTACAGTTTCAAATAGGAATTGACAACTTTCTATCAACTCTTATTGAACTCTTCCAAGAATTAAGGAAAGAGACAACATTTCCAAACACATTTATTGAGGTCACCATTACACTCATTTCAAAGCCAAGTAAAAACATACAAAAATGACAGGTCAATATCCCTGATGAAATTACATGCAAAAACCCTCAAAAATATACTAGGAAACTAAATAGCACACTGACAGGGTCATTTACCACAATCAATGGGATACTGTCCTAGCATGCAAGGATGGTTCAAGGTATGTAAACCAGTAACTGTGCTACATCTCATCCACAGAATGAAGGATAAAGTGTACAGTCGTATAAATACATACAGAATAAAGCCTTTAAATTTGAGAATCGCTTCAGAATTAAAACTCTTAGCAGACTAAGTGTAGAAGTGATGGGCCTCAATACACTAAAGGCCACATTTGAAAAGCCAACAAGTGACATCATACTACACGGAGAAAAATTCAAAGCTTTTCTTCCTACATCAGGAAGAAGACACGCCCCCCACCCCGCACCCCCGCCGCCCGTGACTATTTCTATTTGTAAAAACAAGAGGTCCTTGTCAGAATAATTAAGCCAGAAATGGAAACGTCAAATGTCTAAATCAGAAAGAAATGAGTTAAAATATTTCTCTTATCTGTAAGCAGATGACAGGATCTTGTACATAGAAAACCCTAAAAACTGTATGAGAAGCTTATAGAACTAGAATCCAGGAAAGATGTAAGACACAAAACCAACACACAATGGCTTGTGCCCCTGCTCCCTCTCAACAGAGTGTCTTCATGGCTCCAGGAAACATGTGGGCTGTTTCAGAGGAAAGTGAGGGAAGGAAACGTGAACTGGCTACACAACAAGGAGATGACAACCTAATGAAACAAGAACCCGGGACGTGTGTGTCCTCGGTCTTGGTTAATCCCCCATCATGTTCCCAGGGAGCTCTCCCCCAATGTGGCACTGGGTCAGGTGCGGGTTCCAGTTGACCCCCATCATGTGGTCACAGGGTTACAAGGGTCACATGCAGACATGAGCTCTCCAATAACAAGACTTTCATCACCTAAACTTAATTATTCCTAAATCATTTCTGACATCTTCCCCTCAACACACCTGGTCATGATGGAGGTTCTTCTATGTCCCAAGGCATGGAACTGGGTCTACAACAGAGTCTAGAGAATGAACACCACAAAGGAGGCTGTGCAGCTGCTACACGTCCAGCACCAAACTGCCCTGATGGAGTAGGACCCGGGAGCTCTGTCTGTGTCTCTCTAGTTCCTGCTTCTGGTTCCCCGGGACCCTACAGATCCTCCTCTCTCCCCCAACACTTGGTCCACTGGATCTAGGCTCACACTCTGGTCTTAGTTTGTCGTCTGATCACTTTGTAAGGGAAACAGTGTCAGATGGGACTTCTGGTCTCCTGAACATGAGCCTCCTGCAACAAATGAGGACGTTAAGTGCTGAAGGAAAATTGAGTAGCATTCAAGGTTGAATTCTAAACGAACTGAAAATATATTTCAAAACTGAATGAAGCCATGCTGGTGTGGCACAGTGGTTGAGCTTCGACCTGTGATTCCATTCCTGGTCAGGGAAATTACCTGGATTGTGAGCTTGATTCCCAGTAGTGACCATAGAGGAGGCAGCCGATCAATGATTCTCTTTCATCATTGATGTTTCTATCTGTCTCTCCCTCTCCATTCCTCTATGAAATAAAAAATATATATTAAAATAAATATATGACAAGGTGTGGGTTTGCTTCCCAGTCTTGGGAGATATGGGAGGCAAATGATAAATATGTTCCCCACCAGCAATGGTTCTCTCTTTCTCACCATCTTTCTCTGTTCTATATTTCTATCTCACATCAATGTCTCTCTCTCTGTCTCACTCTCTCTCTATCTCTATATATCTCTATATCTCTCTCCTTTTCATTTCTCTAAAAATCAATGAAAATATCCTCAAGTAAGGACAAAGAAAAGAATCTCTAAATCTATAGTATATTTATATCTACATATACAACTATAGCTAAGCTATACATATAAAAATCAATATGTATATCTATATGTATATCTATATGTATATCTATATGTATATCTATATGTATATCTATATGTATATCTATATGTATATGTATATGTATATGTATATCTATATCTATATGTATATCTATATGTATATCTATATGTATATCTATATGTATATGTATATGTATATGTATATGTATATCTATATCTATATCTATATCTATATCTATATCTATCAATATCCATGGGAGCAGAGGAACATTGATGTTATCCCTAAAGAGTCAGTGATTGTGCCCACATCCTACTTCCTGACCATCTCCTGCAGCACAGCCCCTGCTGTGGAAGAAGAGGCCCCTGGGCACGATGACTAGGACCCCAAGGAGGGCCTGGTTCTCTGAGGGCACAGTCAGCACCTCCTTCTAGGAGGAGCCCCAGAGACCAGGACCGCCCTCACCTCTTGCCCTTTGTATGTGCAGACACCTCCCATATGCAAATGCCCACACGGCCACCAGACACACACACAGTTGGAATCCACTTAAATGCAGGGCCTCCTCACCCTGGAGAATACTTTCTGGGGGACGAGGACCTCACCTGCAAGACATGACTCCCCTGTGGCTCTTCCTCTTCCTGCTGTCAGCTCCCAGATGTGAGTGACTTAGGGCTTAGACATGAGGAGATGGGGACCCTTCATCTGAGCCCAGGAGTTACTGTGTTCTCTCTGTCCCAGGTGTCCTGTCCCAGGTGCAGCTGCAGGAGTCGGGCCCAGGACTAGTGAAGCCCTCGCAGACCCTCTCCCTCACTTGCACTGTCTCTGGATTCTCCATCACAACCAGTGGTTACTGCTGGGGCTGGATCCGCCAGCCCACAGGGAAGGGACTGGAGTGGATAGGGCTCATATGTTATGATGGAAACACTTATTACAGCCCCTCCCTCAAGAGCCGAACCTCCATCTCCAGAGACACGTCCAAGAACCAGTTCTCCCTGCAGCTGAGCTCCGTGACCACCGAGGACACGGCCATGTATTACTGTGCGAGACACAGTGAGGGGAAGTCAGTGTGAGCCCAGACACAAACCTCCCTGAGGAGACAGCAGGGCTGGGCCGCAACAGGAACCCCAGACACCAGGGGGCACTCAGGACCCACAGCACAGAGAGCAGCCCCAGGAGCAGGGGCAGAGGGAGGTGGGAGGGAAGGGCCTTCCTGTTGGGCTCAGGGATTTCCTCTCAAGCTCTCAGCTGCCTCCAGGGAAGGCTCTTCCTTCTCATGTTCTCACTGCAGACAACACTGAAGAAGGGCATTGTGTTTACAGGTGACGAATTCGCAATGAGGGGGAATCTCCTTCACCAAGTCTCATTCACAAATTCTAAAAGTGGCTTTTTTCACTCTTTCCAATGTTTCACTAATGAGTGTGAACTCCACAGCTGGGTCCCTGGGAGTGTGCAGAGCTCTGCCTCCCTCCCTCGGGGGGCACAGCTCCCTCAGTGTCTGACTCTTCGTGTGCCCTGCCCGTCCTGGTTCCAGGGAGATCACAGGCCCTCCCTCTGCTGAAAGGCCTGAGCACACTCAGGCCTGCAGACCTCACCCATCCTCTCTGGGTCCACATTGCTGTCAGCTCAGTGCACCAAACACAGGGAGCCCCACATCCATCTACACGAGGGGCCCTGCTGTCCATCAGGAAGCAGTGCTAACCCCACAGCGGGGACAGGTGACCCTGAGGGCTGGGATGTGCATCATCCAACTGCTCCTCCACCTTTCCTCCTGGAGCCAAGGTTTTCTAGCTTCACTGTGGGTGAGCTGTGCATCGGGAGCATGTTGGAAGCCGAGGAGCATCCATGGGACCCCCTGCGTCCATACTGTCCTCTTACTACTTGCCCAGGAAACAGAGTCACACACACACACAGTCACACAGACACATAGACACACAGACAGTCACACACTCAGAGTCACACACACACAAACACACACAGTCACACACTGGTTTCTGGAAAAGACATGCATTCACACATGAGCAGTGACACAAAACCATTCATGTCGTTACACGCTGTATTTAGGAATTCTATGTAATAAAACAGAGTTATATTTCATACTCTTGGATGTCATATGAAATAAATACGTGCTATGCAAGCAACTATTATTTCAACACAGACCACAACCCGTGAAGATCAACAGTTCTCTTTGTCAGTCCACTGAGTAGGAGCTAAAATTAGGAATTTAATCCAAACTTTGCCAGATTGCTACAAAATGTAAAAATGTAACTGAAGTATTAGTGAAAACCTTCCACCAAATAAAAGCCAAGGACCAAATGAACTCAAGGATTAATTCTACAGAATTTCAAATAGGAATTGATGACTTTCTATCAACTCTTCTTGAATTCTTCCAAGAATTAAGGAAAGAGGAAACACTTCCAAACAGATTTATTGAGGTGACCATTACATTCATATCAAAATCAAGTAAAAACATACAAAAATGACAGGTCAGTATCTCTGATGAAATTACATGTAAAACCCTCAAAAACATACTAGGAAACTAAACTTCACACTGAAAGGGTCATTGACCACGCCAGGCCTCAGGGAAGGGGCTGGAGTGGATAGGGTACATATGTAGTAGTGGGAGCACTTACTACAGCCCCTCCATCAAGAGCCGAACCTCCATCTCCAGAGACACGTCCAAGAACCAGTTCTCCCTGCAGCTGAGCTCCGTGACCACCGAGGACACGGCCGTGTATTACTGTACAGGAGACACAGTGAGGGAAAGTCAGTGTGAGCCCAGACACTAACCTCCCTGAGGAGACAGCAGGGCTGGGCCGCAGGGAGCATCCAGGTCACCAGGGGGCGGTCAGTACCGGGAATTGGCCAGAACCAGGAGCAGGTGGAGAGTTGAGAAAAGATACCATTACCTGCTCCATCTTAAATTAGTTTTGCACCAAGGCTCAGCCACAGAGCTCACAGGAAGCCCTGTCCTAGGTCTAGTGTTAGGGATTGTGTTTGTGAACAAAAAGGGGGCTCTGTCCTAAATCTGACAGAACTCAGTGACTGACAGGACCCTCACAGGAGGCTCTGATCACACATTCCTACCTGGGCAGTCCTGGGGGTGGGCACGCCCCAGGCCTATAATTCTTTACTAAAAGGCTCCTCTTTGCCTGAAGCACCCCCATCCATGGTTCCTGTGCATCTGGGTTAACACACCTGTGACATCAGCATGACCACCCTCAGGAGAGCACCTCTTGTTCACTATCCTGTCACCCAGTCCCTGCCTTGCTCTCTCCCACCTCCATGTCACTCCTCACCTTCCCTCCTCAACTTCAAATGCACAAACGCAGCTGCAAACGGTTATTCTCTGGAGCATTGGAGGTCTTCCTTCCCAACAGTTGTCATCCGTTTAACACCAATAAAATCTTATAAAACATTCTCTCCATGTTTGCACATTTCTTACTTCAACATGTTGTCCTTTTTCATTTACAACATACGTTCATAAACGTTTCTTTCCCTTGTGGAGAGGGGAGTGCACGCACATTAAAAACCTGCTACCTGGACGGGATGAATTCAAATGAGTTCACAGTTGCTGGAGATGAGACAAGTTTGCTGTTGGTTGTCATGGACGTAAGTGTCCCTTTTTTTTCCAGCCCAGCAGGTGTGACTGGGAGGTTGAGCTTCGACGTATGAATCAGGAGGTCATGGTTTGATTCCTTGGTCAGGGCACATGCACGGGTTGCAGTCTCCATCCCCAGGGAGTGTGAGGCAAGAGGGAGCAGATTAATGATTCTCATCATTGATGTTTCCATCACTCCACTGGCCTCCTCTCTGGAGTCAAGGAAAGTGTATAAAGAAGGAGAAGGAAAGAAAGGAGGCTTCCCCAGCTGTGCCTTCTCCCCTGTGACACTCTGGCAGGTTCCCCTGCTGGTTGAATCGGCATAAAATCCACAACATAAATGAGCCACTTTGAAGTCATTGACATTAGAACTTCTAAGCCCCTGGAGAATATTTTTAAGAGTTTATTTGAGACAAACATGATCACTGGAACAGCAAGTCCAGCTTCTTCTGTCCCCGGGATCTGGGGTGACCAAGTCCAAGAGCGAAATTGGGCACCAGAAGGTTTAAGCAAAAGCTTGGAGTGTTTATTACAAGCAGATTCAGGCTCCCCGCACGGGGAGGGGCCCCCTGATGGGCTGCCCCTGAAGCCTGTGGTCTCGGGTGTATATGTGCCACCAGCCTGCTCCGTGTCCCCTCGTGTGACCACCTGATGGCCCTCCTTGTTCCTGCCCAGCAAGGGGCCTGCACGTCCCCTGTTCCCTTGTGTGCGCTCCCCTTCCTGTCCCAGGCCCTCCCTCGTTTCCCAGGCTCCCGCTCTGAGTCCAGAAACATTCTGCTGTGTCTGCCTGGTTGGTGCCTGTGGTTAGGCTGCTGAGAGGGCCGAGTCTGCCCTGCCTACCAGCCACCTGCCTTGGTTTCCCATGGACCCTGCCCTGTCTGCCTGCCCGTCAAGCTAACTCCCCTCAAAGCCACCCCTTCTGGAGGAGTGTCTGGGGTCCTCCAGGAACAGGAAGCTCATCTTCCTAAAACACAGGCTCTCCTTACAAACACCAGAGTCACTGCTCAGCGCAGGGCCCTCCTCCCGCCTCTGCTGGCCTGGGATGGGTGCTGCCCCCTCTGTTCTCTCTGTTGTTGGCGGATTTTGGGGCGGTTGCTCTTCTCCCTTCTCATTCTCTGTTTGTTCAAAAGGAATCACTGAAGAGAAGGGGGAGAAGAAAAATGGTGGCGTAGGCAGCTCCAAACTCTTTTTCCTCCACAAAAGCATCAAAAAATCAAACTGAAACTCTCATAACTGGCATCTGTCAGGCTCTCGAACACAGTCAGACCAGCAGCAACTGAGCGAACCCCGAGTCAAGTACATGCTACTCAGAGAGGGAAGGAGCCAGGGTGTGGCTCAGGGGCTGAGTGTTGGCCCAGGAACCACCAGGTTATGGGTTTGATTCCGGGTCAGGTCACACGCCCTGGGTTACAGGATCAATCCCCAATAGGAGGCATGCAGGAAGCAGCAGATCAATGATTCTCTCTCATCATTGATGTTTCCATCTCTCTATCCCCTCCTTTCCTCTCTGAATTCAATAAAAATATTTTTTTAAAAATAAGAATAAAAAATGGCCCTAACTGGTTTGGCTCAGTGGATGGAACGTCAGCCTTCGAACTGAAGGGTTCCAGGTTCAATTCCAGTTAAGGGCATGTCCGTTGGTTGCGGACACATCCCCTGTAGAGGGTGTGCAGGAAGCAGCTGATCGATGTTTCTCTCTCATCGATGGTTCTAGCTCTCTATCCCTCTCCCTTCCTCTCTGAAATTAATAAAAATATATTTTAAAATAAGAATAAAAAATGAAAAGGAAGGCTTCGTGGTGTCTGACCTGCGCACACCCTCACCCTCCCCAGCGTGATCACACTTTCCAAGTGGTGGTGGCCGCCTTCCCAGAGGAACAAGTGACCACAGTCCCAGATTCCTGTGTCCTTCTGTCCTCACCTGGGACTGTGGGAGGATGGACACAGGTGGCCGCTCTCCTCCAAGAAGGGAGGTGCTCACCTGCCCCCAAGGACGACGTGGTGCCTCAACTCTCTACCCACAGTTTTGCTTCCAAGAGCCAACATATTCCTTTCTTATCTTTTTTCATCCTCACCAAAAAATATTTTTCTATTGCTTTTCAGAGAGGGAGTGGAAGGGACCGAGGGGAAGAGAGAAACATGGATGTGAGAGAAACACATCAATTGGGTGCCTTCTGAACATGCCCTAACCAGGGCAAGGGCAAGGGAGGGGCCTGCAACCCAGGTTCGTGCCCTTGACCAGAAGTGAACCCGAGACCCTTTGGTTCAAAGGCCAACACTCTAACCACCAAGTCAAATCAGTCACTTAAATTTTAATTAATTACTTAATTATCTACACTAATAAAAGTGAAATATCAAATTGACCATCACTCTGCTACACCCACCAGCCAGTCAGGAGTGAGTATCCAAATTAACCCAACAAAGGTGGTGGCCACAGAGCTGGAGTGAGCAGGAGGTTTGGGTTGCCTCCGGTGATGGAGGAAGCCAAGCTTCCCGTCTGCCCTGGCTGGCCCTGGCCTCCATTCAAGGCTACAAAGTTTCAATTATAGAAGATAAAGAAATCCCTGATACCTGCTTCCAGCCGGCCCTGGCCTCCACTCAAGGAGGTGCTGAAATAAAAACGAAAAAAGAAAAAAAGGAGGGGCTGGGAGCTTGGGTTGCCGGGGGGTGTGGCCAGCCTGCAAACAGCCATCAGCTCCTCACCCAGGCTGACCAGACACCGCAGTGGGGACCCCAACCCAAAAGGGGGTGTGGCCAGCCTGAAAACAGTTCTCAGCCCCTCAGCCAGGCTGACCACACCCACATGACCCAATCCCTCTAAATGAGGAGTTGAACATCCCTCGAGGAGTCCCAAATTGGAGAAAGTCCAGTTTTGGCTGAGTGACACCCCTCCCCCCAGCAGTGACGAATTTCGTGCACCTGGTCTCTAGTATTTAATAATATTTTATTGTTGAAAGTATCACAAATGTCCACTTTTTCCCCCATTGACCTCAGCCAGTCAGCCAGCCCCCACCACCCATCACAGCTCCATTTGTAAATGATGGGAATTCTCCCACTTTGAGAGGCTGGGAAACAGGGCTTTTGCACACACACAGCAGGGAAGTTGAGGGAAATGTGTGCTTTCGGGAGGCAGCTGTGTGCTTGTGAGAGTGGCAGCAGGTTAGAGACGGAGGCTGCGGCCACAGCGTCCAGCCCAGCCTCTCCTGCCTCCTCACATACATATGTTAGAGTTTTGTGGATGACCTGGTTGTGGAAAATAACAAGGAGAATCTTTCAGTCTCAAAATAAAAGCATCATTCAATGCAAATTCTTATTCCCAAACCCCAAAAAGTAACATGGCCCACTGCAGGTGAAGGAGAGCGAGAGGAAGCCCCATCCACGTGTATCTGGGGGAGCACCCCTGGGTCCTCATCAAAACCCCCAGGAAGGAGGACTCTCAATCCTGGAAGCTGCCCCCAAAGGAATGGGGTCAGGATGACGGGTCTTAGGAAAAGAGAAAGGGAGGCGGGTCAGGACAGGACCCCCTGTGGCCAGCATCCTTGAGTCCTTTCCCATCTGGGGTCGCCCCTAGGATGACAAGGTCAGGCATGCTGCCCAGTGTCACAGCTGCACCTTATTTGCAGACTCCATGCAAATGGGGCTCTCCTCCTGCTCATAAAAGGGGGCCCTTGCCCGGCATGTTGGGGAGACACCCAGAACCCAAGTGCCTGAGACAGGACCCCAGTGGCTCCACCATGGACTTGGTGCCAAGCTGCGTTTTCCTCCTGATCATTTCTCAAGGTCATTCTCAGGAGTGGGGAGCGCTGAGACCTGTGCCTGTGCCTGTGTGTGCTTCCATGTGATTCTAAGTCCCCCTGTGTCTCTGTGTTTGCAGGTGTCCAGTGTGAGGTGCAGTTGGTGGAGTCTGGGGGAGGGGTGGTGCAGCCTGGGAGGTCTCTGAGACTCTCCTGTGCAGCCTCTGGATTCACCTTTGATGACTATGGCATGCGCTGGGTCCGCCAGGCTCCAGGGAAGGGGCTGGAGTGGGTCGCATACATTAGTTGGAATGGTGGTAGCACATACTACGCCGCCTCTGTGAAGGGCCGCTTCACCATCTCCAGAGACAACGCCAAGAACTCGCTGTACCTGCAAATGAGCAGCCTGAGAGCCCAGGACACGGCCGTGTATTACTGTGGAGACACAGTGAGGGGAAGTCAGTGTGAGCCCAGACATTAACTCCCTGGGGCATGCAGGAGGCAGCCAATCAGTTATTCTCTCTCATCATTGATGTTTCTATGTCTCTCTCCTCTCTCTTCCTCTCTGATATCAATTAAGAGATATTTAAACAAATCCTATATAATAAGGAGCTAATATGCAAATGGTCATCATGCCCTCAGGCCATCACAAGGTAATGGCTCAGACACTCAACACTGGGGAGGAGGAATGGGACCAGCGAGGCACAATGAGCTTGCGAGGGAGGAATGGGGACCATCCAGGTTGCGGCCTGGGAGAGGGACAAGCCAAGTGCCCCATGGTCTCGGCACCTGCGGCTGTGGCTTAAGCAAAGCCTCCAGCACACGGTTGCCTGCCACCCAGGCAAAGCCAGCCTGTGTCCTGGTGCCTGAGGCCATCCAGAGGGAGGGTAGCTGAGGTCACGGGTGCCTGCGACCAGCCAGAGCAGGGAATACTGGGTCCCTGGTGCAGGGCAAGGCAGAGGCGGTTAGGGGGGATCAGGCCAGTAGATGAGCAGTTAGGGGCGATCAGGCAGGCAGGTAGAGGTGATTAGGGATGATCAGGAGGCAGGCAGGCGAGCCGTTAGGAGCCAGCAATCCCAGATTGCGAAAGGCAGTTGGAAATCCCCCGAGGAGTCCCGGATTGGAGAGGGTGCAGGCCGGGCTGAGGTACCCCTCTCTTGCAAGAATTTCATGCACCGGACCTCTAGTAAATATATAAATGAAAACGTTGACCGTTTGATTCACAGTATGGGCATGTATGGAAGGCAACTGATCAATATGTCTCTCTCACATCAATGTTTCTCTCTGTCCTTCTCTCTCTCCTTTCCTTCCCTCTAAAAATCAATGAACATATCCTCAGGTGAGGATAAAGAAAACAATATCTATATCTATACATATGTGTACATCCACAAATACAACTACATCTACATCTTTATATCTATATCTGTCTCTACATCTATATCTATATCTAGAGCTATATCTACATCTTTATCTATTTCTAGAGCTATATCTATATCTGTATCTATATCTATCTATAGATATGTATCTATATCTATATCTATATCTATATCTATATCTATATCTATATCTATATCTAATCTCTGGAAGAAGAGGAACATTGATTTGATCCCTCAGGAGTCACTGATTGTGCCCACATCCTACTTCCTGCCCATCTCCTGCAGCATAGCCCCTGGTGTGGAAAAAGAGGACCCTAGACACGGTGAACAGGACCCCAAGGAGGGGCTGGTTCTCTGAGGGCACAGTCAGCACCTCCTTCCAGGAGAAGCCCCAGAGACCAGGACCTCCCTCACCTCTTGCCCTTTGTATGTGCAGACACCTCCCATATGCAAATGCCCACACGGCCACCAGACACACACACAGTTGGAATCCACTTAAATGCAGGGCCTCCACACCCGGGAGAATACTTTCTGGGGGACGAGGACCTCACCTGCAAGACATGACTCCCATGTGGTTCTTTCTCTTCCTGCTGTCAGCTCCCAGATGTGAGTGACTCAGGGCTCAGACGTGAGGAGATGGGGATCCTGCATCTGAGCCCAGGACTCACTGTGTTCTCTCTGTCCCAGGTGTGCTGTCCCAGTTGCAGCTGCAGGAGTCGGGCCCAGGACTGGTGAAGCCCTCGCAGACCCTCTCCCTCACCTGCACTGTGTCTGGGGGCTCAGTCACCAGCAGTTACTACTGGAGCTGGATCCGCCAGCCCCCGGGAAAAGGGTTGCAGTGGATGGGGTACTGGACAGGGAGCACAAGGTACAACCCAGCCTTCCAGGGCCGCATCTCCATCACTGCTGACACGGCCAGGAACCAGTTCTCCCTGCAGCTGAGCTCCGTGACCACCGAGGACACGGCCATGTATTACTGTGCGAGACACAGTGAGGGGAAGTCAGTGTGAGCCCAGACACAAACCTCCCTGAGGAGGCAGCAGGGTTGGGCTGCAGGGAGCGTCCAGACACCAGGGGGCGCTCAGGGCCCACAGCACAGAGAACAGCACCAGGAGCAGGGGCAGAGAGAGGCCAGAGGGAAGGGCCTTCCTGTTGGGCTCAGGGGTTTCCTCTCAAGCTCTCAGCTGCCTCCAGGGAAGGCTCTTCCTTCTCATGTTCTCACTGCAGACAACAGTGAAAAAGGGCATTGTGTTTGCAGGTGACATGGCAGCAGTGAGGGGGACTCTCCTTCACCAAGTCTCCTTCACAAATTCTAAAAGTGGCTTTTTTCACTCTTTCCAATGTTTCCCTGATGAGTGTGAACTCCTCAGCTGGGTCGCTGGGATTGGGCTGTGTGCACAGCTCTGCATCCCTCCCTCTGGGATACAGCTCCCTCAGTGTCTGACTCTCCATGTGCCCTCCCACTCCTGGTTCCAGGGAGATCACAGGCCCTCCCTCTGCTGAAAGGCCTGAGCACACTCAGGGCTGCGGACCTCACCTATCCTCTTGTTAACGAAAAAAAAAAACCATTGAAACCTGTAAAGAATTTTTGTGAGTTTATTTGAGCCAAACTGTGGACATATGCCGGGAATCAGAACCTCAATGAAATGAGATAATGCTCCGGAGAATGGAGGGTTACATCTGTATTTACACATTGCAATCAAAGGAAGGGATGTAGAGGGGTTACATGACATTCACTGGTGATAGATTAAGGAGGTGGAATAAAGCAAAGTGGGGAAACCTCTGGGATAGGGTAAAAAGTGAAATGATGGACATGGGCTTCTTTTACAGAGATGGATACAGGATACTTTAACATAATTAACAGTTGACAATTAACTTGATAACAATAACAATGAGGGAATGTCCTGGTGCCCTGAGGGGTCTGGGGTAAAAAGGAAGTTACAAGTTACCCAGATGTGTCACAGATATGTTATCTTAGAGGCAAAAACGCAAATGGCTCGTTAAAGATCTAAGTTGATCTTTGTCAGGGAAAATATCAGCCTAGGACATGACTACCCACTATAACCTGTTTGTAGTTAAATATTTAAATTTCAAACCATCTTTTGTGGTTATTTTAGGTCTCTGAGTTTGCAAGACTGCCACGCGGGCCTCCCCTGAGCTTGTCAGGTTAGCATGTGGCTCCTTTCGTCTACACTCTCTGGGTCCCCATTGACCCCCAGAAGAGCTGTCAGCTCAGTACACCAAACACAGGGAGCCCCACATCCATCTACCTGAGGGCCCTACTGTCTATCAGGAAGCAGTGCTAACCCCACAGCGGGGACAGGTGACCCTGAGGGCTGGGATGTGCATCATCCAACTCCTCCTCCACCTTCCCTCCTGGAGCCAAGGTTTTCTAGCTTCACTGGGGGTGAGATGTGCATCGGGAACATGTTGGAAGCCAAGTAGCATCCGTGGGACTCCCTGCGTCCATACTGTCCTCTTACTACTTCCCCAGGAAACACTGAGTCACATAGACACATATTCACACACACAGTCACACACACACACACACACAGTCACACACACATAGTCACACACACAGTCACACACAGTCAAACACAGAGTCACACTCACACAGTCACACACTCGTTTCTGGAAAAGACATGCATTCACACGTGAGCAGTGATACAAAACCATTCATATCATTACACACTATACTTTAGGAATTCTATATAATACAACGGAGTTATATTTCATACTCTTGGATGTTACATAAAATAAATATGTTGTGTGCAAGCAACTCTTATTTTCACACTGACCACAACCTGTGAAGATCAACAGTTGTATTTCTCAGTCCACTTAGTAGGAGCTCAAATTAGGAATGTAATACAAACTTTGCTAGATTCCTATAAAATTTAAAAATATAATTGAAGTAATAGTGAAAACCTTCCACCAAATAAAAAACAAGGTCCAAATGAACTGAAGGGTGAATTCTATCAAAATTTCAAATAGGAATTGATAACTTTCTATCAACTCTTCTTGAACTCTTCAAAAAATTAAAGAAATAGACAACATTTCCAAACAGATTTATTGAGGTGACCATTACACTCATATCAAAGCCAAGTAAAAACATACAAAATTGACAGGTCAATATCCCTGAGGAAATTACATGTAAAACCCTCAAAAATATACTAGGAAACTAAACTGCACACTGACAGGGTCATTTACCACAATCAAGTGGGATACTGTCCAAGCATGCAAGGATGGTTCAAGGTATGTAAACCAGTAACTGTGCTACATCTCATCCACAGAATGAAGGATAAAGTGTACAGTCATATAAATAGATACAGAATAAAGCCTTTAAAATTGAGAATCACTTTAGAATTAAAATTCTTAGCAGACTAAGTGTAGAAGTAATGGGTCTCAACACACTAAATGCCACATTTGAAAAGCCAACAAGTGACATCACGCTACACAGAGAAAATTTCAAAGCTTTTCCTCTTACATAAGGACCAAGACAAGGGCTCCCCGGTGACTACTTCTATTCCTCAAAACTAGAAGTTCTTGTCAGAATAATTAGGCAAGTAAAGGACATTTCAAATGTCTAAATCATAAAGAAACGAGTTAAAATAAATGTTCCTCCTTATCTGTAAGCAGATGACAGGATCTTGTACATAGAAAACCCTAAAAACGTATGAGAAGCTAATAGAACTAGAATCCAGGAAAGATGTAAGATACAAAACCAACACACAAATGGCTGGTGCCCCTGCTCCCTCTCAACAGAGTGTCTTCATGGCTCCAGGAAACATGTGGGCTGTTTCAGAGGAAAGTGAGGGAAGGAAACGTGAACTGGCTACACAACAAGGAGATGACAACCTAAAGAGACAAGAACCCGGGACGTGTGTGTCCTCGGTCTTGGTTAACCCCCCATCATGTTCCCAGGGAGCTCTCCCCCCAATGTGGCCCTGGGTCAGGTGCGGGTTCCAGTTGATCCCCATGATGTGGGGACACTGATCACAAGGGTCACATGCAGACATGAGCTCTCCCATAACAAGATGTTCATCACCTAAACTTAATTATTCCTAAACTATTTCCGACATCTTCCCCTCAACACACTTGGTCATAACGGAGGTTCTTCTATGTCCCAAGGCATGGAACTGGGTCTACAACAGAGTCTAGAGAATGAACACCACAAAGGAGGCCGTGTAGCTGCTACGCGTCCAGCACCAAACTGCCCTGAAGGAGTAGGACCCGGGAGCTCTGTCTGTGTCTCTCTAGTTCCTGCTTCTGGTTCCCAGGGACCCAAGCAGACGCTGCACTTCCCCCCAATACTTGGTCCATGGACTCTAGAGTCACAATCGGGTCTTAGTTTGTCCTCTGATGACTCTGTAGGGCAAAGAGTGTCAGAGGGAACTTCCTGTCTCCTGAACATGAACCTCCTTCTCTTTTACTTCTTTCTCAGCTGGTGAGGGTTGATTTCTCTTGGTTGTCATTACTGGTGACTGTCAAAGGCATCTCGCATTTGAAATCTTCTCTTTTTCTTTTTAAGACAAATTTCTCTCCTGGGTCTCTGTGCAGGTCTCTAGCAGCAGAAGGGTCCAGTGGGGAGGGCACAGGCCAGATGCAGGGCTCACTATTTCCACATGTGGACACTTGAACAAGCTGCAAACCTACTTAGAATTTTGTATTTAGTTATTGATGTTATAGTGACCACAATCCTCCCACAGGACACTCTCACCTGCACGGAGGCAGGGCCCTCCCTGTAGGTCTCCCACTCAGAGCTTCCTATATAGCAGAAGGACATGCAAATAGGGCCCCCTCTCCCAATAAAACCAGCCCCAACCCTGCAGCTCTGGGACAGGAGCCCAGCCCCGGGATCCCAGGTGTTCCCATTCCCTGATCAGGACTCAACACTGACCACTCACCATGGGGTCTGGGCTCAGCTGGGTTTTCCTTGTGGCTCTTTTACGAGGTAATTTATGGAAAAGAAGAGACACTGAGTATGTGAGTGGACATGAGTGAGAGAAACAATGGACATGTGAGAGTTTCCTGACCAGGATGTCTCTGTGTTTGCAGGTGTCCAGTGTGAGGTGCAGCTGGTGGAGTCTGGGGGAGGCATGGTGCAGCCTGGGGGGTCTCTGAGACTCTCCTGTGTAGCCTCTGGATTCACCATCAGTAGCTACTGGATGCACTGGGTCCGCCAGGCTCCAGGGAAGGGGCTGGAGTGGGTTTCTACTCATACTGGTGGTAGCACATACTACGCCAACTCTGTGAAGGGCCGCTTCACCATCTCCAGAGACAATGCCAAGAACACTCTGTATCTGCAAATGAGCAACCTGAGAGCCCCGGACAGGGGTGGGCAAACTTTTTGACTCGAGGGCCACAATGGGTTCTTAAACTGGACCGGAGGGCCACAACAAAAGCATGGATGGAGTGTTTGTGTAAACTAATATAAATTCAAAGTAAAGGAGCGGAGGGGAAAGCAAGAGAACCGGAGAGAACAGCCGGATCGGCCTGCGGGCCGAAGTTTGCCCAAGGCTGGCCCAGGACATGGCCGCGTATTACTGTGCAAGAGACACAGTGAGGAGAAGTCAGTGTGAGCCCAGACACTAACCTCCCTGAGGAGGCAGCAGGGCTGGGCTGCAGGGATCGTCCAGGACACCAGGGGGCGCGAAAGAACCACAGCAAACCCAGGGTCCCAGCTCAGAGGCTGTCCCTGGAGGGGTAGTGAGGGCTTCCTATTGGGGTCAATGCTTTCTTCCCACCTCGTGTCCCCGGGGCAGGTCCTGCTTCCTTCTCTGTGTCTTTAATTAGATTCTCTGCAGGAAAAGAGCAGAAAGTGGCTGTGTTTCAGATCTGGTCGACGTCTCCTCTGCGCCCTTACTGTCACCATGTCCCTGATGGTCGCTCTCTGGGTGACAAGGAAAACATTGTAGGGGTTCCGGTCCCCTCACTGAGAGCTATGTCCCCCACCCTCCACGCAGTGCTGAGCGGGGAACACGGAGTCCAGGCCCCAAACCTCAACTGAAGGTGATCAGCCCCTCGCTCTGCCCCAGGAGGAGCCCTTTGGGGGCAGTTAGCCACTTGCCTCTCACTGACATGGCTGCACATGGAGGTGTAGGGTCTGACTCCTGTGGGCGCTGCTCCTCTGTGAGCCTGGAGATGGACCCAGCTCCCAGGGTGTCCCGGACGGAGGCAGGAAGGAGGCTCAGTGACAGGCCCAGTCACAGCCCTGCTGGGCATGTTCCCCATGGGTCTCAGAACCTGCTCCCAGGGGAAGTGTCCCAACACCTGTCCTGCTTCCCCTGGAGAACCACCTGCATCCTGAGAACCTGCTGAAGGGAGACCTGGTCCCACCCACCTCTGCTGTGCCTCCAGCTCCGCAGACACCACCCCATCCTCCCCCTCTGTCCTCTGCCGCCCACACTCTCACCCCACGGGGCCTGCACAGGACATCCCGTCTGGCTGTGCTCTGCCCTCTTCTTCCCGCCTGGTAGGTTTTGCCTTAAATGCACCTCCACGTCATCCCCTCATGCCCACCTCCGGTGCCAGGCCCTCCCTGAGACGCCAGGGCCAGGGCCACCCAACCGTCCTGCTGAGCCCACGGGCAGTGCCCACTTCTGATGTTAGGTCCTGGGCCCCACCTCTGTGAGGTGGAGACACAGCTGAGCACTGAGCTCAGAGCACCTCCAACAGCTTACACCTGTGCTGAGGGAAACTCCAGGGGCCCGTGAGCTGCAGAGCATCCTGGTGGACAAGTCTGTGGCCACTGGGGTCAGAGGGCAGTCGGAGAAGGGCTGGGGCCTGCTCACCTATAATGTTGGCAACGTCCCACTATTGACATAGCCCAGGTGCACAGGGAGCTCTGTCAATCCTAAATGTGCAGGGACAGCCTGGCCAGTATTGCTCAGTGATTGAGCGTCGACCTATGAACCAAGAGGTCACTGTTCGATTCCCTGTCAGGGCACATGCCCAGGTTGCTGACAACATCTCCGGTGTGATACATGCAGGAGGCAGTCAATCAATAATTCTCTCTCCTCATTGATGTTTCTATCTCTCTCTCCCTCTTCAATTCTCTCTGATATCAATTAAGAAATATTTAAACAAATACATACATAAATGAAATGTTGCCGGTTTGATTCACAGTATGGGCATATGGAAGGCAACAGATCAATGTTTCTCTCTCACATCAATGTTACCCTCTGTCCTTCTCTCTCTATTTTCCTTTCCCTCTAAAAATCAATAAACACATCGTCAGATGAGGACCAATAAAAAGTATCTATATATATATATATATATATATATATATATATATATATATGTATATATACACCTATAAATACATCTACAATAATATCTCTATATCTAGCTATATCTATATCTATATCTATATCTATATCTATATCTATATCTATATCTATATCTATATCTATATCTATTTCTATATCTATTTCTATTTCTATATCTATATCTATATCTATATCTATATCTATATCTATATCTATATCTATATCTATATCTATATATCTGAAAGAAGAGGCAAATTGATGTTATCCCTAAGGAGTCACTGATTGTGCCCACATCCTACTTCCTGACCACCTCCTGCAGCACAGCCCCTGGTGTGGAAGAAGAGACCCCTGGGCACAGTGACCAGGACCCCCAGGAGGGCCTGGTTCTCTGAGGGCACAGTCAGCACCCCTTCCAGGAGAAGCCCCAGAGACCAGGACCTACCTCACCTCTTGCCCTTTGTATGTGCAGACACCTCCCATATGCAAATGCCCACATGGGAGCCAGACACACACACAGTTAGCGTCCACTTAAATGTAGGGCCTCCTCACCCTGGAGAATACTTTCTGGGGGACGAGGACCTCACCTGCAAGACATGACTCCCCTGTGGCTCTTCCTCTTCCTGCTGTCAGCTCCCAGATGTGAGTGACTCAGGGCTTAGACGTGAGGAGATGGGGACCCTGCATCTGAGCCCAGGAGTCACTGTGTTCTCTGTCCCAGGTGTCCTGTCCCAGGTGCAGCTGCAGGAGTCGGGCCCAGGACTGGTGAAGCCCTCGCAGACCCTCTCCCTCACCTGCACTGTCTCTGGTTACTCCATCACCAGTGGTTACTGCTGGCATTGGATCCGCCAGCCCCCAGGGAAGGGACTGGAGTGGATAGGGGGCATATGTTATGATGGAAACACTTACTACAGCCCCTCCCTCAAGAGCCGAACCTCCATCTCCAGAGACACGTCCAAGAACCAGTTCTCCCTGCAGCTGAGCTCCATGACCACCGAGGACACAGCCGTGTATTACTGTGCAAGAGGCACAGTGAGGAGAAGTCAGTGTAAACCCAGACACTAACGTCCCTGAGGAGACAGCAGGGCTGGGCTGCAGGGAGCATCCAGGACCAACAGGGGGCACTCAGGACCAGCACAGAGCCCTGACCAGGAGCAGGTGGAGAGTTAGGAAAGACAGCATTTCCTGCTCAGTCTTAAATTCCTTTTGCTCTGAGGCTCAGCCACAGAGCTCACAGAAAGCCCTGTTCTCGGTCTAGTTTTAGGGATTGTGTTTGTGAACAAAAAGGGGCTCTGTCCTAAATCTGACAAAACTCAGTCACTGACAGGACCCTCACAGGAGGCTCTGATCACACTTTCCTACCTGGGCAGCCCTGGGGGTGGCCACCCCCCAGGCCTATGACTTCTTTACTAAAAGGCTCCTCTTTGCCTGAAGCACCCCCGTCCATGGTTCCTGTGCATCTGGGTTAACACACCTGTGACATCAGCATGACTACCCTTAGGAGAGCACCTCTTGGCCATCTGTGTGTCCACTTTGGAGACTTATCCATTTAAGCCCTTTGCCCACTTTTTAATCATATTGCTGTCTTCCTTTTGTGAAGTTGTATGAGTTCCTATACATTTTGGAGATTAATCCCTTATCAGACATACCCATGCTGCTGCAAATGGTCAGAGTTCTTTCTTTTTCACGGCTGCATAGTGTTCCATGGTGTAGAAATACCACGGTTTTTTATCCAATCAACTTCTGACGGGCACTTAGGCTGTTTCCAAACCTTAGTTATTGTAAACTGCACTGCTATGAACATAGGGGTGCATGCATTCTGTCTGATGAGTGTTTGGGTATTTTAGGATGTATTCCTGGAAGAGGGATCACTGGGTCAAATAGGATTTCCACTTTTAATTTTTAGATGGAACTCCATGTTTTTACCATAATGGCTGCCCCAGTGTGCATTGCCAATGGACCAACTAAACTGATGAACAAAAGTAGACCCAGAGCCGTAGAAGCATGAACAGACCATAGAACCTCAGAGGGAAGGCAGGGGAGGGAGGGTGGGAAGAGATCAGCCCGTGGACTTGTCTGCGTATATGCCTCACCTGGGGACACAGACTGTCCGAGAGAGGAGGGTGTTACCAGAGGCGTCCCTTCGGATAAACTTAACGGGAAGGGGCTGGGACATTTCAGGTAGTTGCTAGTGAAGAGACTGCTCCAGGCCAGGGGGGCCGAGGGTAGGCACCATCATCTGACCTTATCTTAGCACAATTAAGACCCCGGGGAATCAGCCACACACATCCATGCAGCTGCAGATCACACCGCACTGCCTTCCTTCCCCAGATTCCTGGAGCCGGGGTACAGGCCTCACGGGATCCCAGATGTGGCTCTCCTCCAGCAGCAGCAGCAGCGGCGGGGTGTCTGCCTGACAGGTCCAATCGGGAACGGGATTTCGGTTTTGGGGGCGTCGCTGTCAGAGGTCCTTGTGCCCCGCCATGGTATTGCGCCCATAGATCCGAGGCTCAGCCCTTCCTCTGCCTTCCTGTGGGGAGCAGAGCGGACTGCACCCAGACTGGGGCCATCAGCGAAGGCAGCGCGTCCAGCGATCAAGCAATGATGGCAGAGGTCTCTTGGGGGACCCGTTTGTATAGCCTGTTCGCACCCACAGCAGTCCAGGTGTTTATCTTACAACCACGTCAGGACTGAGAGGGTTCATCAGCAAGTACGCAGGTGAACATGGGTCTTCACAGCAAGTCACTCTCAGTCGGTAATTGAAGGCCAAATCCTTATCTATGGACACACACGCTCAGGATGGGGGTGGGGGCGTCCTTCATACCATGCTTTCAGTTTCAGGAAAATGAACTCAAACATTTTAAAACATTTTAAACCTTTTCAGACATTTTTAAACATTTTAGACATTTCTATATGTTACTACAACACAGACACTGGGGTGGTGAGAGCTTAGATGGGGGACAGGAGGGAGCAGGAAAGGGTTTATGGGGGGAAAGGAAGGGCTATGTAATACTTTTAACCATAAAGATTTTTAAAGAGAGAGAGAGCACCTCCTGTTCACGCTCCTGTCACCCAGTCCCGCCTTGCTCTCTCCCACCTCCATGTCACTCCTCACCTTCCCTCCTTCACTTCAAATGCACAAACGCAGCTGCAAACCGTTATTCTCCGGAGCATTGGAGGTCTTGCTCCCCAACAGATGTCGTCAGTTTGGCTGAAATAAAATCTTATGAACATGCTCTCCATGTTTGGACATTTCTTACACCAACGTGTTGTCTTTTCTTCGTTTACCACACACGTTCACACACGTTTCTCCCGTGTGGAGAGGGAGGTGCACACAATCATAAAACCTGCTGCCTCCACACGATGGTGGTGGTGACTCTAAAGAGTTCGCGCCCGTTGGTGTGGGGATGACGCTCCAACCACTGAGCCCGCCATCCAGCTCCATGTGTAAATGATGGAAACTCTCCCCTGTGAGAGGCTGGGAACAGGGCTTGTGCACACGCACAGCAGGGAAGTGGAGGGAAATGTGTGCTTTCGGGAGGCAGCTGTGTGCTTGTGAGAGTGGCAGCAGGTTAGAGACGGAGGCTGCGGCCACAGCGTCCAGCCCAGCCTCTCCTGCCTCCTCACAGGCACATGTTAGAGTTTGTGGACGATCTGATTGAGGAAAACAACAAGGAGAATCTTTCAGCTTCAAAATAAAAGCATCATTCAATGCAAATTCTTATTCCCAAACCCCAGAAAGCAACATGGCCCACGGCGGGTGAAGGGGAGCAGAGGAAGCCCCATCCATGCGCCTCTGGGGCAGCACCCCTGGGTCCTCATCAAAACCCCGAAGAAGGAAGACTCTCAGTCCTGGAAGCTGCAGCCAAAAGAATGGGGTCAGGGTGAGGGGTCTCAGGAAAGGAGGGAGGGAGGGCGGGTCAGGATGGGACACCCTGTGGCCAGCATCCTTGAGTCCTTTCCCATCTGGGGTCGCCCCTAGGATGACAAGGTCAGGCATGCAGCCCAGGGTCACAGCTGCACCTTATATGCAGACTCCATGCAAATGGGGCTCTCCTCCTGCTCATAAAAGGGGGCCCTTCCCCGGCATGTGGAGAAGACACCCAGAACCCAGGCACCTGAGACAGGACCCCAGCGGCTCCACCATGGACTTGGTGCCAAGCTGCGTTTTCCTCCTGATCATTTCTCAAGGTCATTCTCAGGAGTGGGGAGCGCTGAGACCTGTGCCTGTGCCTGTGTGTGCTTCCATGTGATTCTAAGTCCCCCTGTGTCTCTGTGTTTGCAGGTGTCCAGTGTGAGGTGCAGCTGGTGGAGTCTGGGGGAGGCCTGGTGCAGCCTGGGGGGTCTCTGAGACTCTCCTGTGAAGCCTCTGGATTCACCTTCAGAAACTATGGCATGCACTGGGTCCGCCAGGCTCCAGGGAAGGGGCTGGAGTGGGTATCAGCCATTAATGGTGGTGGTGATAGCACATACTACGCCAACTCTGTGAAGGGCCGCTTCACCATCTCCAGAGACAACGCCAAGAACTCGCTGTACCTGCAAATGAGCAGCCTGAGAACTGAGGACACGGCCGTGTATTACTGTGTATTACTGTGCGAGAGACACAGTGAGGGGAAGTCAGTGTGAGCCCAGACACTAACCTCCCTGAGGAGGCATCAGGGCTGGGCTCTAGGGATCATCCAGGACACCAGGGGGCGCTCAGGACCAGCAAAGGGCCCTGACCAGGAGCAGGTGGAGAGTTGAGAAAAGATACCATTTCCTGCTCCGTCTTAAATTAGTTTTGCTCCGAGGCTCAGCCACAGAGCTCACAGGAAGCCCTGTCCTATGTCTAGTTTTTAGGGATTGTGTTTGTGAACAAAACGGGGTTCTGTCCTAAATCTGACAAAACTCAGTGACTGACAGGACCCTCACAGGCAGTTCTGATCACACATTCCTACCTGGGCAGACCTGGGGGTGGGCACGCCCCAGCCTATAACTTCTTTACTAAAAGGCTCCTCTTTGCCTGAAGCACCCCGTCCATGGTTCCTGTGCATCTGGGTTAACACACCTGTGACATCAGCATGACCACCCTTAGGAGAGCACCTCTTGTTCTCTATCCTGTCACCCAGTCCCCCCTTGCTCTCTCCCACCTCCGTGTCACTCCTCACCTTCCCTCTTTCACTGCAAATGCACAAACACAGCTGCAAACGGTTCTTCTATGGAGCATAGGGTCTTGCTCCCCAACAAATGTCGTCAGTTTGGCTGAAATAAAATCTTATAAACATGCTCTCCATGTTTGGACATTCCTTACACCAATGTGTTGTCTTTTCTTCATTTACCACACACGTTCACACACGTTCCTCCCGTGTGGAGAGGGCGGTGCACACAATCATAAAACCTGCTGCCTCCACACGATGGTGGTGGTGACTCTAAAGAGTTCGCACCCGTTGGTGTGGGGATGACGCTCCAACCACTGAGCCCGCCATCCAGCTCCATGTGTAAATGATGGACACTCTCCCCTGTGAGAGGCTGGGAACAGGGCTTGTGCACACGACCAGCAGGGAAGTGGAGGGAAATGTGTGCTTTCGGGAGGCAGCTGTGTGCTTGTGAGAGTGGCAGCAGGTTAGAGACGGAGGCTGCGGCCACAGCGTCCAGCCCAGCCTCTCCTGCCTCCTCACAGGCACATGTTAGAGTTTGTGGACGATCTGGTTGTGGAAAACAACAAGGAGAGTCTTTCAGTCTCAAAATAAAAGCATCATTCAATGCAAATTCTTATTCCCAAACCCCAGAGCAACATGGTCCACGGCGGGTGAAGGAGAGCGAGAGGAAACCCCATCCACAAGCCTCTGGGGCAGCACCACTGGGTCCTCATCAAAACCTCGAGGAAGGAGGACTCTCAGTCCTGGAAGCTGCCACCAAAGGAATGGGGTCAGGGTGAGGGGTCTCAGGAAAGGAGGGAGGGAGGGCGGGTGGTTGGGACGGGACCCCTGTGGCCATCATCCTTGAGTCCTTTCCCATCTGGGTCGCCCCTAGGATGACAAGGTCAGGCATGCAGTCAAGGGTGACAGCTGCACCTTATATGCAGACTCCATGCAAATGGGACTCTCCTCCTGCTCATAAAAGGGGGCCCTTGCCCGGCATGTTGGGGAGACACCCAGAACCCAAGTGCCTGAGACAGGACCCCAGCGGCTCCACCATGGACTTGGTGCCAAGCTGCGTTTTCCTCCTGATCATTTCTCAAGGTCATTCACAGGAGTGGGGAGGGCTGAGACCTGTGCCTGTGCCTGTTTGTGCTTCCATGTGACTCTAAGTCCCCCTGTGTCTCTGTGTTTGCAGGTGTCCAGTGTGAGGTGCAGCTGGTGGAGTCTGGGGGAGGCCTGGTGCAGCCTGGGGGGTCTCTGAGACTCTCCTGTGCAGCCTCTGGATTCACCTTCAAAGACTATGGCATGCACTGGGTCCGCCAGGCTCCAGGGAAGGGGCTGGAGTGGGTTTCATACCAGTACATTAGTAGTGATGGTAGAAGTTACATAAACTACGCCGACTCTGTGAAGGGCCGCTTCACCATATCTAGAGA